>NC_087210.1:36449858-36502358 GCF_015104395.2 Macrobrachium nipponense | reverse complement strand
AAGAACTTATATCGAACACACACACATGCACACTATCTCTCTCTCTCTCTCTCTCTTGCTCTCGCTCTCTCTTCATGCCTCGGTCTTTCTTGATACTACTACTCTAACTACAACTCCTACTCGTACTACTGTTAACAGTGCTGGAAATTCCATAATAAAAATAATGACAAGAATGGAAAAGCTCTCAACTACATTCCTAAGACAAATCTTAGTCAAAATGAATAGGTTTAAAGTAGAATAGAGTTGACTAGAGGATGCAAGAAAATCCGCATTTCACTTGTTTCATCTAATCACAAATTAGTTTCATTATGTTAGCATTACGTTGGTTCGACAAGGTTGTGAATACTCAACTCATAATTTACAATTCCTCCTCATCAAATTAAACATTTACAATACAACATCATAATCACTTTAGGATAATGTGAATTACGAACTCGCCCGAATATGAGATTCTCGATATATGTGTATATGGGGAGAGTGATTATGATTTGATTAATGATTTCACTCCGCTAAGGCGAGATCCTCCGGTTTCTGAATTATGAAACGTCGGCATAATTTTGATGATGAACTGTTGACATACGCCTTTCAATTTTTTTTCTCCCCTTCTCCAACGCCATCTCAGGACCATAACCACCAGCTACGTACTTTAGTGCACTGGTCAACACATGCATATTGGGTTTACATTAAAACGCCCAAATATTGTTTTTTCGTTCAAGTATGCTGCTTTGGCAAACAAATTTTTTCCTACATGCACTGTAATTCTTAACATCCTATTTCCTACACTTAAGCCATTTAAAAGACTTAAACATTCCTTAGCACAAAATGTCATACCACATGATCACACGTAAACGATCACACACACACTACTCACAAACTCATCAAGAAATAGCCGGAAAATGCAAAAATGTAAAAACTTAATCCACTCCATCGGGATAACACGAAAGGGAATATTTCCCAACCGGAAATCCTCCACCTGCTCTCGTTTCCACAGATTTCTATTACTTTACTTTCAAGAAGTCGAGTTGTGAGTTTATTGCTTATACTCTGTTTTTTTTCATCTGTCCATCTGCCAGTGGTGTTTTTGTATGGTAACACTGCGTCCCGGGCTTTAGATAGTTACGCTATGTGTAAGTTTTAGGTAAATAAAAGGATATCTGCGTGTACATTTGCAACTGAAAAGTGTTTTAATAATTTACTGTATGCGAATTACACCGTTAATATTCGAAATAGGATATTATTATAATCGTTTAATATAAGCTGAATGTAACTATCTAAAGGCCGGGACGCAGTGTTACCATACAAAAACACCACAGATGATGGACAGATGAAAAAAAACAGTATAGTTATCTCCGTTCTTAACCCTCAGTTCTGAAACGTACATGGGTATTAGAGGTTGCCAGTCCCAAAAGATGATGCATAAGTCATATCTCATAAGGTCGAAAGCTCTCAAGATTAATCTATCCGCGAAAGCAAAACAATAATGAACAAACTGCAATAGTTTCCTGAGTAAGCGAAGGAAATGAGTACCTGTGTGCATAGAGAATATAAAATCCATGCTGAAAGCGTATTAACTATGATGGAAGCATTCTAAACAACAGAAAAACTCATTTGCTAACTAGCAAAAGAAATTAAATATTAAAATTCGAAACTGGAAAACAGATACCACACCACCGCTACTATCTTCAATTTTGCGCATCCGTATGTGATGGCAGCAGCGGGGAAACCAACGATACAGTTCGTCAAAAGGAACAGAAATATACTTCAAAAGTAGTTAGCCAGCATGTTTATGGCTAATGGCGGTAAAGTTCATAAGAACAAATATATCACCATCTATAAAAATCTATGTAATAGATAATATTGGTTCATAACTTATTAACATATACAACTTTACAAACAAAATCTATGCTTACTGTAAAAGATAAGACGTCAATCTTACGGTAAGGACATCTGAATAGTTCACCACAGCGCTGTACAGAAATGGCACTTATTGCCTCTTCTACCCCTCTCCCTCCCCTAACAAAATAATCCCTTTTTACCCCTCTCCCCCACACAAAATAATCTCTTGAATATATGGAAACATATAACCGACGATATTTCGTAAAACAGACTGTAGTATTCTTGCGAGCACAAACTCACTAACAGCTGAATCATTCCATCCCCTCTAATGAAAAGCTCCCCATGAAAGATTCACAAGGAATTACACGAAGCTTCTGTGAAGCAGACGTTCTGGTGTTGCATTTTCAAATCCTGAAGTGTTTAATGAAGCTCACGAGGCAGAATAGGAGCTTAAAAGAGATCTATATTGATTATACTACTTACTGTTTCGATGTTAAGCCCTAAAATATTCGAAATTGCGGCATTATCATGTGCTGGTTGGCCATTATGTAATAGTGTATATGTCTGAGATCCAATATGAGATCCATAAATTTTCCTAAATTTTTCCAAGACTTTACTTATTGAGGTTGTATCAGATATGCTAGATACATACTTGTTCGATGACATTATTTTTCCTCTGATGGCTTCCTTTCTAAATCTTGCCAAGATCTGACTGCAATGAGATTTTAGTAGACTGATTTCTATAATAATGCCTAAAAGTTTCTTGGCAGTCTTCTCAAAATTTAGAGTTCTTTTACTTAAAGCATTAAATCTATTATCCAGGGTTTATAATCTTCTAACTATAATATGTTTTTCTTGTATCAGGTGGGATAGTGTGTCAGACCACCAGGGTACTGAATGTTTCTTACGAGTGGTAGTTGACTTACATATAGATTCGTCAGGAGCTGTAATTACAAAGTTTGTGAAGACGTCTACAATCTCATCATGACCTTGTACTGGTGTAAATGGAGGGATCTGGCTGGTTTTAATTTCATACTGGTCCCAGTCTGCCTTATCTACATTATATCGTGGGATAGTTGGTGTTGGGGTATATCCCAAACAGAATATTAAAACTGGAAAATGATCACTGGTATATGGATCATCTAAACCATTCCAATCAAATCTGTCAACTATGTTAGATGAGCAAATACCTAAGTCTATGGATGAAAAACTTTCATGGGATTTTGAAAAGTAAGTGCTTATATCTCCTTCACTTAATTTGCAAAGATTATGATTATCAATCATATGTTCAATCTTGTTACCATGTGAATCTGTTTTATTGCAAAAGGAATCTTATAATGGGCTGTGGGCGTTAAAATCTCTAACCATTAAAAAATCATCACCTATATTACGTAACACTTGAAGTAGATTTTGTAAATCATAATTACATGAAGGTTGGTTGTAAATATTATACAAATTAAAAGTAGAGTTGTTAATATGGAGCTTAATTCCAGATAGTTGGAATTCAGAACTATTAATCAATATATTTTCGTAAGTAATTCGGTTACTGACGTAAATTACTGTTCCTAATGTATTCATATCAGGAACTGAATGTGATGCTAACGTATAATTGCCTATTCTCGAGACATTTTCATTTGTATGTCGCAAGCATATTGCTTTTGGTTCATATTGTTTTAATAATCTTTGAATTTCTCCTATATGTAATCGCGTTTTTAAACCATTTATGTTCCATTGAATAATATAAGAGTTGAATGCTATTGTGGAGGAAGGCCTCTGTCAAGCAGAACATTGTTTCTGCTTACTAATAGTGGTTGCATACTCATTTAAAGCTGAAGGTTTCTTAATAATTGACTTTATGTTAATTCTCTTGGTAATTTCTCCTTGGGACTTTTGTTTTTGTTTTATTTACTCCAATAAATGTTCTATGCCACTAGCACTCGATGAGCGAGTTTTAATTAGATGGTCTACACACATACGATCTTCGGAGTGTTTTTCTAGATTTTCCTGTTGGTTTTTAGTTTTGAATTTGATGAAATTATTAATCATATTAGTGAGGCTGCTTGTAGATGGAAGTTTCATTGTATTAAACTGAACAATGAAACATTCATTACATCCACATAATTTATCATGAGTGGATAAGGTATTTATATTTTGAGTGATTGTGCATGTCTTGTTTGTTTAACCGAGACTAGAAGAGGAGTCCATTTCAACAGAGGCAGCTTGTTGATGAATATTGTTAGTTGTTCGGGGTTGAGGATGAGTTAAGGATTTTACTCTTTGTCCTATTATGGGTGATGGAGTTATATGTACAATGGTGTTATTTTCTGAGAACTCGTTTGATTGTGAGGTGGTTAATGTTTCAGCTTCTACACCAAGTTATCTTTGGTGTCAAGTTTTTTTTTTTTTTTTTTTATTTCGGAGGGGTCCCATTTCCAGGGTCTCGCCTTTTTCCCCTTGCTCTCTGATATGGTAGAGAATACATGAAGTATTGGCATCATGATCATCTAACGACGATAGAGCAGCATATTTGTTTTTTATGATAAATACAGGTATTAGATTTCTGTTTTCTAAACAAGCATTAGATATTTGGGGAACCGTATTTTTCAACATATTTTTATATGATGGATTTTTGCTTGGGTCAAGTATCCCTCTAACTTTTAACTCAATCTTAGCCTCTCTTGCTGCCATTCCAGTTCTACTCACCAGTAGTTTTAATTCTGTATTGTACATATAGAATGGGCATTCTTTTGACTTTGCATGCTGAGCAAATCAACAATTAATATTTGCGCAATTCCACTCTGTTCAGTTTTACTGAACCACACATTGCACATATTTCTTTATTTTGGCATTTCTTAAATGTGCAACCAAATGGTACTTGAGGACGTACTTCTCTATTTTGACCAAGTACTTCAACTTTTGCTGGTAAATTTTGCCATGTAAATTTGATTTTTGCTATTTTGATGGAAACCTCGTTTTTTTTTTTTTTTTTTTTTTTTTTTTGCTTGGAATTTGATATTTGATATAACTCCAGGTCATGAATGTTATCGTATCTTAATTTTAGTGATTCTAATATAATATTCTTTTCTGGTAATTCCTCCTCATTTTGAATTTGGGGTAGTACAACTGTACCCTGGATATAGTTAAGCATGTCATAGTTTTTCATCATTATATTTACCCCTTGAATTTCTTTTATGTTCTGAAATGTTTCTGACTGGTCTTTTGTTGTGGCTTTAATCAGCCATCCATTAAATTTCAGTGCTCTGAAACTCATTTCTCTAGTTGGGTGTAAGCTTAATCATTTGTCCTCTAAAACATAGGAAGAAATTTTCCTCTCTGTTTTGAGAACAAAAAATCTGGATCAATTATCTGTCCCAAAAATATGGTCAAAATGAATTAATGTTGGGTTGGGTTTGTACATTTTCCTTTTCTTATTATTTCTTATTAATGGCTTGTATGGTGCCATTGTTATGGTAGTTACTGTCTTGACTGAATCCAGTAGCCAAGTCTAATTCCACGCTGGGGTCATCAACAATAGGGCAAAATAAAGAATACATATACACAAAAGTGTTGTTTTCAGTCAGGTAGTCCTCAACCCTCCATGGAGCCCAACAAGGGAGGGGTGTGGAATGCCACATTGAGAGGCCACCCCTAGAGGCTACTTCCTGGTTATACACCTGATCCCCAGCACATGAGGCGTCGTCAGTCGGTCGAGATCCGACCCAGTACTGGGGACCAAGTTTGACATAAGACTTTTCCCTCACTCGAACACGTCAGGTACTCGAATTTTACGGTGAGGAGGAATGCCACCCATACCCACCCTCCATCACATTACAAGAGTTGTGACAGCCACCATCACATTACAAGAGTTGTGACAGCCATCATCCATTAACAGTCTAAGGTCATCAACTTTTGGTTTATCCTGGCAGGGGAAGAAGTGAAACTGAAAAAAGTAGAAGGTTCAAAAGAGGATCGAACTTAGTTTGGATGCTCAGAAATGGACTTAGTAGCATGGTTGCACCTGACAGGGTAGAAAACTGCCCGACTACCAATGTCCATCCCTTCCTCGCACCTCACAAGCCCCACCACCACATCCAGGCGTGGAGCCATTGGTGGAGATTAGGTCCCCTATATGCATATAGCATTCCTTCTTTATTTCCATAATTTATAGATTCAAATTTATCAGTTAAATACCATCCTATTTACCTCTGCCCATCCATATATTTTGTTTAGGTCTCTTTGTAGCGAATTCCTATCTTCATCACAAGTAATTTCTCTACTTATTTTTATGTCATCGGCGAAACTTCTCACTACCGAGTCCTTAACATTACCGTCTATGTCTGCAATCATAATAACAAACAGCAATGCAGCTAACACCGTACCTTGTGGAACACCGGATATTACCTTAGTTTCATCCAATTTCTCATCGTTAGCAATCACTATCTGTTTTCTGTTTTGCAAAAATTCTTTTATGCCTCTTCCTACTTTGTCCACAATATTATGTCTTCTAATTTTCTTCGCTAATATATTATGGTCTACCTTGTGAAAAGTTTTTGCAAATTCTCGGTAAACCACATCTGTATCTTTTTTGTTTATCATATTTTTATTTATGTTCTCACGGTGGACTAACAGTTGGGTTTGTGTGCTGTTTCCAGGTACAAAACTATTCTGTCCTATATTAAACAAATTATTTTTCATTATATGTTTCATTATAGTTTTCTTCATTACCCTTTCATACACTTTCATAATATGTGATATTACTCACAGGCCTATAATTACTTGCCTCTAGTCTTGAACCACTTTTAAAAGTAGGGGTAATATATGCTAATTTATGTTCAACATAAATCTTGCCTGTATCTATAATTTTTTTTAATAATACTGCAAGTGGCTTTGCAATAGAATGAACTACTTTCTTTAAGAAAATGGCAGCGACGCCATCTGGTCCAGCTGCTGATCCATTTTTAATTTCATTAATAGCCTGCACAATATCGGCTTCATTAATATCTATGTTCGATAAATATTCATTATTTTCATCTCTAATTTTTGCATCAATATCTTCATTATCACTTTTAGGTGTAAATTCTCTTTTATATCTTTCTACTATGTTGCATATTTCCTTTTTTTTATTTGTTAATCGCCCTTCATTTCTTAGAAGGCATATTTCTACTCTTCTTTTATTAATCTTTTTCACATATAAGTAAATAGTATGGGGTTTTGCTTGATATTTTCTGGAGTCTTTTCTTCTCTAAATCTCATTTTCCATTTTCTTTTGATTGTATAATCTTTTGTTCTGCATTTTCTAACTTACCTTTTAGTTCCATCACTTTCCATGCATTCTTTTCTTTTGCAAGACCTTTTTTCCACTTTCTGATTTTCTGGAACAAGATTCTTCTGTCTCTTGGTATGCATGACTGATATTTACTTTTCTTCTCCAGCATATACTTATTCACTATTTTCTCTAATATTTTAAATAATATCTCCATATTTACCTGAATATTTTCACTTACGAATGTTTTCCCAGTCTTTGTTTAATTCTTCATTTATTTCTGACCATTTCATATTCTTACTATAGAAATTGTATTTTCCATATTCTTCCTACTTTTTCCTCTCTTGCTTATCTCTGTTTTCACTTGCTTTGGAACAGACTATGACATTATGGTCTGAAATATTCGTATTATACACTATTATTTCTTTAACATAATTCACCTCATTCACAAATACTAGGTCTAAAATATTATCCTTTCTCGTTGGCAGGTGATTTATTTGCTGAATGTTGTGTTCTAGTAACATGTCTAATAGCTTTTCAAATTACCTCTTATCTTCTGTACTACTGTTACTCACTGGAGTCTCTAAGGAAGTTAAGCCTGGGAAGTACAGAGATTTTTTAATAAATTTATCTTCATGGAAGTGAAGTGTAGATGCTGAATACTAATGAAAGTGTTAAAGTGTAAGCTGCACAGATAAAAAGTTTGATAAATAGTTGTGTTATAAGGAAAACTGAGTTAGAAATGTGAAAATTCATAGGAGCAGAAAAATGGTTTGTATAAGTGTAAGGATCGATCAGTGTTCTGTCTGATTACATGGAAAGAATGGATGATGATAGGTTGGTGACAAGAGTATGCAATTTGAAAGGGAAAAAAAAAAAGACCAAGAAAGCGATAAACAGTGTGTGTGACATAGGTAAGGGAAAGGAGGGACCTCAACATCCAGAAGGCAAGAGTGAACTGGCAAGTTGAAGGCGAGTGGTGCAGTGTGGGTAAGGGATTCGACAAACTGCTAGTGAGCCTTCTGAATTGTGTATGATGCAGCTAGTGGTATGGAAGTTTAGTGCATAATATTCATCCATACTTTAGCAATATATAAGTGAATATGGCCGTCATCTTTGTCGTTTCTCTTCTGAGAAACCACCTCATTATGGGGGAAACAGCATTATATATATATATATATAATATATATCATATATATATATATATATATATATATATATATATATATATATATATATATATATATATATATTATATACACACACACCACACACATATATATATATATATATATATATATTATATATATATATATATATATATATATGTATATAGGATATACATATATATATATATATATAGCATGTGTGCCAAGCCTAAAAAGCCTCTTATGAAAACAACACTAAATCACTGTCCGAACCAAAGCTGCTTCTCTTCCAGAAATATCTTAAGTCTTCATGTTTCTTTATCAAATTGAAAAAGAAAAAAAATACGAAAACCAGCATCAGGAGTGCGTTAAACAATTAAAAGTTCTTTAAAAAAAAAACACACACACAGAAAGACACCTTGATCAGAATAATGAACACGAGGAGGGCCACGAGCAATGAGGGAGAAGACCCGCCTATGTGCGTGTGTGTGTGGTTAGTACTGTGTGTGAGATGGGGGGGGGGGGGGGGGGGGGGTGGGGGGGGGAGCGGGTTCTACAGAACATTGAGACGTGTAGAAGGGGTAATGGGATGTTTAATGGGGTACGAGGACGAGGAAAAGGGAAATAGACCAGTACCGCTGTCTATCATCCCCCTTTCCTCTCCCCTCCCTTACCACTACGGCCTCCTCGAGAGATGGCCTGCACTTTTAAAAATTGACGAAGTTTCCCCTGCAGTGATTTCTTGCCGGAATACTGATGAAGAAAACGATGTCTGAGAGGCTGATTGCAAGTGAATTAGCTATCAGGAGACGCAGAGTGACAAAGAATAAAAGTATTATCGTGTTGAAGAAAGCAAGACTGAATTACGTTTGTTTGTTATGATTACAATTTATTAAGCTTCAGAGTAACTTGTTTTCTTGAATTTATATTTTAGCACATTTACCTACATACGATGCATACATACATAACAAATGGCTCAATATTTTCTACTATAAAACATATAAACATTATATGTACACACAAACAATATATATATATATATATATGATATATATATATATATATATATATATATATATATGATATATATATATATCAACAATTTCCTCTAACGCAAAGTGGCTACCAAAGAGAAAAAGACATTTATCACCGATAAAATCATTTCCAATTAAAGAATTATACATATTCCCACAAAACTAACTGTTTAAAGCAAAATCTCAACAGCAGTGCACTGAATCTGCCTCCATATACACTGCCACTCACCATCTTGCAAACATCCTCTCGCTTCCTGTCCGTTCAGTGTCCTCCTCTCTAATACATCCTCTATTCCATCTATATATTTCTTTCTTTTCCTCTCTCGGTATTTATTTTGGGATGAAGGTGGCTTGCACCATGACTTGTTTCCTTTCTGGACTACCTATCATTTACAATTCACTGCCTACGTCAACACAAACAATGGTTTTAAACGTAAAGGAGCCCATTCTCTCTGGACTCGATACACTAAATATGGATTTTATAATAAAATAAGGTTTTATATATACTTACCAAGTACTTAATAGCTATAAGTTCCACTTATAAGGCAGCTTGACTTCAAAATTTCACGGGAGAACACGAACGACTGTAAGCAGAAAACTCAGCTTGTTCATGCGTTATGTCCATCACAGCAGGAGAGGGTTGGGCTCCGATTCTGTACTGACTTGGGAAGTATATATTAACCTTTATCTTATTATAAAAATGTCATTTTTATATGTGTAACTTACCAAGTAATTACATAGCTGATTCCCACATTGACACAAAGTAGGAGACATGGACATATACTACTAAAAAATATTAAGTTATGTAATAAATTGAAATACAAATGTTGCTGGCACTGAATATAATGCTTTTAGTTTCCTTATCAGTTAAGAGAGCTACTGGGATACTGCCTTTGGTTGGTGCTCAACCTGTAGTGGTGTGGCGGAATAGCCAGGCATCACCTACAACATAAGTGGGAGTTTTACAGCAAAGATTCATGTCCGAATGCTGGTAAAGCATGATAGGTGCCTGCCCTTGATCTGGGCGCAGCACCAAATTAAAACCACCATGCAATATTGTCACCTACACTGAAGTAAAACCACAACCCATTCACTGAGAGTGGTGGGTGCTTCATGTGCATTGCACCCCCTGACTCTGCAAAACTCGATACCTTATTACAAGGTAAAGAGATAATAGGAAAAAATCCTATGCTTCTTTCCACTATACCATACCAGTCATTAGAAATGGTCTGAACACTCTTTTAACCTCCATAAAATTATTGATAAACAAAGAACGATTATATTCCCAGTAGTTTGAAGGCAGAATGGACGTACATGGCATAGAATATATGTAAGCTAAAAGGGTAGAGGTTCCTCTGACATCTTTACCTTTACTTAGAAGAAGGCAAGCATCCCTCCTAATTCTTAGTGTGCCTCAAGGTAAAAGTCCTTAAGTGTAATCCACTCTAGTCAGTGGATGAAACAGACATTGCATATCACTATATGTAAAGGACAGTCCTCTGAAAACTACAAATAAACAGAAACCTCCCTATTTTCCCACAAAGACAGAGAGCACTTTGGTTGCTCGGAAGAATCATCTGGTGTCAGGCTGTAACTGGCGCCAGATGCCCTGTATGCCAGTCGAGCTAATAGCTCTGGACTGGTGGGAGCTCAGAACAAGAGATGTCACTAGGCTGTAGCTTGAAGCTCATGGTTCTACAGCTTGTGTCAGACAGTAGCTGATGCCAGATTGTAGCTGTCACCGGGCAAACTGGGCTTCAGATGAGCTAGAAGTTCAAAGCACCGTGAAGCCCTACCTTTGGGATCTAGACGAGTTGGGTGCCAGGAGAGCTAGGAGCTCTGGTTTCACTTTTCACTCCTAAGAAAATGAAAGGTAGAAGATGATTCTACTTCTAGCTGGACGATGCAGAATGGAAGTGAAGGACACATAGTGCCCGAAAGCTAAAGTGTCTCTGGGCTGGTGTCCTTAGCTTTCACATAAAAAGAAGACAAAAGTTCTCTTTGAGCATATCAAGAATAAGCCCACTCAGAAAGTGATCTTAATCCGAACCTGTTCAGGAAAACCAGAAAGCTGTAGCTGGAGAGGTGGTTTTCTCTTCTTCAGAGCCAATGATGCCCCATAATTCCTAAGGGAGACCGAAAAGAAAATGTGGGACCTCATTATGGCTAAAGATCCCAGGGTAGTTAAGCATAGTCTGATACCCTTCACTGATGGAGCACAAAAGATGTAGATCTAATAAGGTACAGAAGGGACTTCCCAAAAAAGAAAAAAAAGGGGGCCATAGATTTTCTCTAAGAGAAGGGGTAGAGACTGCAACAACGGCTCCAAAAATAGCCCACTTAGTCTGATAGCCAAGATCTAGCAGAATGACAGCTGCCACCACAATAGTTTATGCAATATGTCTAGCAGAAAACTTTTAACTGACGAGCTCTTTGAAGTTTCAGAGGTCCGAGGAGAGGCAAATAGGCTCATAGTCGGACTGCCCCATGAACTCTTGTTCCATCCAACCAGGGGACGCAAGATCTACCCAGTGGAAAAGACGTGCACTTAGTTCGTCTGCAAGAGCTATGATAACTTGCATCAAAATCAACATGAACTGCTCACAGTGGAGGTTGTCTTGCTTGATGAGAAAATGAGAGAAAAACAAGCCTTGCTTCTCTATGAAGTATATATATTAGGAATGATATCCTCATCTAGAGAGAACTACAGCCAGCCGTCCAGGTGTAAACTAAGGTCAATCGCCACTGCAGCCCCAAAGATACAGGTCTCCAACATTTGTAAGATTTCATCTTCCAAGGGGCATCACCCAGAAACTTGCAGTTCCCCCATGGGTTTCTCAACCAAAATTTGAGGTGGAAAGCAGAAGACTGATGTCAAGTCTTACATGTAGACCAACAACTACAGAGATGTCAAAGCACAGGTCCTTGAACTAAGAAACTCCGTACCAGAATACGGGCCTTCTGGTTTGTCTCCATTCTGCAGACAAACGAGCAATCTTGCAACTTCTCTGGTAGACATTAAAGGTGCCTCACACTGAGGGGCCTGGGGCAACCTGAACCAGCTGTAAGATCTGTAAAGAAAGGTAACCTATTGGACCTTGTGGACCAGCTGTCGACCTATGGATTCTGATGGTCATGTGGACACATGGGTAACCTGAAGACTTAACAACACCTCGTACAGACCGAACGCTATGTGGGATTGTTCGTAGTGGAAAGGAAAATTTTAAAAGGATCCCTAAGACCAGGGTATTAACAATGAAATCTATTGAAAGCCACATCCCTGCCACACACACACCGATGCTACTCTGTGCCACTACAGAGGGGCTCATGTACTCCTGACCTGAGACCCACAAAGTCCTTTAAACAAAGAAACTAAAGTTCATGAGCGGGTGTTGGAAGTTCATCATCAGGAGCCGAGAAGAAGAAAGGTGAGAGTACCACAGCTCTCTCTTCCAAAATCCTGAACAAGAGCAGACAATCCAACTATCCTTGTCTGCACCAGACAGCATCGAGTGACAAACCTAGGCAATGACTCTCAATCCCAGTTCCAGTAAAGACAATTCAGACAATGGATAAAATCTTCAGCAATGATAGATCCATCAAAGTACTAGAGTGGGGAACAGAAAAGACACTTGCCTTCTTTGTTCCTCTAGAGGGGGTAACACCAAAGACACTTGCCTTATTTGTTCCTCTGATTCCAAAGAAAAGGCGAAGTCTAGTGATGGATCCAAACTTGAAGAAGCAGGAACTTGCTGTCAGGAAGTTGCCACCAGAAACTCTGGTACTCATTTCATGCTCTTGACTAAATGTTCGTAAAACTGTAAGCACAGGGACAAGTGGGCACTGAGGAGCTAGTGGATGCTGGGAGCTACTAGGCGCTGGAGAGCTACTGGATGCTGGGGAGCTACTAGGCAGTCAGGAGACATTGGCAGCATGGAAACCACTGAGTGCTCAGGAGACATTGAAAGCTCAGTAGCCACTGAGCGCTCAGGAGGCAGTCACCAAGCGCTTTACCACCAGAGAGCTCAGCTGTGGGAGCCAATGAAAGTTCGGTCACCGTTGCACACACTGGCAATATTGAAGAAAACTGCTCCAGGGTATCCCAAAAACTGCAAGGAGGCACATATTCCCTGATCTTTTTACATGTCACTTGAGGGATGCGGGACACTTTGACAGCAGACATTTTCAATGGTTTTGATTTATCACTACTGTGCCACTGTTCACTGCTGGAAGCCTCTGACTACATGAAAGATGGTGAAGATCCAATGAGGTACCTTCTAACTGACTGTCTATCGTCACCTGGGATTAGCTACAGGTGCAATTAACCCTTAGGAGCCAGGCAAAAACTTAATATGCAGAACCCCAGGCTGGCTAAACTTTGAGGTCAGCCAATTTAAAAAAAAAAAAAAAAAAAAATCAATGGAAAGAAGAATGTATGCAAATGCACATAGTGTAAGAAAAAAATTCTAAAAAATTTCCCCTACCTTCCAAGAGAAGTTGAAAATAACTATTTACAAGCGCCTGTGAGGCCTCTTTTACAAGATGATCGTAAATTTTACCAAGCTATACATGTTTTCCCTAATAAATTTATTTTTTGTAAAATTATAATTACAGGTCACACAATATCAAAACAGATAAGAAATAAGACTAATAAATTCTGAGCATCTTTGTTGGAAAATATTTAAATAAATTTACTGAGAACAAAGCTGCAGCAAATTTCTTGGATTTATACATGTTTTTTCTAATATTTTTTTGCACTGAAACCAACAGCAACCCCTTTGTATATTTATGAGCAACTTTATAAAAAGACATCATGTGAGACAGAGGCAGTACATCCTCCCTTGAAGTCAAGATCACAACTAAGCTCCTGAGCTGCTCAGTCTCTCATCTAGACCAATCTAAAAGTTGCCATTAGTGAATTTATGAGCTATAGATGGCATGTAATATTGTTACTCACCACAGCAAATCCGTCCGCCACCTCCAACCTGTAATTACTACTCATGTGAGGGTATCCATCCATTAAGGGTTGTCAACTACCCAGCAGACTCCATCAGACTCCCTTGGACAGCCAATATGTCTCCTCCCAATGGGAATATAACATGGACTTTAGGTCTCGGATATTCAACGTGCCGGATAACCACCACTCCTACTACACCTCCGTGAAGAAGCCTTTTCAGTGACTGTCTGTCGAGACCTCCTGGATTAGAGGCTCGACTAAGGGGGCAATTACCCAGGGACAAACCCCTCAGAAGACCTCCAGTATGTCTTCTCCCAGGTTCAGGGAAGAATGACAGGATGTCCAAAGGGCTCAATAGTCACCTCCTCCATAACACTTCCATGAAGATGCCTTTTCAGTGGCTGTCTGTCCACACCTGGGAATATGCAACAGGTTCGATCAAGGGGGCAATTACCCGGGGTAATGTCCACCAGTCTCCCTTGGACGTTCAGTATGACTTCTCCCAGGTTCAGAGGAGTATATCAGTGACTTAGGTATAGGAGAACTGGCAAGGCAGATAATCACCTCGCTTTAAAGATTAATTTCTGTTGAAGGAAGTGAGGGAACTGGACATAGAAGCAAGAGGATAAAATTTAGAGCTGTTAGTAGGAGATATATGTATATGTATATGTATATGTATATGTGTATATATAATATATTATTATCGATATATATATATATATATAATATATATATATTATATATATATATATATATATATATATATATATATATTCTTTGAGGGTACTCTTCCCAAGTCAAGTCACCTTTCAAGAACCTCGTTTTCTAAGAACTTGAGGTAAAATCGTTTTATCTCACTCTTCATACTAAGAGTCAGATGTAGGCTTGGAGGGCGGGAGCACCGATCCTTCCCCGAGGTCATTGTGCTGATGAATCAGCGTAATAACCTCAGTGAAAGATCTCTGAATCTTGGGAGTGACTGTGTCCTGAGGGGATGGACCGTCAAGTCCATCCAGAGAGAACGCCTCCTGAGACCCTCCTCCTTTCACAGGAAGAACCACAACAGACCCCTCCTGGTCTCCTCCAACCACTTGGGTGTACAATCTGGTCGATCCTAAGACTGTGCCAGGCTCGTAGGCCCTCGTGGAGAGACAGCGAGAAGCACACTCCTCGCGGTCACTCTTAATTGCCTCGCTCCTCCCGGTGTAGCCCGAGGAGGTTGAAGGGATAGGAGAGGAAGACCTGTCGCTCCCCCCCTCCCCATCAGCAGAACCAGTGCGCTGGGGGGCTGCAGGCAATCACCAACCCGCAGTGACAATCGAGCTGCAGGCCTAGTCGCGCGGTGTCCCTGGGGAGAACCGTTGAACTGAGAACAGTAGCGACGGTCCAAGCGTTAGGAGAGCTACTGCTGGTCACCCTATCCGTCCAGTCCCGATGGGAGCGATGGTCAGGGGACCGGTAGAGTCCACTGTCGCGGTGGGAGCGTGGCCTGTCCTCACAGCGCGTCACGGTGCCTGGACCAGCAGAGGCTGGTTCTGGCGACCAGGGGGACCTCTTCCTCGCCTTAACTCGCGTACGGTCTGGTGGGACCGTCGCGTCAACCCTGGGAACCAGTGGATTGCCACGAGAGTGATCACTGGCCTGGCGGGAGTTGCCTGAGCGACTGCCACCAGTCTTCCGCTCCATGCCTGGTTCCTGGCGGTGAGCTGGCTCGGCTGCCTGGACCCTAGCTGCACGGTCACCTGCGGGCAACCATACCCTCCGTACCTCTCGCGAACGAGCGGCCGAGACGGTACCTAGCGCCGAGGCAGAACCTCTAGCGCCAGGCGAGGAGGTGCCGGTGTTAGCCGGTACCACTCCGGTCCCCGTCTTCTTCCTAGCGGAAGGAGAGACGGGGCCCATTTCCGAAGGAACATGAGGACCAGCGGAAGCCCCAACTGTCCCACCGGAGTGGGACAGACCCTTAGAGGCCTCTGAGCAAGATTTCTTAGGGGGGGAAGAGGCACATTCTTCTTCCTCGGCTGTGCGGCCTTGGAACTCAAAGGGGAAGAGGCGGCTGCAGACGACTACGAAGACGATGACGATAAAGACTACGACGATAAAGACGACGACACCTTCCTCTTCTTCCTCTTCTTCTTCGTCAGCTTCCTCAGGACCACCATCAGGTACTCCATCCATGAGGGAGCTGGAGCAGTTGCCGAAGCAACAGAGTCCAGCTGCACCTGTCCAGAGGGACCAGCGGTGGAGGCAGCAATGGGAACCATGGGCTGGAGCGACGACAGCAGGAACTGGTACAGAAGCGGCAGCAATGGGAACTGGTAGCGGTGCAGGAGCCAGCGTCATCACTGGTACTGGGGGCAGGTCAAGAGGAGAGCTCTTGGGACACAAAGTCAGGGGCTGGGGCGAGAGCAGCGAAACCAGGCGGTGGGGTGACCTCTCTCCTCGGCAAACCCGGCAGCGGAGCCTGCACTGCAGCCGTCGGGGGTAGCCGTCACCACGTGCTGAGTATACACTAGGTGAGGAGGAGCAGCGTAACCCGGCGTCGACACTGTTGTGGTCGACATCTCTGGTCCATGGGTGACTGGCCTGGATCCACGCGCCAGATGATACAGCAACCCCTGAATGCTCAGTGTCCCCTGGACCCAAGCGAGTACCAGACCTGTCCGAGGTCATCACCTGCGGCATGCACACCTGAACAAGGAAAGACCCCGAATACAGCTGGATGCCGAGGTGCCGCGTGCCCTCCTCCACACTCGACTGGTCAAGCGAGGAGAAGGACTGCGATACACCCCCCGAAGGGAAAGGAGCCATACGCGGGAGCTGAGAAGGAGGAAGGAAAGAGGAAGATGTGTCCGTAACCAAAGGAGTCGCTGGAGAGCCCTCAGACGACTCCTTGGCCGGCTTACGCGCCTTCTTCCTCCCCTCATATTGCTCCCACTGCTCCCCCGACCACAATACACATAAATCACATGGTTCGGTGCGAGAGCATTCACGCCCTCGACACCAAGTACATAAGTCACGAGGGTCTACCTCCACAAGAGACCTAAAGGCCCCACACTTACAGCCCTCCACACCAGGGCACAATCTGTGGCTGACGGGGGGGCGGGGGGGGTCGGGGGGTCTCTCCGGCTCACAAAAATCCATGTTCACACGATTCAATCTGCGGCTGACGGGGGGCGGGGGGTCTCTCCGGCTCGCGAGAATCCATGTTCACACGATTCACGAGCACAAACACAATAATCAAAATTACAAAGTACTTACAAGTTTCCACCACAAGCACTCAGTAAAAGGGAAAGTTGAGAAAAAATGCTTCTTAATGAATTATCCAAGCATACAACAACAGCGGGCAGAGCGGCGAAGAGCACGTCTGGTTCCGATGGCGGCCGAAAGCAGAGTGAAGCTTCACCTCCCAGCCGGACGAGACACCCGACTACCGGACAAGCAGTTAACTACCAAACCTCCTTGTTCAAAGCTTACGACTGGTTCCAACTGCCGCTGATTACATTCCATATGTTAAAGGACCGAAAGGTTTGTATTACCTATCGAAACAAATCATATTTCTCTAATAAAATAAGTTTTTGTATATACTTACCTAGTAATTATACAGTTAAGATTTTTTACTCGATGGCAGCCTAAATTCAAATTTCGCGGGTAGTGTTTTAGATTGCTCAGTGTAGGTGTATGGTGCCGTCCCCCAGCGGCAATACAAGCAGTCCGCGGCTTACGACAGCTGTGGCTTACGACATTCCGAGTTTGCGACGCCTTTCAATTATATTCATCAGAAATTATTTCCAGGCTTACAACACATATTCTAGGGTTACGACGCCAATCCGACAGAAGAAATATGACTCCAAAATGGGAAAATACCATACATACTTGAGTAATATTCAACTGCATGTAATGTTCACCCCCATTTTTACTGCATATATTAAGACTTTAGCATATGTCCCTTATAATGTTGCGTTTTGATTCTAGCAATACGCCTAGCCTATGTTAGTAGTTGCTACTGTAGTCTAGTCTGTGATTCTGACATCTAAACCTAAGAAACTAAAAGCTTAGAATATGCCAATAAAATTTATAAATAATCAGTATGTACTCATTTAAAATAATTATTAATTAACCATTAACTATAAAAAAAAAAGCTGTGTATGGCTAGACTTTCATTAACCTCTGTTTAATCTTAAAATATGACCTTAATTTTTAAGTTTGGAGAAAATACTTACTTCGAAAGGCTAGTAGAGATCTCGAGCTCTTGTTCTCACCACCAACAACTCGTGACTGGCGCCCATCTCCGGTGTCAGGACATGTTAAAAGTACATTTTAGGAGGGTGGCTTCACACACGGTGGAAACTGGATCCGCTAGTCCAGTCGGTTGTTCCCCCTAACAATTCATTGGGTACCTGGCCACTTCCTAGTTCAAGTTGTATGTCAAAGAACCTGCACAATGGCTTCACGTTTTACTCAAAGCAACAGCACATCTTTATCAACCTACACTTTAAGGTAAGCTTGATTTAGCATATTATAGTAGTGGTGGTATAAGGATATATATACAGCAGCATCACTTTAGATTAGGTTTGATGGTTGTGTTAGGTAGTGGCCTTACGGGGGGGTAACAGGGGAGGCGAAGCCACTTCCCCGCTAGGCCTAGGTAGGGGTACAGCGCCCTAGGTTAGGTTAGGTAGTCCCCTCAAGGAGAGGTTGCAGAGGGGCGAAGCCCTCCCGCTACGCCTTGGTAGGGGTACAGCGCCCTAGGTTAGGTTAGACGGTTATGTTACGTTAGGTAGTGCCCCGCAAATCACTTTTCTCCTGCTCCCCCCACCCAAAAATCCCAGTTCCCAAAGGGGTCCCCTATAATTGTAGTAGTAGGTTTAAAGGCTAGATTATATGTGTAAGAGTAAGTGATAGTTTCTTGATTTTAAAGAGTTTCCTCATGTTTCTATGGATTCTGCAACACCAATCTGGTGGTTTCTTGCCGTTTTTCGTCGTTAAACCTTAAAAAACTGGTGTGGCCCTCTCCTAAACATTTACCCAGATGTGCACCAAAAACCAATGCCTTTGCGTGGAAAATAGTTTATCTCAAGCAACATTTGATTATTCCAAATCCCACTATTACAGTTAAACTTTAGTACAATAAAAGAACCAAGAGGGCAACACCGCCAACACGAAGTGTTCCAAATACGATGGCCATCTAATTAAGAGTTCCATTCTTGTAGCCTAGGAAACACAAAGAACATTCAAAAGTTCATGTGGGTACTAACAACATTCATTGGTAAATATCTCTCCATCAGTAAATTTGTGATGGATTTTAGTGATATTTTCTATTAAATATCTTTAAAATAATTATAAACAGCACACAAACTCCCAATTCAAGTTGTAATATTAAGCAATGCCCATCTGTATACGCAAAAGGTCTACTTTCTGAATGGGCATGGGTTGATGGCCAAGACACAAAAGGGCAATGGTTACTCTTGTACCTAGCTATAAACAAGTCACAAGTGGAAATGTAAAATATAATTTCTCAAACTGTTTTTGATGTTAGCCTAAATGGACAAATTTGGTTGAATACTACCTAGCTAATAACAAATACAAACTAGGTAACGAAACACCTAAATAGCTACTCCCCCTCATAGGCCTAACATTGCCTAATGGGATACTGCTAGTACTAGCTACTATTTCCTTGGGTGAGGGGGGGGGGGTTGAGAAGGATAAACAACTACTAGCTTTAACAAAGGATCCACCTTCACCTAATCTGGCTTAAACTAACCAACCTAATGTAAGAAACCAATCCATACAGTACGGGATGGGGACGGGTCACCATCCTTCAGATAACGTACCTGACCTAACCTAGGCTAGAGCGCCATGAATCTTTTGAGGAGAAACAAGAAAAAACTATTAGAAATACTATTGGTTTGCTCACTTACCTTGTTTATTTCTTGCCCTCACTGTTCCTCACTCACTAAAGTATCCCAGAGACCTTCGACTTGTTGGGTTCCAACTGTGGACTTCCTTCGCTGGCCACACTTGGGCTGCTTGTTATTTATCAACCAATCTTTACCATCCAAATGACATTAAAACCAATCGTCCAACAAAAATCATAACCAATAAAAATCACATCTACAGCGCCGGAATATGGCTAGCCTACAGTAGACTCCTCTGAATGTTCTCTGGGCCTACACTCATTTACCTATTTATACTCCTGTCATTCAGAATAAATACGCTTTCGGCGTTCATGACATGTCACAGTTCCAAATTTATCATATCACTGACAAATTTAAGCAAGTACAAACTATTCTGTTCTACGTCACCAATAACGCACCATAGACATAATTAAAAGAGCAACCGCGAGACGCCGACCAGAAAGTAACATGGACGCAGCTGGTGGAGCCATGGAGGTATTGCAACTCAAATTATAGTAGCAGCCTGCAGACATTTTTCGAGTATGGAACAAACAAAGAAACCAAGACGGTAACCTCAACAGCTAAGCATCTGTGGCAATTTTCTTATAAATGAGAAAAAATAGGAGAAATCAACTGTAATCGCTCATTCTTAAAGGTTACAAGAAAACCAATAGGTACCAAAAACTTTGAAAGTCATAGCGTGAATGACCACCAGCGTTACAAATATTGTCAACTGAAACATTTCCTTATAATATTGTACATCTTGATCCCCTTCATCACCGTGAACCAAAGGTTTGTTCAGTTAAGTTTTAATTCTAATATATTATATTACTCGAAAAGCGTTAATGGCAGTTTTTTAAGCAACGAGTTTCCTGCATTTTGGCATGAAAGGACCGTCTTCCTGGAGTAGCCAAGTGCTTTAGTTTAGTTTCTCAAGTTGAGGCATCTAGTACCACTTGCATCTGTTATGGATGGTGTAATTTTACATCTGCCTCATCTGTTCTAATTGGTGGCTTAACATCTGTCTGTCAATAAAGTTTAACGTTCTTTATTGTGACTCTTGGTAAGTGTAATAGTATTTACACGTAATTTATTTTTCATTGCAGACACGCAGTTATTAGCCCTATTGTAAAATATCATTTGCATGCTTTGTAAGGCTACGGCAGGTCTCAGTGCTTGGAAACTTGATTCCTTCCATCTTTCGATCTTGACAGCATAGAACGAAGTTTAATTTCTCTATTCCACTTGGTTCTGAGGTCAGCTATCTCTGTTATTGGGATATTATGGTACTCCTTATAGGCCTAAACCCTGAAGCTTTAAGGAAATGTATTGTAGATCTATATAAAGTTGCTATGGCTCGATAATCTTAGGCCTAATAGCGTCTAGCACGAGTTTTGTCTTTAAAAATTTAATTTATAAGTTAACTCTTCAAACTGTGCTGTATCTAGCCCAAAAAAGAGGCCCCAAATATTTTACAAAAAGAAATTAACCTATACTCTGTTTTTTTCCATCTGTCCATCCGCCTATGGTGTTTGCGCATGGCAACATGCGTCCCGGACTTTATATAATATCCTTTTTCGAATATTAACGGTGTAATTCGCATACAGTAAATTATTAAAACACTTTTCAGTTGCAAATGTACACCCAGATATCCTTTTATTTACCTAAAATTTAGACATAGCGTAACTCTTTAAAGCCCGGGGAGCAGTGTTGCCATGCGCGACCACCAAAGGCGGATGGACAGATGGAAAAAAACAGAGTATAGTTATGAAACAGAACATGTTGTAAATGTTATAGATTAATTCTGTTTTGCTGCTGTGGGGATCTTGGGATTTTTCTTTTGCCTTTGAAATTTATAAAGTTATTGAAAATATCAATCTTTTTGTGCAAATGTTTTGTTACCATTTGAAATGTACATTAAATTAAACTACAATGTGATAACAGTCTCTTGTCTGAACTGAGCTTTGTACCTGAACTTTGACGAGTGGTTGATCGCAGGTAAAAGGTAACGTGTAATTCAATTTTTCATGAACATTTTTACCTTGACCATCAACAAGTTGTAGTCTTGGTCTCTGAAGCAGAGTCATTAAACTCTTCGCTATCAATCGTCATTTTACGTTACAAGTACAATGAGATTCAGAGCCTTTGTCCCGGTGTTTCTCCGGAATAACTTTTTTTCTGTGCATTTAACAAAGATATTACTTAGTCATAGTAAACTTTACATTCCCACCTAATTTTTGGCAGTATTCTTTATTACTTATATTAGAAAAAAGTATATTCATAAGAGTAAAATAAAGCAGCCAAATCCAGTGGCTGAACATTCTAATGTATGGGTTCAAAGTTGTACATGACGTAAACATATGACATCTCGACTCCTCCCACAAGGTGATGACTACAAACAGCTGTCTCTGAAATTCTGAATGAATATTCGTACCTTGTCAAGGCTTCAAGAATGGCAGCTATGATAAGTCATCGTCCCTGTGGTTGCAGGACAGCTTTTGTGATTCGACTTGCCCAATTGTTTAAAAGTGAGGTCACATAGCAAACCCTAAGTAAGCTTGAACAGGTAAATGAATAGTAGGGCCCTTTTTTGGGTAAGGAGTACACTCGGACATCCAAGGCTACCAAGTTTTCGTCATTTGCTGACTTCCATAAGGTGCAGAAAGATAATTATATATGCTCTATGAAACAATAGTTGTTGATTTCTTAATAAAATAAAACTTGCGGAACAACATTAAAACTTTCTTTGCCAAAAAGAAAAAAAAAATGTCATGGGTTATAACACATCACTGAATGACCTTTGCTGTTCCAGTGCTTGGCTTTAAGTCTACAAAGTGTCAACAAGGAGTAGTGGTTGCATTTCATTGTTGCCAGAGGTTGAGACTTTTTCACGAATAGCCAATTATCCATCGAGGAGGAGGCAAGTTAATGACGTCATAAGTTACGTCATTATATCTTCGAATGACATTCACATGAAGTCGGTGTTTCTCTTATAATTACCAGAATTATGCAACTTTCGTAATACAGAATGCAGTAAAAAAATTAGGTAGGGATGTAAGATACCCTGTGACAAAGTGTCATCTTTGTCAGGTACGTTGAAAAAATCTTTTTCAGGAAAAACACCGGGACACCGACCTTTTGTAAACCATTTCCCGTACTGAAACGAAATACAAATTAACAAGTTACTGTGAAGATAAATAGGCAAGAGTTTAATGCTAGGTTGGGTACACGATACTTGATATTTTTTGTATTTTTATGATACAGCATTGGCATGGAGTGGTTCATCCTGTCATTTATATGATATGTGGTCATTTGTCAGGCTTTTACGACTGTTAGTCAGCCATGGCGATCAGATGTAGTTTAAGCGTTTTTTTTTTTCTATTGTTGTAGAATGTCAACTGAAAATATTTCACTCTCCTATCTACACATTTAATTCGTATAATTTTACATTACCATTTTGTCGGAATTGATTCATTTTGTTGTTAAAAAGAAACTACCTGAACTTTACTTTTCTAAGTTCTATGACGAATAATCCCTGCTACAAACGTACTACTGCTTACCTGGCCAAAACAATATAAGGTTAGCACGGCCCCTCCTTTTCGCATACAATGGTAACAGAGTCGGGCAAAATGATCATTATTTTAATTTTCTCATTTCCAGTAGCAATTATCCTAATAAGAAGAAGCTATATCCAAAAGCGATTCAAACCACATCTCCTTTCGTATCGAGAACAGAGACTGAGAGATCTTGTTCTAACTTTTACGTACCTTTTCTTCAGGTGTCCATATCTTCTGAGAATATGTGTTCTCTCTCTCTCTCTCTCTCTCTCTCTCTCTCTCTCTCGTTCTCATCTCTCTCTCTCTCTTCTCTCATCTGCTCTCGTCTCTCCATCCCTCCTCTCTCTCTCTCTCTCTCTCTCTCTCTCTCTCTCTTTCTCTCTCTCTCTGGGAACATGGATAAACATATTTCCCTACTGTTAATGCGGAAATTGATCTTGAAAAATTATAGAAAACCTTGTCCCTTCTCCTCATTGATGTATACCACAGCATGCTTTCAAAGCGCCTTTTAGCGTATACAATCAAATACTATGTAGTATATTACTGCTAACTTTTTCTTTTCTGTAGGCGCTTGTAAAACTGGATTGAGTTATGATTCTTTGTATCCAGTTTTGTAAATGAAAGCCTTTGAAAGAACTTGAAAATCTGCATGGTAGATTTTTACATTATATATGGTATGGTGATAGTACGAATGAAGATGCAGACGGCTGAAGAATATTTGCACTTGGGGGCTGGAGCAGCAAGTGACGTTGTTTGTGGCAGAGGTCATTGCCCCATTAACATATCTTGTTTTTCTCACGCAGATGTTACCCAATAATAATATAAAAGAAAATTATTTAAATACAAAATAAATGATCAACACTGAAAATTTGTTATAAACTTGCAAATTACTTGTTTATTCAATTGATTTGGATTCTGGGTTCCAGTTTCACTATTCAAGCATTGGAGACTTTCGTTATAGGTATTGGGTTCGTCTCTGAATCCTCAGTTATAAAATGTTTGCTTATAGTCTCAGATCTTCGTACATTCACTCGCTAGTTAAAAAATTGTCAAGATTTGTATAATTTTTTAAAATCAATTTAGAAAATATGATTCGATTTAAAATGATATTTTAAGATAAACATCCTCTCGTATCTGTATCTTACTCAAGAATTGAGCGGAAATTCTTCATGTAATGAAGCACACTGGCTTCATTATGATTTCCTAGAAACGATGGGTCTATAAGGAAACAATTTTGGTTCTTCGACTTCAAGCTTCCGGCTGATCGAGCTGAAAAGTAGTTAAAGATAATGATAAATTGTCTTACGTTTTATTTGATGATTAATCAGTACTTACCATCAATGTGCTGGATATGCGAAAGTCATGAGATACTTATGGTACCGAGAAAAAGTAATACCGGCTGAAAATTGTTGTTACCTGAAGCACCAATGCGGCTCTTGCATGCAAAACCCGTCCCTGTGGCGGCAAGGTTGTCGAGAGGATTAACATCCTCGAGCGGAGGCTACAGTCTTCTTCAGTCACCTGATTCACCTCTATCAATCAGAGGTAAAATGCACCTGTAGACTTTGATTAAGGCAGCTGGAAATGCAGGTACTTGGTGGTGGAGGCTTGTGTGAGGAGAGACAGTGGGGTAAAGGGAGGAGGAGGAGGAGGAGAAGGAGGATGAGGAGGAGGAGGAGAAGGTTAAAAAACATTCTCTTGGACACCCTTATATTGCACAAAGGTAAACCAGGTACTGAAGGGCTAAAGGATGGACGGTCGAGGGGAAAAAATGAAATCGTATCTGCCTTGAATTGTGGTTTTAGTAGAAATTATCTGATGGAGTTCTGATAAACGATGAACTTTTCTCTCTCTCTCTCTCTCTCTCTCTCTCTCTGCTCTCTTTCTCTCTCTCTCTCTCTGTATATATATATCTATATATATGTATATAATATATATTATATATATATATATTATATATGTATATATATATATATACATATATATATATATATATATATATATAATATATAATATATATATATATGTATATGTTATGTAAATACATATGTATGTATGTACTCTCTCTCTCTCTATATATATATATATATATATATATATATATATATATATATATATATATCTATAAAATATATATATATATCTGCTGATATGAAGCGAAAATAATCTCAATAGACCTA
Source organism: Macrobrachium nipponense (assembly GCF_015104395.2). Classification (NCBI taxonomy): domain Eukaryota; kingdom Metazoa; phylum Arthropoda; class Malacostraca; order Decapoda; family Palaemonidae; genus Macrobrachium; species Macrobrachium nipponense. Next base: position 36,476,486 of record NC_087210.1, on the reverse strand, counting down.
GCAGAGCATAATATGGAAAATTTATCGAGGATTTTGTTTCATAAAAGGAGGTTCATCTTCTTCTTCTTCTTCTTCTTATTCCAAAAACGTTACAATCAATGTGCCGTTACTCTTCCGGTGCTTGAGTGCGCAGCAGTTCGTTTATCTATCTCAATATGAAAAAAAAAATCATCCTGTTTCTTGTAACCAGATCACTTTGTATCTCGATATGAAAAAAAAAAAAATCATCCTGTTTCTTGTAACCAGATCACTTTGTGAAATCTTCGAAATAATTTGTTATGGTTTGTCGCAAAAAGGCAGACTAGATAAAAAAGGTAATTTGCTGGTTACTCTAAATTTTCTTGGTAACCCGCGTATTTCATCCATTTCTTATTGCAATTTTCTTCCCAAGAAAACAGTGTTGCTTAGATTCAACGAGTATTCGAAATTGAAGCCTCCAATTCATCCATGGTATGATTTGATAAAAGTTTGTATTCTTTAATTTGAAACGCCACATCAATGATTTAGCTCACAAGAAAAACAGGAAGAAATGTTCTCACTACATTAGTACAGAGATGCATCTTGTCTTCGCCTCTCAGGACTCTTGTTTTGGGAATTGGTTGTTGATTCTCTCTCTCTCTCTCTCTCTCTCTCTCTCTCTCTCTCTCTCTCTCTCTCTCTCTCTCCGACTTGAATCTTCCCCCAGTAACGACGAGATTGTGGACAGCAAGCACAGATCTTGAGGGAGAGCAGGTTAAAAAAAAAAAAAAAAAAGTTGCAGCCAGAAAAAGTTGTTAATACTCCGACAGGTTACATGGTACATGACACAGGCATTGTGCATGGAAATGAGGCAGTTGTTCGCGTTGTTAGTGAGTTGTAAAACTGAGAACTTCAGATGGCGTATACATACTGACATACACCTGACTACTAATCTTGACCTACGATTTCATTTCGAAATGTTTGGACTACTCGAGAATATTCGCTGAAAAGTTGGTGTTGTTCATATAACTGAATAATAATAATTAGAATAACTAGTAAGAGCGAGTTTGGAGAGTAGTGGAGCTTAGAAAATTGGTAATTGTCACATGCAAAGAACTAGCTTAAACTGGCTGGTACCTTCGTCCGGAAAGTAATTGTTCAGTTGTTGAAGTTAACTTTCTTGTAAGTCGGTACACCCACTACCATCATTGTCACCACATAGCCCTAGCACAAACTTTCATCCATCAATGACATTTCTGTAAGATCCAAAATGCACTTCACATGTATGTTTTTAGTGATTCGTAAGTATTATTTTCTGCATGGAAGCTGGGATATTTGACCAGTGGCAATCGGGAGCTTAGATTAGGTTCTAAAATATATACAAAGTTCCACAGTTATTCATTAAGATAAATGATACCGTCTGAATTGCGAAAAATAGAGTTAATAGAACAAAGACTGCATAATCAAGCACAGCGTACCGGTTTGTTTTGCATGGAATGTGATTCTCTCTCTCTCTCTCTCTCTCTCTCTCTCTCTCTCTCTCTCTCTCTCTCGGCACTCCACTCACTCCCTCTTCACTTTATTTATTTTTTTCCCGTGGTCACTTCTTCCTCAACACCCTTCTCCAGTTTTCCGAGAAGGTCTCGATACATAGTCATTACGATATTAACTCCTAATTTGACCTCCGTACCCAAGAGGAATGCGAAATGATGGACTCTTTCTTATTAAATAAATGTACAAATATATGGTAACCAGCAATAGGGTAAAGAAATTATAATGATTTCTGTTGACGTGAAATATTTTGGGATATTCACAGCCGATTTCGTATATATAAATCGCCCCTGACCAATCGCCTGCAGTGACGCCTCCGCTTTAGAAAATGAAAGGTAAAATAGAAGTGATAATACTGTGATTTTTTTCTTTTTTTTTTATCCACACTCAAGCTCAGGCAAACCCGTGTGTTTTGATCGAATTTTGCCGTTACGTAAGTTACGTTGATTTTGCGCATACCTCAGATGTATGAATGCCTCAGAACTGTCTGGCTTAGTTCTCTTTCCTGTACCTGTTCCTAAACACAGCGCTGTCATTATATTAGAATAACTCCTGTGATTCACGACACTGCCCAGCTTTAGCGGGAATTCCTGTAAAATCATCTCTCTCTCTCTCTCTCTCTCTCTCTCTCTCTCTCTCTCTCTCTCTCTCTGCATGAATTTACAAGCAAGATTAAGAATGAAACGTTGACTCGCATTGATTCGTGGATTTTATCTTTAATGGTGTCACCGGGGAGCAAAATGTTCTTTCCTCTCATATATCTTGCTTTAACTTTGTTTTGCTCCTTAGAATTTTATTCTGAGCAGTGATAAGTATTGCCATGCGCTTATTTAACCTCTGTCATACCTCTGCTGTCAGTTTCCCCGGGTGTGTGTCAGTGCGTTTATGTTCTCAATGGTGTTACTGTATCTCCTCAATTATATTCACGATCCCGCTTGTTGGTTTTTCCCTTCTTTCTGTTACTGTGGTTACGGGAGAAAAATACAAACCTTTTTTAAATCTTGGCTTGGATATTTAGCATCCTTCCAGTCTACTTGAAAAATGAACTATATCAAGAAGACATAACCGTGTCATTTGGAATCTTTTCGTAGCTAACGTGTTGAAATATTTTTTCTTACTTTGTTTTAAATTTCATCCCTTTGCGAATTGTACGTGCATTCTTACTTAGAAGGTCTGCCCTTTTTCAGCATTTGTCTATTGTTAGTCAAGTTTTGTTTTTAACAAGTATTTGTTTTTCCTTGTATCCAAACCGACTTTTGAATCTTTTATCGTTGAGATGAAAAGAGTCAGATTGTTTTTCTCCCATACCGCTATCGATACCTCTCCAGGCTTTTGTTATGACGTGTCCGATTAATTAATCGAATCAGCGTTCGATATCAAAATGTTTACCGTGGCACCGCTGCCGCCGCCGCACGGTCAAGGTGAAATTAGGGTTGGAGTGGCAGCTCAACTTTAAAAACTGCGGGCTGCGTGCGGGCGAAATTCGTCTAGCCACTGTGCCTTTAGTATACAGTAGTATACGCCCAGTCGTGGTTGTCACCTCAGTCTATTCGTTTCGTTTTTGTAGTAATCGAGTATGGGCCGAGGATTGAAGTCCACAGCATGGGGCAAAGTTACGGATTAAAGTTTCCCATTTTCACACATCCACAGAAAATTGCACTGGATTAGCATTTAATATGGTAATAATATTTACACACCAATCTTACACAGACGCACATTTATATATAAATATATATATACATACACACACACACACACACACACATATATATATATATATATATATATATATATGTGTGTGTGTGTGTGTGGTGTGTGCGTGTGTGTGTGTGTGTGTGTGTGTGGGTGTGTGTGTTTTGTGTGTGTATTCTATTTAAAACTTTACATAAAGTATAACCTGAGTAAATAAAGTATATGGCAACTAGGAAAGTGAACCAACGGAGTGCAAAATCTTTTACCTTCACTCTTATGCATTCTAAATCTCCCAAGATAAAATATAAGACGTTTTTACAACAGAGGAATAGATTTTAAAAACAACGCAGAGATTAGAATAATATGGAACTATTTTAAGGCATGCAAAGGTCGTTACGGCTGCTCTTCAGATGAGGAGCAGTTTTCATGGAGAAGCTCAGGTACTGCATTGACAATGAGAGGCTAAGGACATTATCAGTTTTTATTTATTCATCTCTATGATCTCTTTTAAATCGCTTATACGTGTTGTGTAGAATTAGATCAAGAGTGTATAGACCTGGACTTAAATTAATATCATTTTCATTTGTTAACTGTATTAATGTTATATTATAACATCTCATTATTATTATGTAAAAAAATTTGGGGCAGTCACTTTCCTGAGATTTTTCATTGTGCATTGTTGTTTTGGGCATTCCAAAATGACTAATTACTTTGGTTGCTTCATTCAGATATTTGATTCTTCCTTGCCAGTTCCAAATAAAAAAAATCACAATCCAGTCATGAGATGACATTTGCATGCGTCAAATTTGTTTCATACTATCTTTTTATTTTTTCATTTATTTATTTACTTGCTTACTTTTGTTACAACCTACTCTTCGTAATCTTTTTCCTGTTATATGTAGTTTGCTTACAGATCTTGCACTCAGCTGTGGTCGTGTATATATGTATAATGTTTGAATTCTTTTATACGTAAGGATGAAAGAAGGACTGAATTTCAGGGAGAAGGACAGGTCTTTTGGTGTCATTAGAAAAAAGTATTGATTTCATTCAAACCATGTACGTGGTACACGAACATATTTGAATTATATGTATGTATTTGCATATGCTACATAGTCACATAGCGTGGAGGTCTATATGCCCACAATTCGTGCACCTGCACTTCTACTAATGTTCTTATATTGTTTCCATTTTATTGACACTGAACAGTTGTAGAAAAGTGGCGGTTATCTTTTCTGTCCCTTTTTGTATTCCTTCAGTACTGAAATTCTTCACTCTAAAATAATTACAAATTCAAGGTAACTTCTAATTGAAGATTCCAGAGTCTAAAAGAGTTTTGAACCTTTTCTGATTTCACAAACTACCCTGTAGCTTCGTCTGATAGTGTCATTTAGCTTCTCAAATATACCAATATTACATATTTTGGTAATAATCTATAATTTTGATTTATGTTAAGCCAGGCCTTTAATATATTAAGCATTCTCTCCCTTCCTTACTGATTCTTAGGCCATCATTTTTCTTACCTTGTCTTTCATTTTAGGAGACTGGTCTCGAATTTCTGGTGTTTTCTTGCCTCCTACGTGTTAGGATAGAATAAATGGTATTTCGTCGAGTTAATTTCCTCGCCTTTGCTTCTGATTGCTTATTCTGTTGTTCAAACGTTCATTTTTCATTTAAGGAAGAATTAATTCTTTAAAGCCATTTATTTTTTCGTTTGTCTACCATCCTCCTGATAAGCTTATATGTTCAGTATCTATTTATTAGGTAGACTAAGGGAAGCGACTAAATCCAACGTTTCCTCTTCTGTCATTATCACGACTGTTTAAATTTACTTGACATAAGAGTGAAAATTGTCCGGTATACTAAGCCCACTTTAGACAGCCAGTCCTCTTACCTTATATTAATCACATCATGTTGCTAACGAACTTGAAATTGGCTAGGTATTCAGTGGATGTAATATGAAATTAACAGAATAAAGTAATTATTATTTAGAAGGATTTTCTTTGTCAATAATGATACATTTCTTGTTTTTCCTGTTTCATTTTCGAATGAACTGCCAAAGAAGAAGAGCTGATGCCTCCTGCAATGGAAAATATTTGCTCTCTTATTTCAAAGTTGATTGCAAAACCGCATTCAACATTGATGTGAATTATTCATGATGATAATATACATATCATTAATTATGGAATTTTGTTGTTATTGGTCGTGTACATTGTTTTGCCTCGGGGTTAATCTATTGTTTCATTTAGTGGTTCTCTTGAAATCCAAAATGATATTTATTTCTTCTAGCATTACTGGGTTAGATGTCTTCCTTTTCGCCAGTTTTAAGAAACTGCGTCGCCAGGTAAAAGTTGGGTCAACCAATGGTTCTGAGGTTTTTGTTGAAATAGGTAATATGCCCTATTTTCATTCTAAATGTGCTAAGGGTATATTCTAAAATGGGGTTTAAGCGCAGAAGATTGATTCCTCAACCAGCCGGAGCGACAACGCATGGTTTATTATATTGAGGGACCTTACAACAAACAGTCTCTGATAATAAGGAAAGCGAAGACTTCAGGTTTTCTGAACGAATTTAAGTAGCAGATCGTCACGAACACCATACAGACAATGTAATTGTTAGTCACTTCTATGGAAGAGTAAAGTTCTCATAATACCTTTATCATATGAATGAAGAAAGTCAATGTTTTGTCAAAGATCGTTGATGTAAAATCACTTATGCCTGCTGTTAATTGATACGTACATCGTTACTGGAGTGAGCTGAAGTTAGAGCCAATGTAGTGATCGGCAGTCCTTAAAAGCTAATTGCTTCGTTAATCGGATGAGTTGTAGTTTTAAGAAATTCATTAGACTAATCAGGCATCAGCTTGGTATATTTCATTAAGTGTTTCAGAATTAGACAGGTAATTTTCAGTTAGGCTTATCTCATTAAGAGCTCGAGCTTCAATGAAATTAGTTTATGAATAAGCAACCCGTCAATGGAGGTTACTTGACTTTGTATATGTTCATTAACACTCTCTTAATACAGTTTGCCTCATATATGGGATCACTTTTAGTATAAGTAGCGTCATTGAGCGATATCATTGAATTAAAGTTATTTCAGTATCGCCATACCTCTCGGTTACATTACTTCACGAATGTCATAGTTTTCTGTTAAAAGTGCTTCAGGAATATGGTTTATTGAGTTTGTATTTATCACACGAAACAATCTTACCTTCTTAGCCATTTTTTTTCTCAAAACTCTTATTAGGTCTTAATTGATATTACCTAGGTAAGAACTACTCAATTAGAAACCTTTACTATATTGTTCTATAATGCAGCAAGCACGTAACTTCATACTTATATGGAAAATTGTGATATTCGGTTCTTGAAGTTTTCCATACCTAGATATGGATAATTTTTTGGGGTTGGGAGGTAGAGGCTGGAAGTTGGAACTTATGTGTATTTTATGAAGGAAACCGATTTTGAAACATATACCTATGAAATCCTTTTTGAATAGTGCCTTGAGAAAGAAAAATCAGGTTGCAGCACTATGTAATTAGAAATTCACGACATATTTACGGAGAGAAGTAATTCCATGAGCAGGGACTTCGGCTAAAAGGCAGCATTATCCGACCTTGATGAAAGGATTGGTGGTATCCAGGATAGGACATAGAGATTACCATATACGTTTTAGGTAAAATGAGCGATTGCTGGTTTATTTGGCTCTTAGGAATCCAAACTGATGGTGAAAGGGAATGCTGTAAGGTTCTAGGTATTTAGAAGATGAACACTGGGTAATATTTTAAATACTTGATACATGGTAGAAGAACAAAGTAACCATAATTGAAAGTAACAGGATTTTTTCTTGCATTGACGAAGATAGTTACCAGAGTTTAAGATGAGGTGAAAAAGACGGTGTTTGAAGGGCAGTTACCCCAACACAGTACATATTATTGACGTCAATAAGAAATCCTCAATACCTATTGAGTCAATCTTTTGCCCATCAGACCAATCAATTTTATGGTCAATATCTAGTTTTCTACCAGACTTTATAGAAGCAATATATTTGTATTAGATACTGCTTCTATTTCAGTAGCCTTGTTGTTTTGCTCAAAGAAGAAAACCCAAGCATCGTTGGATAAAGAACTGGTACAAGAGAAAAAATTAATATACCACGAAAATCTTAATCATACTTTCGTTTTTCATTGTTTATATTCAAATAAATATAAATAGTTTTGTTAAATTTCGTCACACCAAAAACAGTAGAGTTGTATAATTGCTATGAAATCATGATGAATAAAGCCTGTAAATGCTCACTGAAGTTGATTTATCTGTGAAGACAGAATCCTTACTATTAACTAAGGAATTAATCGACTCTACAGGAGTTTCCTGGTCTCGTAGCAATAACATTTCCTGAAGGTAATATGATGTGGATTCACAGACTTCATCAGAGCCTGCGGCAGATTTCCATGAATCTCTTATCTTCTTCAGTTCTTTCCTAATGTTTGCGATCAGCGAATGAAGCTTCTTCTTTATATCTTGTAAGGTAGCATTTGGGTATTTCTCTCTGTTTCACCAGCAATCTTTCATTGTCCTCCCGTTTCTTATTTTTGTTGCTATTCTCCTCTGTTTTCACCTTCCAGAGGGATGGCATCCCCTTGTAGTATGAGCGAATCGATTCTCTTATAAAATCCCTTTATGCTTCCTTGAAATTTTGGCTAGCTCTGGACACGTTGTCATTGCAGTGGTAAGGTGAAAAATGAGCTTAATTGTCAGTACTACCCTTCAACGAGAGTCTTGTTATTGTCAGCTTAAATTGTTTCGATACTATTGAACAACCCTTCTTCAACCTTTCCCCTGGACGTTCATTGGTTTTGACAATTTCACCATAAAGAAAAAATTCTGAAATCCGGAAGGCTACACATTATTAGGAAAATGGCTGTAAAGTACATAATAGTATGTATATATTAACATATATATATATATATATATATATAATATATATATATATATATATATATATATATATATATATATATATAGATACAAATATACATATAAATATCATAGTACATAATATATATCCATACTTATACAAAGAAATAACAAAAGTAAGTACGTGATGTTTTGGGGGGGTTTATCAGCTGAAACCACAGGGGAAGTTCAAATGAAACGGCAGGGTGCCAAGTACTTTCGCGTATTTTTAACACATATTCAGTGCCCTGATGTTAGAAAATACGCGAAAGTACTTGGCACCCTGCCGTTTCATTTTGAACTTTCCTGTGGTTTCAGCTGATAAACAAAATCAAGTACTACTTTTGTTATTTCTTAGTATAAATATAGATATATTCATGTATATATGAATATTTATATATATTTGTATTTATATATATATATATATATTATATATATATATATATATATATATATATATATATATATATATATAGATATATGCCACGAAGGAAAATCTCTTTATAATCCCTATCTGTCAGTTATCCGAATCTTCTTGTATTGTCTTTTGCCGCATTTATGTCAGTTGCTGCTCAGTAAAGGACGTTTAACGTCGAAAGGCGTCTCGCAGAACCTGCTTCGTTTATTTTTCCTTCGTGGCATATATCTTTCATTTATGTAATTATCACGTTCCTACTTTCGTGATTCAGTTATACATACATACTATTATGTACTTAGAACCTTTTTCCTAATAATGTGTAGCCTTCCGGATTTCAGAATTTTGTTATGATGAGATTGTCACATGACATTCTTATATTTTTAAATATTGATCCAAAAATTGCACTGTTTATTATTCCATGCTATTAATTTGTCATATTATGTTATAATGTCAGCTGTAAATCATTCCTAATATATAATTGATTTGACATATTAGCTAATTCTGACTTCATGCATGCATACACACACACATACACACACACACACATATATATAGTATATATATATATATATATATATATATATATATATATAATATATATATATATATATATATATATTATACTATATATACACATATACATATATACATATACATATACATATACATATACATATACATATATATGAATACGTGTGTGCATGCCAGCGTGTATGTATGTCAGTTTAATGAGTGGTTATAAGATTTGTCTACCTATGTGAAGTGATTTTTTTAGTGATAAACAGGTAGAACATGAACTGAAATGAACAATTCTCTAAATTTTTATTTCTATACTATCTTTAAATTCACAAACTGGCGGGCAGAGGTGATTCTGTCTATAATCCTTATATAGCTAATTCTATTTATAATCCTTCTACACAATGATACGTGTGTGTTTGGTCAGAGAGAGAGAGAGAGAGAGAGAGAGAGAGAGAGAGAGAGTTAAGATTGATAATTAATAAGAGCTTATACCAGTCGTGCTGAGAAGAGAAATAATGTCTATGACAAAATAGGGAGGACGTGAACTGAACACGCTGGGTTTCAGAGTAGTTTTTATCGCTTCTCTAGACTCTCTTTGACTTCGCAAACTGGCAAAAAGACCTAACACTTATAATCCTTATACACAGTACATTTAAGTTCAATGACCAAAATGATTTTCGTGTTAAAAAATTCATACCCATTATAAGCTCAGTAGAGAAATCGTCGACTTCTCCTGGTGGGTTCTGTAACAGCCCAGCTGGTAGTCCTCAGGGGGTAAGCAACGTTACCCCTCATCTCATGCTTACAGCATTGCAACGCAAGGACTTCTTTAGCTTGCTCGCCTCCCCTGTTCTGACACCAGAAGAGGTAATGCCGTTGTTGCAATTATGGCTTTTATGCTAATCGGACATTAAGATGATATCATCCACTTGCTTCAAGGCGCAGTACAGGGGGTCAGAAAAACAATGGCGTGTGTGTTGGCGTCTCTGTTGGCTACTTAGGGAAATAAGATATTTAATAAGAGTTGCGATTATGGTTTTTACTAGCTTATGGCGTTATTGCGCATAGACGTCTTAATGTTATCGGATATTAAATGTCTGTTTCTCTGTCCGTATATTTGCGATTTTACATCTTTATAACTTTGTGTTTAGGTTTTTTCACTCATGTTTGTTTATTTAAGATTATGTATAAGTCCATATTATATTACAGTTATTATTCACTAAAATATCATAGCTCTAAAAAGAAAACACTTAATTGACTCTGTAAGTAGTGTTAATACCTTATATACTACAACCGTGCATTTACGTGAGGAAAGGTTATGGAAGGAGGTAATGACTATGATAAAAGACCTTTTACAAATCAGTTAAAAAGAAAAAAAAAAAAAAGGAGGGGCGCTTCTCTAAAGCCTCAGGCCTTGACCTTCTGCGAGTGAGATAATGTCAGATAGTGACTTTGCTGACTGATCTAGGTCATAAGCTTATCTTAGAGCGTCCTAAAGATAACAGCATCGATCGAGAGAATCTTGCATCTGCATGCGACGAGGATAACTTTAAGGTCCCATTATTTGCAGTTCACGTTTTTATTTTTTGTACATATATATTTTTAAAAAGAAAAATAGAAAACTGCGTTTAAAGGTCAGTTACATATTTATTTAATTATACTCTTAACAAAAGCAAAACAATTTTTTTGTAACTCTGGATTGTTCCTACTTGACATCGTGATGTGAATGATTAGGAACAATTAACAACCTTATGTAAACAATAAGGTCCGCGCACTTCTATTAAGACAGAAGGATTTTAACTTCAGATAAAGGCTGTTTGAATCAAGCTCGTGATAACCAGACCTGTCTTCAAATTGAGTTATGACTGGTCAGATTTATTTATTTGGAAGCAATCAAAGGACCTTTCAAATATCAAATTTCGGGGAAGACGAAAGCCTTTTGACAATTTCCAGAATATGTACCACGATTTACAAGTTCACGAGTCGAAGATATAATTTATTAATACGCATATATAATATGAAGCCTATAAACTTAATGAATATCCCAGGCTTAATTTCTGTGGATTAGAATGCAAGATTTTTTCCTGAATCGTATCTTTTATGTGTACGAGATCAGTAGCTGAGCTCGCTGTGTGCAATGATGATTGTCTCGTAATTCTCAGCTTTGTATGTCGGTCAATCACTTGAGCATCAAATCATCAGCTTCCTTTAAAGCCCTCGCATCGCTGTCTTCGACATGAATGGTCCTCGACACAAAGATGAGCGTATCATTCACGTGTCTATTCTTTTAACGAATAAAAAAAAAACAACCCTAGCCTTAACTTTCAAACTGTTTTATTGAAGCAAGACATGCACATGTTGTTGCACGCAGAGGCCTTAAATATGACAGACAGACAGAGAGACTGACAGACGACGCAGACGGGAAAGAGGACAGACAGATTTACATAAAAGCTTATAATCCCTATTGAGAACGTTTACTGCTCCTGTGAAACATCGCCCTAATCATGTCACCGACTAAAGGTCATTTTCCTTCTCTCCCACTCTCTTACACACACCCTTCTCATAATGTCTGGTATGCAATTCAAAGTTTTTCTTGTTCAGTTTTTTTGCTGTTGTCATCTTTTTGTCGTTGGTGATAAGGACGGAGTTTGTCCCCCGCTGTGAAGTCTGTCGGGGATAATTATAACCTAAATTTTTATGTACTTATTTGTTTTCTCTCTTATTCGTAATCATTTATCGTCTGACCTCGGTGTAACTGTGTCATTTTTGACTGATCACTGAGAGGAATCTCTTTCAAGAAGAGTTACTGTCCTTTCTGGTAAGTTCAAATCTATTTCCTTGGTAATCCCAGAGTATGAAGTACCGTTTTTATCCTGCAGAAACGCTGTAAATTTGTCGTTCAAATATGCAGACGACTGTCCCGCTTTGTGGAGACTCACGGACAGAATGAAAGGCTGACAGACTAATAATTGAATATGAATGTCTCTTGTAGATCTAAAGTTGCTCCCAGTCCAGAGTATGTGCTACATCTTTCTATATTATGCCGCAAGCAGAAGATAGAATTTCACAAAAAATTTACTAGTTGGCGGACAGACGTCATGCTATAAGCTGACATTATTAGGAGTTGGTTTCTGTAGAACATACGTTTTACTGAATTCATTGAAATATGGTGAGTGATTTGTGTATCTTCTCCTCGCTTATACAAGTAAATTTTAATCGCAATAAACAAAAGTTTCTTAATAGCAGCTTTCCCACGTGATGATTTGAACTTGTTTTTAGCCCTAAATTACCATGGATACTTTAGTTCTCTTAAGTTAAATAGTATGGATGAATAGAAGCCAAGTCCTCCTGAATAATTCTATTTTCTCGTGTCCATGATTTGTCCTGTATGAAAAGGCGTTATTCCGGCGTTTAGTTTCTCTCCCTAACGGCAATTTTGACTGCCTTAGCTGTAAAGGTATGTATGGATAAGCATATCAGAAGCTGACCCAGTTTTTCTCTTGTCTTTTGAGTTATTTTTTTTATGCCAGCGATACATCACTTCAAATAACGAAAGAAGGCCAGGAAGGGGTAAGCAGCTTAGCTAGAATGTTGATCGAGGAAAGGATATGTTGTGCATGGCACACTCTATCTAAGTTGGCATTTCCCTTTGTAAACAGAGTTGATCATAAGCATACCCCCTTCGATGGTTTAAATAACACAAACTCTCTCTCTCTCTCTCTCTCTCTCTCTCTCTCTCTCTCTCTCTCTCTCTCTCTCTCTCTCTCTCTCTTATGCGCGTAATAATATATTATAAATATTTACACATATTTATATATTACATATATTTATATATATGTATATATATAATTATATATATAACGATTTATAAACACGTGAATTTCTACGCTTACTTTATAAGTCTTAAGCCAAAAATGTCACTTATTATCGATTTCGCTTCACCCTAGAAGTAACTTACGTATAGGGGAAATAATAAGTGAGGCGCATCTCTGCCTGTAGCTCTTGATTTAAGTAACAGTCAGTTTATTCATTTGTTTATCAAATATTCGTGTTGGGCATAAATTATTTCCAAGGTAAAATTAATTAAAAAAAAATTATGGTCATGGCTTAATACACACGCGCAGATACCTATACACAGGCGCGTGCACACACAAACACACACACACACACAAATATATACATACATATATATATATATATATATATATATATATATATATATATATATATATATCTGTGTGTATACGCATGTATGTATGTATAAAAACCGCAATTATTACGTAATATCGGATTCGCTACACCTTTCGAATAACTAACACTTGGAAGGAATTATAATTTACAGTGGTAAACGCTCGGCTTGGCCATTTAGTTTTATAAATATATATGATATATATATATATGTACATGTATATATATAAATATATATATATATATATATATATATATATATATATATATTGTTCATACAGTTATGTACTATATGTCACAATATATATATATATATATATATATATATATATATATATATATATATATATATATATATACACGCACATACATAGTAAGTATGTTTCTGTCTGTCGGCAGTTTCAGATTCTCTTTCCAATGAATACGTAATGTCCATACTGAGGTTTTTTCTTTCCCGCATTACGTAACTTGTTCGGCCCCTTTCCTCGTAGCATATCTGAACTGTCGTCCCATATCACGTTTCCAGCCGTGCAATTCGCCGTCTTATCCCTGCAATGATACCAAAGGTCAAGAAAAAACCGAATAAAAAGCTTAATTCTTTAAGACGTTCCTCAGGGCGCTTAGCTGGCACCACTTCTCCAACAATATATGGCGAAATGGCAACCGACGCGAATGAATGAACTGTACAACCGTCTCGGCTTAACGGACGGTTTCTTAAAACGGAAATGAAGATGCAAGAGTGGAGGAATTGGGCATGGTTGCGGGCAAGGGCGAGGGGGGAATGCAGGTCTTTGTGCTCTCCGCTTGCAGTATGCGTCAAGGGGTCATTTTTCATTCTTAGTTTAGTGTCTGGAACTCTTCCTTGTTGGGTCAGATACTTTTCTAGCCCGTCGGCTTGGTTTTAGCTGTCATCCGCTCCTACCATTTCAGCTCATGAGCGAACGCATCAAAAAGCGTAGTTGGTCGGCAACGCATTGAGTCCAAGTTGCTTGTACATTAGTCTGGCCAAAGTTCAGCTTTGTTCAGGGATTAGTTTGTTTTTTCTGAGTTAGGGGATGGGGGTGGAGGGGAGCAGGGGGTGTGTTACCTGAAGGTTCTATTCGCGAGTTTTTCACTTAGTAAGATTTTTTTGCTCCGTTACATTTCTATTTTTGTTCCGCTTGCGATGTAGAATACTTTCCATATTAGACAACTTCTTAATCCGGTGTGCCCCTGAATGCCTTGTTCTTTTTTTTTTCACACACTTCATGTGTCTGTCTATAACAAAAATGAAAGTGATTTATAACAATAATGTTAGTTCACAACAATAACATGAAAGAGAGAACATCTGGGAGGTAAGATTTTTAAACAAAACAAGTGATTTTATTTTCTTGTGCCCTGAGTCTTTTTAAATTTACTTATTTCAAGAAGATGCGATGTTAAAAAAGATGAGTGCGCGATGGGCCGATGTGAAGTAAACACGAAGAAGAAGAAGAAGAAGAAGAAGAAGAAGAAGAAGAAGAAGATTCCATCGAAAATTTCACCTAGCATGAAAGAATAGAAAGCTTTGATAAGAACAGAGCAACATACAGGCTCAAAGGTGAAGGTAAATTGGAAATTTTCAGTTTCAGTCACCTTGTGGAGCCAGAAGGTGCTTTTATCAGAATTCTCGAAAAGTCGTGTTCTAGTACGTTACCAGTTGTCAAGTGGGTATGAATGAAAAGTTTAGTAGCATTGCCCCTTGATTATCTTGGTTCCTAGTTCTTTCTACGCGTAACCAATGTTTAATGAGTTCTTTCCGCACTTGACTCTTCAAGCGTCAGACGAATGCTGAACTGTGTTACTTTGGACGCAAACGTTTTACCGAAATATTCTGAATATAATTTGAGTATCATTTCTCTACAGAGAATGACTACTGTCCCAACTCTGTAACTAAGAGAAAGTTCTGGCTTAGTTATAGAATTAAGTGATGTTAGCCATTCATTTTAATGGACCAAGAGTATTAGGTACTAATTAACTGAAAAGTAGGAAGGATCATTCTTCCAGCTCTTGCCACTCAAGTTTGCGCGTATGTGCGCAGATATATACCTTTAACAAAGACGTAATTGTAGTTACGAGTGTTGTACATCATAGGAAGGTGGTAACCACAATATTTAGACACTGTATAATAGTCTAGATAATTCCATTGAAAAATGTCTGAGGTAATTCGAAAAATTGCTGCAGTATTATGGTGGCTGCTCTCAGATTAGACGACTGACGCTTTTTCAACAGTGAGCCTTGAAGTTGATTACGACTGAAATTTTGCGTAAAAATCTTAGCCGTCGCTCCAAACTGTGCTTCGCCGTAGAACGTGAAGAAGTTAGAATTTTTGTTTATATAACGGTCATTGATCTCTAAAATTAATTCTATAACGGTCATTGATCTCTAAAATTAATTCAGTTTAGCTACCGCGTCCATAGGACGCTGTCATTGACAGACTTCAATCTCAAGCTGTCTACTGGCCATGGAATTGGGAATTTTAGTCCGCTCTTCCTTCACTGTAACTCACAACCCAATTCTTCACGAGACAAGTATAGTTTGAATTCACTTGCATACAGAGATGTACATATACTTCCTGTATGTTATAGAGTAAGCGTTTTGAAACATGTACTTTTAAAGCCAGTAGCTGTACTTCATAACGGCATAATGTTAATTTATAATTTTTTTTGAGTCATCATCTGGACCATTGATAAAGACTAGAATTAAACAATTTGAAAATACCAGGCCATACTAGAGATGTAACGTTATCGGAATGTGCTCTAGACAGCCTTACCCATTTCCCTGTTTATCTGAAATAATTCTTAAACAAATGATTGCATATTTAAAGAATTCATTATTCTTCTCCTTCTCCACAAATACCAACTCACACACACACACATACTCACAAGCCTATCTCTCTCTCTCCGTACAGTACACATACATACAGACATACACACACATTTTATATAATATATACATATATATATATATATATATATATATTATATATATATATATCTATAATATAATTATATATATGGGTGTGTGTGCGTGTGTGTGTTTGTGTGTGTTACCAGTTCGTTACTTAGCAACTCCCATGAAGCTTGAAGTTCCTCGAAACGGAGCACGAGATTTATACTATTAAGCAAAGTGAGATCTCGTTTCCGTTTTTAATTAAAATTTTTGCCCAGAGACTGACATTACCATGAATAAAATTCCACTTTTATTTATTAGAAACGGGTGTCTAACGAAAATTCCTCGGCCCCATTTACAGCGGAAGAGCCTTCGTCCACATGGGCGTTTCTTCCGTGCTTTCTGAATGGGCTTCTGAGCCTTAGGGCTTTCAACCCCTAAGGCTGCGCTTCCGTGAAAGATTTTGATTTTGTAAGGAAGGTCATTCTAAGCCCTCCCGCTGTGGCTATCGTATTACTTAAAAAGATTTAAGAATGCCATTCTTTTGATCGGGTTAGGATATTAATTATAGGGGGTTGGGATGACGAAGATAGGGACGTTGGTTAATGTTGGTATTAATTATATTCCCGGGCTTTCATCTTCCCTATCGCATTCTTAGTACCATTAGAGATTGTTTGAAGTTATTGGTTTTGTCCTTGAGTAATTAACTTGATGAATGAGGAGAGTTTGGGTGTGTTTACTCTACATGACTATGCTGATGGACGGGCCTTTTGAAGCATTTCATCCCTTCGTTCGTCTCACTTCGCCTGTTTCTTATTTGGAGGTTAATCAGCGTTCTTTTTCTGATGGCATGTGACTCGTTCTTTGTCAGTTTCATGACATTTCATATGGGGCGAGGTTTAAAAGTCTATATGTTACGATCCGTTTTGTATTTAAATCGGAGAAAAGAGACTGAAGAGAAACAAGGAATAAAAAAATAAAGCATCTATAGAAGCAATATGTCACCTCGTCAAATTGACAATCACGAAAACCCGGCAGCTAAAACATTTTCTAAATTAGCCACCCTCTCCCAGCATCTGTCTCCGAAGTGATCTAGCAAGGAGGTCTTTATCCCTCCACTCTGGTCTGCCAGTTCCCTCGACCATCAAGTATGTATACCTGTCTCAAATTCTCCCTTCTCCCTAGCCAAAGTTCTTCACCCTCTCGTATCCCCCCTAGCTTAGATTAGATAATTAGCATTAGTTGACAAATATGCATATGGCAACGGATGTGTTGCCTGTACCTTAATTTGCTTATGACTGTAAAGCAGCTTAAAAGTTGTGAAATTGGTAGTGGAGTCTTTTCACACCTTGTCACTCAAGTTTTTACGTAATTCTAAATTCAAGTTTTAATATACAAGGCAATGACAAATCTTATTTATGTCATTAATACAGTTTTCGGAAACTGTACCAAGCATTGCATAGTGATGAACATTGTATGTCTGTGTATATATATATATATATATATATATATATATATATATATATATATATATATATATATAGCAAAGTTAAACACTGTATCCGTGTTCTAATATGTTGTAGGAAGCCAACAAAAATTCGGAAAAAAATTGAAAGTTTTTATTTAAGCTTTCGGAGAGTACATTCTCTCCCTCTTTCAGAAAGAGAAATAAAAGTTACATAAACTGAAAACAACGGTCAAGGTAAAAGAAATAACATACAAGCATATGGTTGTATCAGAATAACTGCCCTACGGTGGTTTGCCAATCTTGTTTAACAACTTAGCTACACTAACTACATGCTTTGTCATAATTGCATTACAGAAAAGGTCCAGTTTCAAATTACTCTTATATATATAAGATACAACCATATGCTTGTATGTTATTTCTTTTACCTTGACCGTTGTTTTCAGTTTATGTAACTTTTATTTCTCTTTCTGAAAGAGGGAGAGAATGTACTCTCCGAAAGCTTAAATAAAAACTTTCAATTTTTTCCGAATTTTTGTGGGCTTCCTACAATATATATATATATATATATATATATATATATATATATATATATATATATATATATATGTTAACATTAATAATTCATAACGCATAAATCTGACAATCGTTCTCTGTTCAGTTTGTTTGTCCCTGGAATAAGTAAACTTGTCAGGAGTTAGAACATTGTAAAGCCCAATAACATGATACAATCTTCAACATCAGCTGATAAAGTTCCCTGTGGAAATCGCAGTACTGATGTATTAGAAAGTTTTTTTTACCTCTCCAGACCTTAAACTGCACAAAGAAAACTTTGCATAATTACATTTAGAACCATAGAATTAATATGATAAATTATAATCTTAACATAAAGGACCAAAAGCTAATCAAAATAGGTGATAAAAAAAGGCCAACGTAGCAACTAGCAATTCAATAATGTCTTCGCGTAAATATGTCTTTTTTTTTTTTTTTAAATTGACTCCTTAAGAGACTTCATAGTCAGGAGTTTGAAATCGTTTTAAGTAAAAGAGGTATTATGTTTCCCTAAACAATGTAAACGAATAGTTGAGTGAAGAGGTCTTTCCAGCTGTTGCCCCGTCATGGAACGGACAACTTTTTTTTTTTTTTTTTTTTTAATCGACCAGTAGCGTAGATTTTTTCTCTTACTAGATCCATCATACTACAGCTACATTGTTTTGGAACAAATTAATTGAAAAATAGTTCACTATCATAATTAAATTTTTTTGGAAAAAGTTAATTGATAAACAATTCACTATCATAATGAAAATGGAAGCCTCTCTTCAACTATGGAAATGATCTAGTCTTTCTGAAATATACGTAATTAGTTGTCGATACGCCATCTGTCACTATTTTTGAGCTCATTTGATACATAAACCTTTGTTGATGACGCTGTGAAAATTTTTATTATTATCATTATTAAAAACAACATTGCCAGGAATCTAATACCGAGACAAGAGGGGGAAAGTTTCCATAGAACCTCAAGTGGTTTGTGCTTAAACCAAGTTGGTTGATGAATGACAGATCTGCGGAGTTTATGAAAAAGTTAAGTATATCTTAGTTTTACCAGACCACTGAGCTGATTAACAGCTCTCCTAGGGCTGGCCCGAAGGATTAGATATTTTTACGTAGCTAGGAACCAATTGGTTACCTAGCAACGGGACCTACAGCTTATTGTGGGATCCAAACCACATTATAATCGTGAAATGAATTTCTATCACCAGAAATAAATTCCTCTGGTTCCACGTTGACAGAGCCGAGAATCGAACTTCGGACCACCGGATTAGTAACCGAGCGCGAAATCCACTCGGTCAACGAGGGACCTTGCGGAGTTTATGAAAATTATTATTTTCTACTAAGGTATCAAGAAAAGGAATGTATCACTCGTTTAGCTTTCTGATGAGACTTCACTTTCAAGTGTTTTGTTTGTTTGTTTGTAAGGTGATCTTACGTTGCATGGAACCAGTGGTTATTCAGCAACGGTACCAACGGCTTTACGTGACTTTCGAACCACGTCGAGAGTGAACTTCTATCACCAGAAATACACATCTCTCACTCCTCCTCAATGGAATGGCCGAGAATCGAACCCGCGACCACCGAGTTGAGAAGCGAACACCAAACCAACCATGCCACTGAGGCGCTTTTCAATTGTTTTGAGTTGAGGTACTCACAGAATTTCTCTGGTTTTTTTTCTTCACAGATCATGAAATTGTCATATAAATGTCGTGTGACTATTATTTTAATTTCAAATGGATAGTTTGATTTCCACTGAGATTCTCTATAGGACTTTAGGCCGTTTTAGGAAGGGTGTGTCCATTCATTTAGTTGTTTCATTAGTTTGATTTAAAACAAAACATATATTTCTTTAAATATTAAGTTTATTACTTTTCTGAAATAATTCTCTTCCACACCTCGGTAGTTTTTTTGTCATTGTCGTTTGTTTCATAGTCATCTGAATAGTTTCTCTGATTAGAAGATTTGTATAAAGGGATCCAGTATGCACTGCAGCTGTAAAACCAAGCTGTATGTCACTTGCGTAGTGAAGATTTCCCAAATGTTGCTTCGTGGCGTTTCACTTTCGATTGCGCGGTCTGCATTTGGTATAATAAATTTTATATGATCGTAGTTGGTCCCTCGTTGGCCGAGTGGATTTCGCGCTCGGCTACCAGTCCGGTGGTCCGAAGTTCGATTCTCGGCTCGGGGAACGTGGTACCAGAGGAATTTATTTCTGGTGATAGAAATTCATTTCTCGATATAATTTGGTTCGGATTCCACAATAAGCTGTATAGGTCCCGTTGCTAGGTAACTAATTGGTTCCTAGCTAAGTAAAAATATCTAATCCTTCGGGCCAGCCCTAGGAGAGCTGTTAATCAGCTCAGTGGTCTGGTAAAACTAAGATATACTTAACTTAGATCATAGTTGGGTGCGTTGTTTGGTGAGACTTGACTAAGGAATCCTGGGAAAAGACCTTCAGACTCAGGAATCCTGGGAAGACCCTTCAGACTCAGGAATCCTGGGAAGACCCTTCAGACTCAGGAATCCTGGCAAGACCCTTCAGACTCAGGAATCATGGGAAGACCCTTCAGACTCAGGAATCCTGGGAAGACCCTTCAGACTCAGGAATCCTGGGAAGACCCTTCAGACTCAGGAATCCTGGGAAGACCCTCGAAAAGTCCCAGTGAAGAGTTCAAGACTTACAATCTTGCTCTCCTCAACCTGTGATTCTTTCTTATTTCTTTTTCTTAGTTTATTTGGGTTTATTCTTTTGATTTAAAAGTATGAAGGATTTTATTTAAAAAAAAATAGATGATGTTATTCCTTTCTTTCTTCGTATTGATGCGTTATTTTCGTTTTTCTATTTGCCCTGATTATAGCGTCTATTTTCATTTGATCAATAGTAGCATCATATGGGGAGCATATTTTAATATTTTTTTACTAGTATCTCAAAGACAATAATATATTTCACAATGGTTTTGTAGAGCGACTGAAGGCAGAAAGCAAATTTTTTTTTTTTTTTTTTTTTTTTTTTTTTTTTTTTTTTTTTTTTTTTACTAATAACATCGCTAGGGCGTTTATCCTATATCGTGACGAAATCGCCTTGATCATTTTTGAAAAACTGATGTCATAAGTTATTCAAGTCTATGAAGTCAAAGTTCTTTTCCTTCTTTATGAGCTCTCGCTGCTGTTCTTGAAGGAAGTGTTGGCTTTTCCATCGAGGGTTACAAAAAGTAGAAACTCGATTTTCGATAGAGCAAACTTACGACTCAGATTTTCGGTCTGGCTGCGCCTTCTCCCATTCCTTCAGTTATGTTGAAAGTGACGGAAGGGGGCCAGTGAGAGGTATCCATTGTGTCTCGTACACGTGCGTGTGATTTTTTGTATCACTGCGTAACTAACCTTTTTTTTTTTTTCTCTTTTTTTTGGATGAGCGGCGGTTGCTACTGGCAGCGATAGAAAACGTACTACAACATGGTTCTAGGTACGTTCTCTACGGGAAGTTATAATTAACAACACGATTCTCACATTAAGTCTGAGAATTGTTATGAAGTGTCGAAATGAGTATATCGTACCTTTTATACCACGGGCGTTTTATATTTTACTTAACCGATGTTACGCAAACTTCGATCGATCATATCCCCTCGAAGTACATAGTTTGTATTATGGTGAGTTACGTCTCTGTACAAAGGTTCTTACAAATGGAAAGCGGTATATAATTCAGGATCTACTCTTATAACACATTTACTGCGTAGTGATTTAGTTCGTAGGATTAAGGTACAGCAGAGTGAGCAGACCCTTTAGACCCCTTGTGACTCAGTCTCCCAATAACGGAATATTATTGACAAATTATATTTCTAAGATATGAAAAAAACATACGATGAAGTGATTTGGGGACACTCAGCATTGGAATTAAAATATAATATTGAAATGAAATAGCATATGCAACTTTATATATATGCACAATATGTCAATCCCTACCTTGTAAAAGTTATGCTATTTCATTCCTATAAACTCGTCTATAAAGGTTGTGGGAAACCAAAGTTTCCATTGTGCCGAGTACATTAGTCTACGTTTGAGACCCTCCTTGGGTATTTTCATCGCTTAGAAAGTCTCTTCCCTCCAATTCTTACGTAATTACAGCGGCCTTTTCATTTATATAATTCTTGCTGGAGAAAGACAGCCATAATGAAGTGAAGCAAATTTACTTTTGAAAATAGAATGTTGACAGGTTTAATTAAGAAAAAATAATTACATTTTAGCAAAATCCTCTCCCTTTCTCACCATTTTTATTATTTCAATGATTTCAAAATTCATCTCATAATATAAGAAAGATTCATAGGATTAATGTCGTTTTCATTACAACAGCTTACCACCTTCACGATACTCACCCAAGTTTTGTGTAACTACAAAATTATCTCTGATTAAACATTCGAGAGGATCAAGAGCCAATGGGGAGTTGCAAGCAAAGATTCGAGGATGTGTTGTTTGGTGGCCAAGAGCCATTGTGGATATGGAAACAAACTAGTAGAAATAAATTAAAATGAAAAAAAATAGCTTTTGAAAGAATGAACCTTCCAAATATGAGCAATAATGGTCCTTTAAAGAAGTATTCTGCCGGTTCACATCAGTCTATTGATAATAGAATCATCATCATCACTACCGCCAACGCCGCACAAGGCAAAGGAAGTCTCTGAAATTTCGCCAGTTGTGCTGCTTCCCGTGCTTCTTCTTCCACAAATCTCCAATATATATATATATATATATATATATATTATATATAATATATAAATAATGTATATATTATATATATATATATATAATATATATATAGATGTATATCTATATATATATATATATATTATATATAGATGTATATATATATATATATATATATATATATATATATATATATATATATATATATATAGTATATATTCGTCATCACTGGTTGTTGTCTAATCCTCGGTGAAATAGTCACAGGGACAAAGAAGGACAAAGGCACATTACTCTGGCATCTTCAGGCATAAAGCAAGTAATATTACATTACGTAATACAAAACAGTTAAAAAAGATAATCAACCTAAAATCATTAACAAATAAACCATTTCTAAGTAAAATTACGAATTAAAAAATCACAAGGAATGACTATGACAGAAATACAAAACCGATTTAAACAAGGGAAATGTAAGATTATAAACAATTAAAAAATTTATAAGTAAATTACAAAATAAAACATATAAACGATTAAGGTAATATTCATTCTTTGGGATTTTTCAATTCGTAATTTTACTTAGGAATGGTTTCATTGTTCATAATTTTACGTTAATTTTTTTTAAATGTTTTGTATTAACGTAATATTTATTTCTTGCTTTTAGCCTGAAGATGCGACTTGGTCTCGAAACGTCGCTAGCCAATAAAGAAGCCAATGTATATATATATATATATATATATATATATATATATATATATATATATATATACATATATATATGTACACGAACAAAGCTTTTCTACTTATAGGAATAGGCTGTACTGAAAGGCGAGATAGTAGTCGCTGTCCTTATCCTTTAATGAGCTTATTTAAATAAAGGCTGAACTTCCTCGCGAAAAACTTCCATGTTCCTGGACAGAAGGCATAATTATTGCCACCTTGATGACCTAGCCTTCACTTACTGAGCCTCTCACCTCTATCTCATTGGCAACCTCGCGCTTCCTGGATATCAGATACCCTCTACTCGAGCACCTCACTCGCTCCATCGAACACGGGCAGTCGGGCACTTTCTGAGGTTCCCTGTCTCCCTTCCTCCAAAGAATGCTAAACGATGCGAATTGCACACGCCTCCCACCAGCCTCTCACATCCTCCATTTTCTTCAAGGGAGCAGGACACGTGTTGATCTTGTCTCATTTCTCAGCAGCTTCCACCTTCGTCTCTCCCTTATACTCAACTCTCATATTTTACTTCCGTAAATTATTCATTTTAACTTTCACTTCTCTAGATAATCCACGTTATCTTTAATATCTCAGAATAAATAACTGGAGCTCTTTGGCATCTGCAGATCGGAAGAGCCGTTTCTACTCGGATCGAAACTGTCCTTCCCGGGAGTGAGTGTGTAGCTTCCGAGGTAGTTTCGCTATGCGTGCGTGTATTCGTAAAGGCCATTAGTCATCTTAATTGCTGTAGTCAACACGTTTAAAGATTGATAGCCTTTTCTGTATGAATGGCACGAAGTTATCGATTCTTATTCAGTACTGAATTAGGTTTTATAAATTTATGTATCTCTGATGAGAGTTTAAAACCTGTCGTTGACACGGTTCCTGAAAACTGATGTAGATTTTCGCTAAGGGGCTTCCATAAGTTTTGCGGTTTTTAGAATATTTTGAATATAACCATTTAGATATCAGCGAAATTTATAACTGATGTAGGTTAATCCTGCCCAGCTGAAGGCATTGCAGCATAAACACAATATTTATTAAACTATTAAATGCAAAACTCAGTGAAACCTTTACTCGTTCTTATTTAAGGCGCGCAGTCTTGCAGTCGTACGGCTTTTGTTCGATTTACGTTTACAGGCAACAGGCATGGAAACTTTTATTTTTTATTTTTTATTCACCATAAAAGGTTTGGTTTAAGTAAGTTACCGCTAACTGCCATCTATGGGACAACATGCGGCAATTTTTTCCATGAAGAAATTAGCAATTTAAGGATTTTACGCTTCATTAAGTATGTATGGATTTTATCGTGTGCGTGCATTTATTTATTTTTTTTTTTTCACGACCGCGCTGGGGAACTCTCCATCTGGTTCAGCTTTACTTGATTCTTATAAACCTCTCTTGTTTTAAATAAATGTCTAATCTCTTCTCTTCCCCTTTATTTTTCCCGTTCCCCTCAGGCAAACTAGACATTAGCATTCGATTCCTCACACCTTTGGCACCACAGTTTGTTTTACAATCATATGATGCAAATATTTCGGTGAAAAGGATTCTCGTGGTCACATTTATTATGGAGGGTTTTGTGCCCGTAAAGCGTTACGGAAAAGTGTAAAGCCAATCGAAATATCTGTGAACGAAGTACGAGTAGGTGCACATTCATCGTTGAAGCAGTCTTATCAACAGAATTTTTGGAGAGGATTTGTGTACTGAATGGGAACCTTTCACCTTTGCTGTATACCCTTCTCACCGATTTTATAGTGAAAAAGTGGCTGGGGATGGTACAGACAGTTGACACACTATGAATACGAAGGTAGCTCTGTACCAGTCAGTAAAACATCACAAGATTTACAAAGTTCCTTAATAGAATGCATCACACTCGTATATCTAGAGAGATTGGTTTCAAAATAAAATAGATGTAAGGAAAATGAGAGATATGGTGCGAGTAATAATATTGCTATTACAAATGGATTTTGCCATTTACAGTTATTTAGGCAATGACATCCTACTTCTCACAGTTTGAGGTACTCATTTTGCGTGTCAGTCAATCAATATATATATATATATATATATATATATATATATATATATTATATATATGTAAAGTATAAAAGGCCCATTAAAATACTGTTTAAAGCTAAGGACTATATTTCGGTGGACTAACTCCCACCTTTACAAGTAGTGAATGACAGAAGAAGTTGCATTGGCAAAATATATAGTGGGAGATATGCCCTTAGGTGATGCCTGGGGTCACCGCTAAGCCGACGTTGGTTCTGTTAATTATCTTAATCCACTTCATTGTTGCCTTCAGGAAGATATTGTCTATACAGTCAGAGTCCCAGGCTCCATTGGAAAGGTTGGTTCTATTATCTTGTTGTGTTATCAGTGAAGATTCTACCATCTGAAATTTGTATCAACAGCTACTTTTGCATGAAATAATGCAGCTTGTAGAGATCTGCGTGACTAATAATGTCTTTTCCTTTGGTGATAACTTTTACTGTCAAAAACTCGGTTGCAGAATGGGGAGTCCACTCAGTCCTGTGTAAAAAACTGATGTATGGAGAATTTCAAAACAGTAATTATAAACCCTATCAAACCTGCAGATATGATTTAGCTTCATTATGTAGACATCTTAATATACTGGAAAAACGAGTGGGGCGATTTTGATCTTTCTAAAAAAATTAAATTTCTTGGTCCTGAGCATAAAATTTAAAGTAGAATGGGAAAACAATAACCAAATCTCTTTTTAGATGCCTTAATCATCAGAACTAATAGCAACTACAACTTCACTGTCTTCAGGAAAGCGACATTCTCACTTTCATATATACATTTTTACAGCTATCATATTTCAGTTAAACTCGGTACAGCATGTAATTTATTTTTTAGAGCCCTGAGAATTTGCTTCCCAAATTTTCTTAACAAAGAACTTGAAGCAATCAGAAATCAACTTTTCTTGTTAAAATAACCCAAGCACATAATAGAAAAATCCATATATAAAGCAAAGAGCATTTTTAAC
>NC_087210.1:36422358-36447358 GCF_015104395.2 Macrobrachium nipponense | reverse complement strand
ATATATATATATATATATATATATATATATATATATATATATATATATGTGAGTGTGTGTGTGTGTGTGTGTGTGTGTGTGTGTGGAGAGAGAGAGAGAGAGAGAGAGAGAGAGATTTTACTAATTCAAAATTCAACATATTCATACTGGAATACGGGAAGATATGACATACTCGTATTGTTGCCATACAGCCAAAGAATCGAAGCATGAAAATGAAGTAATGTACGTAGTTGCGTACGGGTATAGCATTCACCCGTTCTTGCGTTTATATATGTATATACGTATATATGTATAAATACATACATACGTGCACACACACACACATATATATATATATATACATATATTATATATATATTCTATATATATATTATGTATATATATATATATATGATATTATATATGCGTTTGCAAATATAATGATAAAGATTATATACAAACTTTACGTATATGATAATACGGTTATAGATGATAGATTCTCCATGAATCAGTAATATGAAAATTAAGCATAGGAGAATCTCGATAAAGTAATCCTTAATTCATCAATTTTATCATTATCATCATCAGATGCGTTTCTCTCTGCCCCTCTCTCTCTCTCTCTCTCTCTCTCTCTCTCTCTCTCTCTCTCTCTCTCTCTCTCTCTCTCTCGTTTATTGAGGTTTCTATTACACCTAGACATGACTGAGAGTATTCATGAGTCGTATTCTCTTTCAGCGGAATTCACCTTAGGAATCAACAAAGAGATTACGAAAGCGTCATCGATAAATTGCTGGTCGGATAGTCGGCAAAATACCAGTACGGTCGGATTGGCTGTGAGACGAGAGCGCTCAAGTGATGCGTGTAATACGCCACGACAGCTTATTATCCTCCTTCGGCTACCTCCTATGTTGTCACTGAAGGAACCACACTTGGACCCGTGGGAGAGACTAATCGGGAGCGAGCTAATGCCTTCAAGAAGGAGGAGGAGAAGGAGAAGAAGGAGAAGGAGAGAAAGAAGCGAGAGGAGGCAGAGGTGGTCAATTCGTTTGAGGAGAAGGAGGAATGTACGATGTGAAGAATGGGGAATGAGATGGATTTGGGGAACGAAGGAGGCAGAGAGAAAGATATAGTTTCCCGGATTTAGAGGGGGCAGTGACGGAGAGAGAAAGGGGGAATTTTATGATTTGGGAAGGGGTTTTGGATAAAGTTGATGATATTTCAGGACTCGAAAGAGAAGTATTGAAAATAGAGGAGTAAGGCTCCGAGAAAGTGAAATGCGGCATTGGAGTGTGCAGATAGGATAGAAAAGATGAGAGGGAGTGATATCGGGTAAATGATGATGGTTATGAAAAAATGTACACGAAGAGACGGAAGAAGGAAAGGATAAGAAATAATTTCATGGAAAAATGACGTAAGTTGGATGATAAACACAGGACGTAAGATAAAACTGTTAAAACGAGTACATAGGTAGAACTTGCTTCTGGAAAGCTAATCATGGAACAGGCGAACATGGCAAGAAGATGGCCCTAATTGCACCACTTTCTGAGCCAGTTCTGGTCTCTGTTATGACAAACGGAAATTTTATTTCGTAACTGGGGAGGGCAAATAACTGCAACTAGAGTAAATTTTCTACATACTGTAAATATCTCAAACCTGTTCGATTAGATTTACACTCAAGTGTATAGAGTAGATAAAGCAGGGTAGGAAAATGAGAGCAAGGTCATGCATGACCAGTAGAGGCAAACTTAGCTACGGGGCAGAATAGAGAAAGAAAATCAGTGATGCGTGGGTATACCTTTCTGGGTGATTGAAAAGTAATGAGTTAAAAAAAGACTAAATTAAATGCGCTATTATGGCAGACTATCAACAACTAAATGAATATAAGGACTGACTTATCGAGACATTGAATGGAAGAAAATTGCCATAGACCATTTCAGAGGGGAATCAGGTAACCGAAGTCAAAGAGCAAGAAATGGTGAAATGGCAGTGACTGCGGAGCCTTTATAAACCCAAATATTTGAATACGAAAGAAGGCTTAGGTTGGAATACATTCTTGATATAGTGCTAATGACAGAAGTCGTATGAGAAAGGCTTTATAGTATATGCTGAAGGCCGCCATTGGAAAGAAAACTTTTGAAAATCTCGAGAGGTGAAATTATTAAGAAAATTAGAAATGTCGGCCTTTTAACTTTGAGAAACCTTTCATATTTTTATCAGAAGTAGTTGTAGTCATGTTATTAATGTTGTTTGTTGCTCTCGCGGTTGTCATTATTATCGTTTGCTTTCATTTTCTACGTACAAAGACATTTTGAGTGAATACATACCTTAAAGTCAGCCATGACCGCAAACTATAATTTTTTTTTCTTAGTCATATTGCCAATCTAGGTCGGTTCTTTCAAGTTAGATATATTAATCATATATTAGTTAAGAGTGAAAATGTCAATTTTCATCTTACTGTCGGTTTGACAACCGTACTAGCATTAAGAATGTTGGCATGGTAATTACCTTGCTAACTTGCTTAAATAGTTAGTTATTTACTTATAATAATGATTTCAATGACGTCCTGGATCTGCTGACTGAGTTTTGCTTTTCAGCTTCTTTCTTCCTCTTGTAAAATTACTTCGGTGTAATTCTTTACTTTTTGCCTTTTAGTTTCCCTTTTAGGTATTTTACTTTTCAATCATATTTGGAAAGTATACCCTTGCATCGTTGATTTTCTTTCTCTGTTCTGCCGCTTAGCTAAATTTTTTCCCTTTGTCATAACCCTATGTCCTTCACCTACTACATTTATCTACACTATCTACCCACATGCATCTATTCAAACACACTGTTATGAAGAAAATTTTATTCCTGTTGCAGTTCCACGTTGGCCGTGAGCATTTCGCGCTCGGCTACCATTCCGGTGGTCCGAAGTTCGATTCTCGGCTTGGCCAACGCGGAACCACAGGAATTTATTTCTGGTGATAGAAATTCATTTCTCGATACAATGTGGTTCGGATCCCACAATAAGCTGTAGGTCCCGTTGCTAGGTAACCAATTGGTTCCTAGTCACATAAAAATATATCTAATCCTTCGGGCCAGCCCTAGGAGAGCTGTTAATCAGCTCAGTGGTCTGGTAAAACTATGATAGACTTAACGTTTTTACTCTCGTTGCAGCTATTTGCTCTCCTCAGAAACGAAATGAAACTGCTATTAGCCAGGTTGACTCGGTGGAAATCTTCACATTAGTCACGTGTTGCATTATCCTGTAAAATGTAAATCCAGGATGGATCCTAGAAGTAGAAAATTTCAGCAACATTTGGCACTTAATAGACCTACAAAGAACATCGTGTCAACTCGTTTCTCAGTTTGAATCCTTAGAACTCATCTCACTGGCTTTCGCATTTTGCTTTCACTTGCCTTCACCATCCACATTTGATTAACTCCCAAGAAGGAGGAGAGTCGGGTGAACCATTCACGATCGGATTCCTACGTCCATTTTCATTGACATTTCTTCCTCCCTTCCTAACCTTCTAAAGTGATCCTGTTAATTTAGGTGCTTTAACCATTCTGCGATTCAGCTTTCAACTCACTACTATCTGTTGTACTTACTCTACATTTCCTCATTAAATGAACCGCTTCCATTCGACCACCATGAATAGGAATTTCCCCATGTGTAATTACTCCATTTACTTTCATAACCCTACTCTTAGGACCATGTACTTTCGACTTTCTCTTTCAAACATTTATTAGTCTTTGTAGCATCTCTTAACTTTCACCACCATAATTTAAGTACAGTGACATAACTATAGCTTTACCCTTATAATTGAGAAGGCGTCCAATAGTGCTTGCTCTCTTTGAGAAGGAAGACAGTCCATGGATCAAAATGGCGGAGAAGTTTAAGGAAAAAGATATCGATGTGCAGAAATCTAATGAAATAACTAGCGATGCTATGTGCTATTTGATGCTGAAGACATTGTGTTGAGAATTATAAAAAAATAGTTTCGATAAGATTGACTCTTGCGGTACAATTTGTGATTCAATGGTCATTCTCCAAATTAGGTTAACCCCCTATCCTTTGCGCATAACAATCCCTCAACATATTCACTCCATCGATTCTACTCCGCATTCTCTTTAGGTATATTATTTTCATTAACCTTTACGTATTCAGTTCCATCTTGGACAGTTTTCCCGTAAGGTGCTTGGTTAAGTTTATCCAGTACATTCCAATGTGTTGTTATTGCTTAATGCTCTTGTATACCTCTACGTGATCATTTCTTCCAGTCTGACAAAGATCTTCAAGCTTTTTTTTTTTCTTTTTTATCAGAGTTATAAGAACTGAGAGGCAGATACAAATATAGAGGTAGAAAGAGAACTATTATGTGAACAGAGAGAGAGAGAGAGAGAGAGAGAGAGAGAGAGAGAGAGTTTAAGATGCTAATGTGTTGATTCTGTACATTAGGCTGTAGGTTTTAAGTACAACGAACAGAAAGAGAGAAGTAACTGAGTAAGGTGTCTTTTATCACCTGTAAATTACTTATTTCATCCTGATTTCTTCAGCCAAGTCTTCAGTGTCTTACGGTTTTTCGAAAGGCATGCAATGAGAAATTAAATATAATGAAAACAACATCGATTTCCATTTCCTAATTGCAAATGTAAAAATTGCATTTGTGTTTTTAATGTTCTGATGAAAATGAAAGAATTTTACATTTTTATTGTTTCGTTTTATTACAATTTAATGTAAATCAAGAATTCAAGCGAATTCTACTTCCTTTTGTTTTACATATTTTAACATCTGTATAAATGGGCCTTAACAGAAATACCATACTATTTTGCGCATTGTAATAGAAGTATACATCCTTTTGTCGCGTTCCTTATTTGATCATTTTTCGGAGAGTGCAAAGTCAGTGACTAAAGTCAATGACGTTGAGTGGTGCTGAACGCAGCTGCTGCCAGGGGGAACGCGTTCTCTGTTACAGTACACTAAACACAAGACTAGGGATTATGGGATTGTCGGGTGCCATTTTGAGCCGGGAAGCTTTCCCCAAATCTGTAGATGGCAGTCGGTGATTCTGTTGTCATGGCACTCCAACGAGCTCGGAATACAGCTAGCTGGCAATACAAGCGGCTTCCGGTTTGAGGCGCAGGAATGCCTAAAAAGTAATGAGTTAGTGGCACGTGTATTGCCACCAGATCGTTTCAGCGGTTGTGAACTACTATTTACGATTTTTTTTTATATGCATTTGCTCTCTCAGATATGATGTCACTCCTCCAGCCGATTCAACTTTCTTTTTTCCTCTGCACATTTCCCCACATGGAATAGGACGTTGGACTTACGCAATTATATTGTTTCACCAAATTTAATATTTTGCGGTTTAAGTGGAATGTTGCCTACAGATAGACCAAGATCGTCTTATTGATATTAGAGTATTAAGCCAGCCTTTTTCCGTGATGAGAGAAGGAAATCTGTTTCATTTTCAATGTCTCAATTTATTAATTTTGATATTAAGATGAGGTGTAGTTATGCAGTTTTAGTTTTTATATGTATTTAGTCAATACATATAATTGGTTTTCTCTTTTATAGGTTTTTATGGTTTTCTTTGATTTTCAGTCATTCAGTTTTAACTGTTTTGGGCTCGTCGATTGTAGTGAAGCGATATCTATCTTTAGAATTGATGATATTATCAGATTGTATACGACCAACAATATTTGAACAGGAGTGACTAAACTGATCTAAAACTGGATTTGGCGAATTTTCCAGATTTAGAGTGAGTTGGCGAAGATATTTTGAAAATATTCTTGACAGATAGAAAAATCCCATTAGTAAGCAGCTGAAATATTATGAAAATCCTCAGATATAATTAAGAAATCAGGTCAGGACTCCAATTTAATCCCGCAAAATTCAGGGACACACCTTTTAAAAAACGGATGATTTAAAAGGCCAAATAAAGCAGGTACAATACGTCTGACTGTCATGAACCCAGTGAAAGCGTTTCAGCAATCAGAAAATTACTTATGCCAGGAACGCTTTTAAGAATACTATAACACTAATTTGTGTAAATGCTAATTCACTGCTGCCGTGGTGTTGTTCAGTAATTACAGTTTTTTTATCACTGCAAATTGTAGAATGTAATGTGAGGTCTGTTTGGTTTATCTTGCCATTGATTTGCTGACCATTCATTTTACTATTAATTTTGCATATTTTAATGAAGCCCAGTGTGGCAGAAGAAAAATTATACATTAAAATTAGGCAGTACGTAAATGAATTGGAAAACAATTATCACGACTCTAAAATTGCAAATTACTGGGAATCCATTAAGCAATCTGTCAACTAGGTCTGATATAAATGTTATTATATTTAAATGTTTATTTGAAATGATGTTTTGTTTAATATTTTGTCAAGTAATAATCCATCTTTTGATTCGACAGTTCTTGAGATAATCGCGCCCAAATTCGCTCTGTAAACTTTATAGAGAAGGAAGGAAGTGTGAAGTGAAATTTCCGAAAGTGCTCTGGACGAACGAAGGAATTGCAGCCTTTGACTTAATATTTCGCTAGAACTGAGGTCAATTATATTAAATAGATATACTATATATTTATCTAAGTCTATAATATTTTAAAATGAAGTATCCATGTCATTTAAAACTCTGAAGCAATTTTGCAGTCAACAAACAAAGCTCCGAAGAATGCAAGCAGAGAGAAGCCTTTCCCAATTAACCCCTCCCCCCGCCCCCCCCCCCCTCCTACTCTCGCTCATGACAGCAGAGCTCAGGTATGGGGGACACGATACACTGCCCACTTTTCCCAACTTGGAAATGTCAGGTTACGCAACAGCTCCTCGTGTTTTTTCTTTCTTTCTGAGCAAACGTAGACTGCCAACAACTTCTGCCATTATTGGCATTGCGATCTCTTTTAGGTACACTTGCGGGGGGGGGGGGGGGGGGGGGGGGGGGGGGGGGTGGGGGGGGGCATACCATAAGATTCTCAGAGAGGTGCCTCATGAGTGCCTGGGAATAAGACGGAGAATTGCATTAAAAGGATTTTTCATAGAAGATCATATGGATCCCTTCTTTTAAAGTATCATAATATAATTCTAAATTCCGTATTTCAAATTGTTCTATTCAGTGAGGCAGTTACGTTATTCTCGATAACGAATTAGTTAGGTGAGACTTACGTTATGATCCCAACCTGTCTATTACTCCTTAACATGTCAACCAACTAGGAAGTTTGCTGATTTAAAAAAAAAAAATGTCCACCATATCGTTTAAGATAATGAACAATTGACCAGGCTTATCATTAAAGCTACAACGAAAAATCGTCACTGCAATGAACGACGATCATCACAGTGGCCTATTTCCTGGCTTTATGTATCATTGTATCTTTTAACTTCTTCATATTGAGAAACAATGAATCGGGCAGTCTTTTCATACACGTTCTATGTATCAAGCAATGTTCTTATTTAGGCAAGTCTCTCAAAGCTATAATCCTCACCCAAGAAACATATCGATCATGAAAAACACAAGATGATGAATTCAATTTATACAGTAATTATGTAACATTATAATTTTTAGACTCAAATAATACGTTAATATTGGAGTGTTGAAGATATTTTCGTACCTTTTTTCGAGTGAGCAGGATAAACTATTTTTTGTAAAATGATTTCATAATTAACTTTACATTTTGAAAATTTAATGGCAACAGTGAACAAGAAGCATAATACTTCTAAAATTAATTGTGCTAACAAAGACATGTGCCATGTTTTAATCATTACGTGTTTTTGCTACAAGCAAAAAAGCTTACATACTGATGTGCGAAAGTATTGCATATATCTATGAAAGTTATGCCTTTAAAGTTAACGGAGCTATTCAAATCACGTTCTTATCCTTCAAATCACGTTCTTATCCCGCCCCTGGATTCCTTATCTTCATTCGTGTTTCCATAAAATATTTTTTAACTTATACTTTTAGGAAAGTAATGGGCTTACTCTTCAAGTTTTAATACGTCATCATAATAAGATCCTCTTGAAATGTCTGGGTCTTAAAATCTCAACATCTTTGCAGTCTGTCATTCTGTACTCTACGCACCACTTCCCTGGAGATACCGTTTGTAATAAATCAGATGTCTCCACATCCAAAGCTGCCGTAGTGGCTCCCATGCTTTTTCCTGTAATCTCCTTTATAATGAAAGGATTTAGCATTTTTCATCCAATTATCTTCATTCTCGCGCCCATTCCTCTTCCCGCTATTTCCTAGTTTCTAAGGAAGTTGTTTCACTGATAATCTTCAAAGTCGGAGCCTTGTAGCAACTTTCAAGTTTTATCTATTTACATTTTTACCCTGAACCTTGATATAGAAAGTTGCAAATATCAGTTACCAAACTGAAAGCTCACTACACAACCCCCCTAAAAAAAAATGATTGTTCCCATTGAAATGAATAAATAATACGGCAAGAAACTGGATGTCCGACATTGGAGGTCAATGAATATACCAAAGGGTTTCGCTCAGTGGACTTTCCATAAAGCATTTCCCATTTCCCTTTGGTGGCTTTTCTTTCTTCCAATATAGTTGAAGCATTGTGATCACGTGGCCGTCCGTTATTCTAAGACCAAAATTCTAAATTGTAGTGCGTTATGGAGTGTCAATATATTACGCATCCACTCTGTTTTAAGTGATCCCATAACTCACAAATTCGATAGAGTATCATTAGCTCAAATATAAAGAAGGGGAAGTAAAATTTTCTCATGTACTTATAACCAATTATAAATAACGTAGAACGTCAGAATTCACAGTGGAGCAACTGGAAATAAATAAGAATAAAGTGCTTTGCCATGCCGTGCTTAAAGAAAACAATAGACCAGTTAAATGACAAACGCATCATCAAGTTAACGCATTACACTTACTGACAGCTACTGACAGCTATGGGTTAAACTTGATCTTCATGGAGTCTTCAGTGGAAGCAGTAACCTCCTGAGAGGGACTGTGAACATTTTATTTCGAACAGGTTCAACATTTTCCTAAGGGTTCTCTAACATTTTTCACCACCTCAAACCTTTCTGTGGACCTGCCTTTGTTGAACAGTAGAAGAAAGCACTAAATATGTCGAACTGCCTTTAAAGTGCCTGCTTTGTCAGCTATGAATAGAAGAGTAGCTCTGCCTTATATTGAAATTCTCAGTATGGTATCTGTCCTGAGGTGACGTTTTTATTTTCCTCTTATTTCCTCTGATTTTATATCCAGTGACCTCTAGTCAGCTTGAAAACTTCTCGACGAATTTCCTGGCAAATTCCCTGGGAAAACTTGTCATTGGACTGCATCTCATTCACTATACTCTTTTTTTTTTTGAGTTTTTTTTTTTTTTTTTTCCATCTGTCCATCCGCCTGTGGTGTTTGCGTATGGTAACACTGCGTCCCGGTCTTTAGATAGTTACATGCAGCTTACATTCAACAATAACAATATCCTATTTCGAATATTAACGGTGTAATTAGCATACAGTAATTTATTAAAACACTTTTCAGTTGCAAATGTACACCCAGATATCCTTTTATTTACTTAAAACTTACACATAGCGTAACTATTTAAAGCCCGGGACGCAGTGTTACCATGCGCGACCACCACAGGCGGATGGACAGATGAAAAAAAAAACAGACTATAGATACCGTAAATGAGCCACATCTGGGTAATTAGCAGTACGAAGAGTAGTGTAAAGTTTGTGAAAGCGGTTCGTGAAATAATGATGAATTGACAAGATGCGGACGATCCACATTTCTATGTGGAGTCACATCGTATTATGCTAATTTAAAAGAGAAGGTTAGCGCGCCATGAACCGAGGACATAAGTAGAATTTTGACTAATATTCAAATGTCATTGAAAAGCCGTGTTAAAATTAAGATGATTAATTTTGAAGAATGTGAGAAAAAGAGCAGTTGGTCAAGGGACAATGAGTCAGTATCAGTATTCTTATTATTAAACAGATCGAAACACGCAAGTCCATTGAATTTTATTGTTGACTGGGATTTTAATATTCGGGAAGACATGAGGCATTATGCAAGCGCTAAGTTACTTCGTTAGATTCCTGCAGAAGTTTGCTTAGAAAGTAAATGTCCTTTAAATCTGTTCCATATAAACTGAACACATTTTGAATAAATTTTTTAACACGACTATATTATCTACGGTGATAAAAGACTGATATCTATTTCATTGCGCTAGGCCCTAATGAAACTGTTGAAAACACATTCAAATAGTTTCGACCAACACTATAATCATGGGTCGGGAGGGAAAGATGCGAAAGTTTCATATGAAATAAAATACATATCTTTGTAGAAACGGGACTCTCTTGAGACTCAAAAAGGCTGACGGACGAATGAGCTCATGTCGTAAGGACACAATTAAACTCGCAGACGTTTATGCGTGCATAATGGTATGTTATTTGTGATATGCGTACCTAAAGATAACATGAATTATTAAAATGGTTTATATATACTGCATATGATGAACTACCTAATTTTCGCTGAGATAAATTTTTTCCGCATCATGTCTTTCCTATAAATCGTAATCTTAAGGGAGACCGCTACTAAGGGCGACGAACTGAAAAACATACATGACTTGATAATTGCGGAGAAAACAGAAAATGTCCCTCGTCTCTCTTTTTAGAATTTTCTCTCCAATTTTTCGCAGAGATTTTTCTATCCTTTTCCAATGTTGATTTGGCGCAGAAGCTCCCTCAGAATCCTCGGCGTCTTAGTCCTTTTAAACTTGAGGTTCTTTCCACCGCCCAGAGATTGAGTCAAGCGGCAAGAAAGGAGAAATGTCAACAGATTTCCTCCTTCGTTACCCCCGCAGGCACAGAACAAGACTACTGCAAGTAGTAATAAAAATGTTTCACCATAGAGTGCATGTTTATACATATTGAACACTATATATAGATAAATAAATAAATGTATGTATGTATATTTTCAGTTATAAATTTATCTATTTCCAAAACCTACGTTTCATAATTCAAATCTCACTTGCAGGGATAAAGACAGAAAAATGAAAATTCAGACACCATCAGGAATCAGACTAAAGTGGAGCACAGTAGTAAATTATTCTTTAAAAAAATGGCAAATAAGTAAACACGAAATTAACATCAAATAACGATCCACTAGGCATTTTGGTACTTTCATTAGATCAAAAATCAAAACTGGAATATTGACACAAAAAGCTCAAGTGAACATCTGAGAAAATTACATTTTCCCTAAAGACAAAAAAGTATTTAACATTAATCCTAACAAGCAAAAATTTTTGTGTATAATTACAAAATGTTAAAATAGCACAAATCATCGAGTCTAAAACGTATCGGCACAGAAGCGTGTTAAAGACTAAATAAATACATTTATAACTGAAAATGCCTAACTTTTTGCTGGCCATACCGTCCCTATTAATGATTCGACTTTCTAGAAGCGACAACGCCATTCATTATATATATATATATATATATATATATATATATATATCTATATATATATATGATATATATATATATATATATATATATATATATATATACTGACACACACACACACACACATATATATATATATATATATATATATATATATATATATAGATATATATATAGTATATATGCGATATATTTCCATCTTCTATTTCTCTCCAAATAATTTGTTTCACATTGCATCAAAAACCAAAACTAGTGAATTGCAACTATAGGAACGGTTGAAAATGCAAAAATTGCCAGAAATTCGCATGGAAAAATGCATGGTCTATGAGTATAATCAGAATCATTCACAAGATATATTTTAAAGCAAAAGCTCACGACAATGCCAATTACGGGAACGCATGCAAAATCACCTTTCGTAACCCAACCCAACTTGGGGTGCGAGGTCACAACTGTTTGTTGAGGCCGACAACTCTAGTAGCTTAACATAAATCAGATAGTGAAATATAGTAGGTGTGCATCCCATCCTGGTTTTTGTGGAGGGGGCGGGGGGGACGTTTACCTCTGGAATTACTTTGACATAGATAAGGAGTCGTTTTTATGGTTTACGTCTTTAGTTAGCAGATAAAAACGTATAAAATCATGCTTGGAATCTGCACTTCTAACGCATATTGCAGCTATTGTTAAAGAACTGATCAGATCCGATGTTAAAAAGAAGTCAGAAAACTCCGGGAGCTTCACGGCCACAAACGCCTTCTACAGGCCCGTCCACACGGCCGAGCTTTGCTCGACGAACTTTGTTCGATGTGACGTCAGAAGCGGAGAAGATGCGGCAAAGTTCTGACTTTTCCCGCTATTTCTCCGCTTCTGACGTCACATCGGACAAAGTTTGTCGACCAAAGCTCGACCGTGTGGACGGGGCCTAAGACTTCTCAATAAATATCCGCGACCTTACGAAGAATTCTGGAAACATTATTGGGCCTCTCGGGGAAAAAAAACGTTACCATATTCGACTGCTGGTAATACTGAATCACTGTTGGAAAAACGTTTATATATATATATATATATATCTATATATATCTTATATATATATGTAAACACACACATATATATGGCGAGACCTTACCTTACCTACAGACCTTACAGTTCGTTCGGGTTGCCCCAGGTCCCTCCAGTGTGACGGCTCTAATGTCTACCAGAGAGTTGCTAGTACATCTTCCGGTATATTTTGCATCTTCCAATCTTGGATGGTCTGGGATGCAGTTTAGATATTTGTCGAGCTTATTCTTACATCTACGCTCACTCCTGATATATTCTCAGATGAGCTGGCAACGCATTGAATAGACGCTGCATTATCGATGCTGTGCGTGTAGTGGATTAATGTTCTGTGTGCTTTCCTTATTTTTCCTGGTATAGTTTTGGGCACTATTAATCTACCTCTGCTTGCTCTTTCTGATATTTTTAGTTCCATGATATTTTCTGTTATTCCTTCTATGTGTTTCCATGCCTGAATTATCATGTAGCGTTCTCTTCTCCTTTCTAGACTATATAATTTTTTTAAGGATTGTAGTCTTTCCCAGTAGTCTAGGTCCTTAACTTCTTCTATTCTAGCTGTAAAGGACCTTTGTACACTCTCTATTTGTGCAATATCCTTTTGATAGTGTGGGTACCATACCATATTGCAATATTCAAGTGGACTACGAACATATGTTTTATAAAGCATAATCATGTGTTCAGCTTTTCTTCTTGTTTTGAAGTGCCGTAACAACATTCCCATTTTTGCTTTACATTTTGCCAACAGACTGGGCTATTTGATCATTGCATAACATGTTCCTATTCATCATCACAAGGTCTTTAACTGCTTCCTTATTTGTGATTGTCTCATTATTAGGTCCCCTATATGCATATAGCTTTCCTTCTCTGTCTCCATAATTTATTGATTCAAATTTATCAGAGTTAAATACCATCCTATTTACCTCTGCCCAATCATATATACTTTGTTAAGGTCTCTTTGTAGAGCGTCCTATCTTCATCACAAGTAATTTCTCTACTTATTCTTGTGTCATCAGCGAAACTACTCACTACCGAATCCTTAATATTACTGTCCTATGTCTTCAATCATAACTAACCAAACAATCTTGCAGCTAGCACCGTACCTTCGTGGCACACACCGGATATTACCTTGGTTTCATCCGATTTCTCATCGTTTTGCAATAACTATCTGTTTTCTGTTGTGTAAAAATTCTTTTAACCAACTTCCTACTTTATCTACGATATTGTGTTTTCTAATTTTCTTTGCTAATATATTATGGTCTACTTTGTCAAAAGCTTTTGCAAAGTCTAGATAAAACCACATCTGTTTCATTTCCGCTTTTTCATATTTTTGAATTGTTCTCACGGTGGGACTAACAGTTGGGTTTGTGTACCTCCGGGTACGAAACCGTGTTGTCCTATATTAAACAAATTATTTTTATTAAATGTTTCATAATATTTTTCTTCATTACCCTTTCATACACTTTCATAATATGTGATGTTAGACTCACAGGCCCTATAATTACTTGCCTCTAGTCTTGATCCACTTTGAAAGTAGGGGTGATATATGCTAATTTGTGCTCATCATAAAATCTTGCCTGTATCTACACTTTGTCTTAATAATATTGCAAGTGGCTTTGCGATAGAAAATGAACTACTTTCTTTAACAAAATAGCAGGGACTCCATCCGGCCCTGCAGCAGCTCCATTTTTTTAATTTTTCATTATTGCCTGCACAATATCAGCTTTCATTAATTTCTATGTCAGCTAAATATTCACTATTTTCGTCCTTACTTCTATATCATTATCTTCATTATCTATTCTAGGGGTGAATTCTCTCTTATATCGTTCTGCCAGTATGTTGCAAATTTCCTTTTTTCATTCGTTAATCTCCCTTCAATTCTCAGAGGGCCTATTTCTATTCTTCTTTTATTCATCTTCTTCGCATATGAGTATAATAGTTTGGGGTTTTGCTTGATATTTAATAGGGTTTTTTCTTTCCAAGTCCCGTTTTTCATTTTCTTTTGATTGTATAATCTTTTGTTCTGCATTTTCTATCTTACTTTTAGTTCTATAACTTTCCATGCATTTTTTTCTTTTGCAAGACCTTTTTTCCACTTTCTGATTTTCTGGAACAAGATCCTTCTGTCTCTTGGTATGCATGAATGATGTTTACTTTTCTTCTTCGGTATATATTTATCCACTATTTTCTCCAATATTTTATATAATATCTCCGTATTTACCCTTATGTCATCACTTAGTTACGAGTAACTCAAAAAGAAAAATAGAGTACTTAGAAGAACTAACCCAAAATGAAAAAGAAATAGACTATAATAATGAAATTAAGTGAAACCTGGTATTCCCAAGGAGACTGGGAATGATGATCAAATAAAAGGGTTCCAAAACTTATAGATCAGATAGAAAATAAGGAATCAAGGGGGACCGCAATATATGGGAAGACAAAAAACAAGGAAAAATATATGAGAAATATAGTAACTGAGAGAGAGACAGTGAGAGAATTTCAGGTATACGATTCTTTATCTTTGGGAGAGTCAAACAGACAGCCGCTGCCACAAGTTAAGAATTCCTTGCCATAGGTAGAAATAGATGAGAAAAGGGATCGGTCGATAATGGACGCCCATTAAAGAAAATGAGATTTAAACGGGTGCCATTACTGAGCGTCGAAAAACTTTTCCAATTTCAATCGGGGTTTTCAGACAGTGTTATAAATTGACTTTTGTCTATTTGTTTGTTTCATTTACATTGTATTAATCTAACTTCAAGCCAGTTTCGAATTTTATCATTTCGTAAATATTATTGACAGGATATGAGGTTATAAGCTTTCAGAAAATGCAGCCGACTTGCTATAATAGAGAACAAGATAATTGCTTTATTAGATTGTTCAGCTCTCTGGATATACATACATACATACATACATACATACATACATACATACATACATATATATGTGCGCATGTGTTTGTATGCACGTCAGTAAGTAAATGCATTTGCGAACTTGAAACAAATGGCTAATATATAATTTTTCACGATGATCCAAGAGAGCAAGAAAACATTTAAGCTTACTGAGTGACTTACACACACACACACACACATATATATATATACATATATATGTAAATATATATACTATATTCATATATTCATACATAGTATATATATATATATATATGTGTGTGTGTGTGTGTGTGTGTGTGTGCGTGTGTGCGTGTGTGTGTGTGTGTGTGGTATACTCAAGTTCAGCGTGTGCATACACTATAGCGAGTTGTACATTGGCGAAATCAAGTGCAAGTATCAGTAGTAATAATGCTGAGTTTAGAAAGATTCCAGATCACTGGTTTCCTTCTAACAATTTTCCATTCTAAGTAGATATCAACTACGGTTTATACTTTTGCTTATTTCGTATAAAATATATTTTCAATTGTTTGAACAATTTGGATGTAATGACCCAGGTGGACTAGAACTTCACTTGTGGTGAAGTGGCAAAAACTTCTAACCAGTCTAGTAAGAGAGCTAAGGTCTTTTGAACAAACTGAGAATGGCCAAAAGCTAGAGTAGTTGTTCCACCTTAAGGCGGAACTGTCATTGATTAATGATACCTTTCCTATTCTGTCATCATAGTAACAACATTTTTATGACTTTTAAACGAATTATCTATGTCCATAATTAATCCTTGAAGCCCAGATGTCCTCGGGAGGTCATTTAAAGTCGTCCGATGTAAAAGATAATTTAATGGAACTTGACTGTTACATGAGAAAAGTTTACTAACATGATGAATAACCTATTGATTAAATTAAAGAATATTTATAAATGTGAATGAAATTAGTATACTGTTAACCATATGACCATAACTCGGTCGTGTCATATTCCAAGTCTCCAGAAGAAACTTCCTCAATTTCACTTTCTTCATTTCCTGGATCCAACGTCATTTTATCATCAATCCTACAACAGATGTCTTTTGGCATCTGCTCTCTCTAAAAGCAGTGTAAAGGGTATGTACCGTTTTGAACTCGTCATCCACTATCTTCACGTTAAAGCATTGTTGGGATGGGTTGGTTAGCATTTTCCATACTAATGCAACATAGTTTGAACGACGAATTTTCTGTTTCAGTACTGATTGGCAAGGAGGCAGTCCACCAGCATGAAAGCCTTTGATATTCTGAAGTGGTTGTTTGTCATCTTTTGGCTTGCATTTATCATTGAAAATTAAGTACTCTACTTCATCTACTTATTCTACTGAATGGTTTCCATAGAGAACACAAACCAATTTCTCCAACTCTTATGAGATGACTTCAACCCTGTCCTGTGATTCTGTTCCCAGTTTGGCAAACGTGTCTTGGAATTCCATGGAGGATTCAAATATGGCATATGGTTTAATCCTTCCTTTCCTCAGAAACGATGTTGTGAAATCACAACCTGTGAATGTGTGCAGCCCAAGATTTGAAGCAAGATTAGTGGCATATATAAATTTTCTAGTATTATTCCTACTCTGCCCTTATCCATCCATATACGTAGCTCTGTGTTATGGACATGCTAAAGCAAGATCACAAGAATATCTGTGTCATTACATCTCACAAATTACATTGGCACCACCTTATGTTCTTTCAATATTCTGAAGATGCAACATAATATGCAAGTCGGCCTTCTCATGACAACACTCAAGATCGCCATCTGGAGCTACACTTTGCCTTCTTACCACAGTGGTTGCCATAGGTGTCTCCAGAGCTTCAGCTACAATATAGCTTATACGGTGACCAAAATGGTTGAGTATATCCAAGACTTTCTTGCTTCCAGTCACGCTCTTTATACCAAGTCCTAAGGATATGTGCTTTGCTGGTTTTACCCTTCCACGGGTTGTTGCAAATACTGAATCATCAGCAGATGACCGGACATAACGTTCAACACGTGGACTCATTACAGAAGAGTGGCATCTGCCTCACAAGCACATAAGTGATGTCTTGAGGCAAGGGTCTAGCGATTTCCTGTAGCTGCAGAATGATAGAGCGAAGTTGTAATGCAGCATCAACAATAGTAGCAGTGGTAAAAGAAAGAGCAAGAGAGGCTTCATTGATTGGATCATGCATCTCAGTATGATTGGCACAGACCACAGTGCCTTTGTTTGGCAAACAATATGTCCTCAATCTATCACTGAACTGTGGCAACATCTTCTCACATAATTGTGATGAGTATGAAGAATCGTATTCACCAAGGTCAATCAATATCCGGAAGTAATGGGACGTCAGAGAGCTCGGTAATTCAGCACAACCTTTTTTTATGATAAATGCAGATAATAATGTGTTCAGATAGTATTTTGAGAACTATCTCATGGAGGTCACGAAG
The DNA here is from genome assembly GCF_015104395.2 of Macrobrachium nipponense. Lineage (NCBI taxonomy): Eukaryota > Metazoa > Arthropoda > Malacostraca > Decapoda > Palaemonidae > Macrobrachium > Macrobrachium nipponense. Next base: position 36,429,574 of record NC_087210.1, on the reverse strand, counting down.
TTGAGGATGTTCACTGTCCGTGTGCGTCTTTTCTTGTCTTTCTGCTTCGTTCAAATAGTCTTTTCGACAGCTATGGTGATATTTAACTTCCTTTGCTATAAAATCTACATTACCTATTTTCGATAACAAGACTTCATCCTTGAGCACAGTTGCAGCAGATTTAATTTCTTCCTGAGCATCAGAGGTTTTACAGCTCCCTAAACCTTCAAGTTTCCCTTGACATTTTTTCCGAGACCGGTTGCAGAATATACACAATGGCTGGAAAACTCCGATGTTGGATGTAGTTGGAGATACTGTATATGTTTTCGATAGCAGTAAAGACTGCCGGTCATCGTCTAAGGACCTATGGTACTGAAGTGAATCTCTTGTAGCAAGCATTCCCTGTGGTAGCCATATTTCTCACTATGATTCAGAGAGATTGCAAAATTTCGCAGACAGAAGCATATTTAGAGTACTTATATTTCTCTTTCCTCCCATTGTACGCTCTTTTCGCAGTCTTCTATGTGTTCTCATCAAATTCCTTAATATCACTGTCTTTTGTGTCGGATGTAGCATGAAGTATGCAAATGCGTTCCACGTGCTTGGAAGATCCTGGGATTGCTTCATTGGGCGTCTCTACCATTATGCATTCATCATATCACTCTGAAGTGGAAAATTTCAGAGTGGATATTGATTGGATATTGATAAACAATATTATGATGCACACAAACGTTTTTGCACTGCGCCCATTTGGTCATGAATTGAAACAAGAAATCCATTATATATATTTTTAAAACATTAATAATTCATTTAAAAGTTACAAAATGTTGTTACTATAATGAATAGGAAAGGCACCATTAATCAATGGCAATTCCGTCTTAAGTTGTCACATTTGGTCGGAACTCTGTCATGGGAGTCATGATGGTAAATGGTGTATTTACAGGTATATGTCCCACCAGGGATTTGTAAGACGCCCATTTTTGGATTCAGCACGCTTTTTTTTTTTTTTTTTTTTTTTACCCCAGAAACAACCACTCTCGCTTTTGGCCATTCTCGGTTAGTTCAAAAGACCTTAGCTCTTGGACCAGGAGTGTGTGTTTTTCATGTTATTTTGGCATATACGGATGGACGGCAATGAGGCATTGTAGTTCCATAAATAGTGTTGTGGTACTATCGTTCCGCATCATTATCCTAGTGTTCCTATTTTGAATCTGTTTTCGAAGTTAAAGTTCAGGCTCCTGAAAAAAATAAGAAAAGGAATTGGAGTGATATAAGAAATAATAATATGACTACACATCAAGTGCAGAGTTATAATGATATTATAATAACGATAATGATTCAAGAAATCTTAGGGCTAAACGGGCAAAACCGTTTGGTAAAAAGTTTTCCTATATAGAGGCACATATTTTCATTAAATTTTAAAGCAATATATATAAAGGAAAAGAGAGATATTTTTCTTTATTTGAAAGAAAAGCGATAAGAACAGAGATATATCGCATATGTCGAGGAAAGTCATACGTTGGAGGAGTAATCGACCCCTGAGCAGATTGTCTCATTTGACGGAAAGCGAGGGCATGTGCCCCTCTCGAGGCTTTCTCCCACACCAGACAGCAACCTCCCGCCTTTGAAACATACCCTCAGATCCAGTTCCATATCTGATGACAGTACAATGGTATGGCAACGCTTCCTTTGTGGAGGGGCACTTCTTTTTCTAGTTCTATTCTTGAAGCTGTTCATGGCAAGTCCTATACTCACGTTTGTTAATTTTTCCAGTTGCCAGATACATACTTATTTTCCTTTGTGTTTTAACTTTCTCGGCAAATGAATGGTTACTGCTCTGGTACAGTTAAGCTAACTTGCGGATATGATGTCCTACTCTTATGTATCATCATCTTCCCTCTGGCGGGGTTGTGGTAGAATATGCAAGAGATTACGCGGAGACTCATGAATATATTTGGGGATATTGCACTTAGTCTATAAAACTGATCTCTGGATTTTCGTTAGCTTATTGTCAATGACATGGATCGCATCACGTTTTATAAGAGGTTAGTCTTTGGTCAGCCACGGGTTTTATCACACATGTTGGATAGCATGACAAACGGCTAAATATCAGTACTTGAGATTTTTTTTTTTTTTTTGCGTCCCTGACTCTTACATCGATTGTCATTTCTCATTTCTTGGACTGTGTATCATAGGAAAAGTGGTATCACGTTTTATTTCAACTATACTATAGACAGAGGAACTGTTCAGCCTTGCTGAATTGAGGTATCCATTCTGCAAATCCCTTTCAAATTTCCTCATTTGGCAGAAATAGAAAACTGCATCTAATAAGAATATTCAACGAAATTGAAAATAATCAGAAAACATGATATATTATCCGATGTGTAGATATCAAGAAAGTTTAAAAGGACAAAATCGAACGCATTGAAATTAAAAGAAAAACTCATCTTTGGTGCAAGCAGAGTTGAAGCCATAAAAAGGAATATATAAAAGAGATTTCTCTTAAGCAAAATATTGGGCAAAAGTATTGCAGAGGGTCATTCATGCAACTGGGAATATGGGAACTACGGCATATGTATACCCATCATCATTGTTGTTATTATTACAACTATGACCAAGATAAATTGTAAAGGCTACATCTCAGATTATATGCAAACGAAACTGACTCAGAAAATAAATATCTTTTGGAAAGTTATGGATTCTGATAATATCAAAATATCTATAAAAACCACCGTAATGATTAAAGTAGAATAACAAAACATATGCATTGATTCTATATGATCTATGCTTATGTTTATATGTGTATATATGTGTGCAAGTGAAGTATTAGAAACTATCTTTCTCTTAACAATATCACCTTCCACTGACCTGTTGTCTCAATAATTGACAGTTATAACTATTTTTCTGTCATAAACTTCAAATACCTAAAATGCCTGTATTGCTGATGGTGATGTCTAAAGTATTAATCATTCTTTCTATTCATATATTAATATCTTCAAGTTTCAGTTACCTAATGTCGTAGTCATAAAACCATTATAACTCTTATTTTGTCTTCTACTTTTAATCCCCAATATTCTGTATTATTAACAGATGGATCATTCTCTCTCTCTCTCTCTCTCTCTCTCTCTCTCTCTCTCTCTCTCTCTCTCTATATATATATATATATATATATAATATATATATATATATATATATAGTATATAAGATATATATATATGATATGTATATATATGATATATATATATATACTATATATATATATATATATATGTATTTATATATATAGATTGTATATATATGATTATATAATGTATGGAATCATATATAATAATATATATATATTACGTATATATATATATTTCTGACACCACCCGGAACTAACCTCAGTCTTCCGAGAGTGACAAAGGACCAAGGCAAGGTTAGTAGCGAATGACTTACTAAGCTGAAGAAAGAAGTTTGAACCTGATTACTTCGTATCTGAGGGCAGGCTTCTATAACTTAACATACCAGCAAATTTGACCTAACTTCCCGACGAATTAGGGAGCCACCTGATATCATTTCATTCTAATTACGTATTCACCATTGTGAGTTAGAAATTTATTTCTGGAAAACAGATGCTCACGTGTTCATTGTTTCCATCATATCTCACGGTGAAGGGGTATTCCAATGAAATGGTTGCGACTGAGTAGGTAATGGGTAGGGAAGTTGGATAATATTTGCTGGTATGTTAGTTTCAGAAGCCTGCCCATGAAAAACCTTGGGTGCGGGGTTCTTATGTTCCAGCTTACTTCATGACTTTAGTAGGTCAGTCGGTAACACGTTGGCTTGTCACTTGGGAGACTGTGGTTCTTTCCCTGTGTGAGTCAGAAATTTATATCTGTGAAACACTTGCTGAAAACACGTGCTCATGTGTTCATTATTTCCACCCACACACACATGTATATATATGTATATATATATATATATATATATGATATATATATATATCATATGTATATATATATGTATATATATATATACATATATATATGATATATATATATATATATATATATATATATATATATGGTATCCAAATATTACAGAATTAAAGGATCAGTTAAAATTACGAACATACATGTAAAAACACTTCACACACACATACACGCTATATATATATATATATATATATATATATATATATATATATATATATGTGTGTGTGTGGTGTGTGTGTGTGTGTGTGTGCGCGCAAGGATTTACATGTATATTCGCAATTTTGATTCTTATTCTCTTATTCTGTAATATTTGGATACCGAAAAGTCTGTTTTGTTAATAGATGATATTTTGTAATTATGCCGTTTAAAAAAGTATTTATATCTCACAATGATATAACGGTACATAATTTCGATGAACTTTGTGTCATTTTTTTAAAGCTTTTCTTGGCAGATTTTATGGTCCTCTCTCTCTCTCTCTCTCTCTCTCTCTCTCTCTCTCTCTCTCTCTCTCTCTCTCTCCTCCTATGTGAATGGACAGTGGTCTTCACAGAATTTTGGCGAAATGCAACAAAGACTAACTCTTTCAATAGTGGTTATTGAATAGTTGTATGATACGATTCCTCGAAAACTACATGAACAGAAGTATTGGAAGGAGGTGATAATAATTTTTGTGAATGCTACAGTATTATAAGGACAATCTTTCTTAATTCAAAACGGAACGCTTAACGAAACTATATCCTACATGTGAAAGGCTAGCGATATAGTTTAGTCTCCTCCCAGCCATGCTACATCGAATTAAGCTGTAATACGTCATCATGTTTATGAAGCAGTGTATTTCACACAAATCCCCTGATAATTAAAAAGTCAGTAAAGTAGCGGGGAATTTGGGCTGATTGGACGCTCCGGTTTGCAGAAGGGTTGCTCTTAAATCTCTTACAAATTGCTGCTTTAGTGGCCAGTGACCTCTTGTAGTTGAAACGCGTGATTTATCGGAAAGATAATTTCAATTTAAGACCTCGGCGGACGTGTTCATAATGTCAAATTAGTAAAGTCTATCAGACTAGGATATTTATACTTATTTAGCGACTTTGTGCATAGCCAGCAGAAGGACACAGGGAGCGATAGAGAGGTCTGTTACATTTTGCCATTCATCTTCTTCTTCTTCCCAGCTTGTTCCCATTTTTATATGGGGTCGCCGTTTCGGATGAGCCGTTTCCATCTATTTCTATCTTGTGCTTCTGCCTCATCAATTCCCTTCTCATGTAAGTCTCCTCTCACACAGTCCTTCCATCTCTTTCTTGGTCTCCCTCTTTTGCCATTCATAAGAATCGTAAAAAAAAAAGAACTATATCTGGGTATCATGATTGTCGTTTAATGAGACGATTTGCTTTGCCTTCTTTAAATGGTCAGTGGCTGCAGCCCAAAGAGTCTACATCTCACGATCATTTCCATGACAAGTTCTCTATCATTACGGACTCAAGGACACACATACTTTTGGCCTACTGAGCTTTTAAACTCATTAGAATGTTAAATTTAATACGTCGACTTGGGAGGTAAAAATAAAATAATAAAAAGTACTCATTTATTTAGCGAAATTTCATGAAGTATGTTCATAACTGCCAAACAGTCAAAGACTGAGGGACTTGGAAGAGTAGGCAAATGTCTCAAGAGGTAATCCATGAATTTTACTTTCTATTATTAAACCATTGTGAAACTTTGCTTTAACCAGGTAGATGAGGCGAAGAATGATAAATTCAAATAAATTCAAATAAAGTCCTATTTAATATAGAAGAAACTCCCTGACTCTCTGTAAGCAGACAGTACGAAACGAAGATTTTCCTTTTTTTTTGAGTTAAAAACAGAGAGAGAGAGAGAGAGAGAGAGAGAGAGAGAGAGAGAGAGAGAGAGAGAGAGAGAGAGAGAAATCCATGAAGCTCTTTCTTAACAAATTGGAAGTGGGCGTTCAGGGAAATGGATCCAGTGTGCAAAGAGAATGGCTGGTTCCTGAGCCCCGAATTGGAGGGTGAAATGTGGATTGTTAATGCAAAATATGTACCTCGACGTGTACCGTTGGCTGTTTTATGAATCCATTTCCCCTTTTTTTGCCTTTCTCTTCTTGCATCGGAAGCCCATGAATTCCAGTCAGGTCTGGCACCAGGCAGATAGAAATGGAAATTTCCCATTATCGGCTTTTTTCCTTTGGAGTTTGTCTTTGTGTATATTGTCTACATATTTTATGTATATTTTGATTGTTTTCTATTTATATACAGTACATCGACAGCAACGCTGTAAACTGTAAATGGTATCTTGTTGGCTATCCTACTCCCGTCAAATGAAATAGTAACAAAATACCAATTAATTATTTTACATCTACAAATACATATTTTTAAAACGAACCTTAAAAGAATGCAGTTTGGTATATTATCAGTATTATGTCTAATTGAAATAAGGGTACTTTATTGCATTAACTTCTTTAGTGAATTAGTGAATGGTGTATTCGGTGGGAAATGAGGCTCAACTCTAGTGAAACGAAAACACTTTTGATTAGCACATCTCGTACGGATTTCCTACCACACTTAAGGCCTCATATATTCAAAACAGTGATAAAATCAGTGCAACTTGTTTTCAGGACATTTGTGCTGCCTTAACTAGAATACTGTTCTCCAGTGTGGATGTTTGCTTCTGCCAGAAATGTATCTCTTTCAGGTAGAGCTATTCGTAATAGTAGGTGTCTGTTTCCTAATGTTCGCAGTGATGCTTGGACCATCAATGGATGGACTCTCTTGTTTGCCACTTGTTCTTGATTTGTATTTTGATGGAGATCTTTTATATTCACAACTGATCCCTGATTTCCCTTTTCGGGCCGAGAGCAACAACCAGATCCACTGAAAGAGCAGCTCCAATTTGCAGCAGAGGTGCCTCGCAGTCGCACTCCTTAGTTCCAGAGGTCCTTTTGTTCCTCACACCGTTGGAATGAACAGGCTCCTTGACGATGTCGTGAAGCTGAAACTGCAAAAGTTGAAGCGAAGAAGCAATGCGTTCCTAATCTAATGCTATTCACTTTGCATAATAATTATTGATCTATTTGTTAATCTATGTTTTTAATAAGTGGTATCTCTTCTTTCTGTATTTCTCTTGACCTTCTCTTACTTCCTAATGAGCGCCATATTCTTTTGAAGATTGAATTTCAAGTCAGTCGCCTCTGTGGGATTGTTCCGTGGCAATATGGTTGATCTGAATAATAATAATAATAATAATAA
>NC_087210.1:36412358-36417358 GCF_015104395.2 Macrobrachium nipponense | reverse complement strand
ATGGCTCCATAGCTTTGTCACGAAAAAAAACAAAAGAAGCCGTCATAGCTGAAGCTATTACGTGCAATGCAACAGTCATCAGCTAAGACGGTACTTGAAATATAAAATCGAATAAACTCTTACTTGTTTTTTCCTGTTTGTAGTGATGCTTGACCAGTCTGAGTTTAATTTAGATAAAAATATTTGACATGCAATTAAAATTATGGCCTTTTTAATGATCTATTCATTTACACATACTCATATGAGATAATTTCATAGAACGAATAATTTTTTCGATATGTGCAATACGTTTTTGGTATATTTCTTCTTATTACGATTGCTGCCCAGAACATTTCGTAAATGAAATTTAAATTTCGCCAGAAAGTGAAATACGTATAGAAAGATATCGTCTGTTATCCTCAAGAAAATTAATGACAGAGCTGAAGAGGTCTAATGTCTTCAAACTAGCTCATGGAACTCTCTGAGGTTATGTGTTGGAATGATATACCATTGTTTCATTTGTAAGTAAAGGTTTTTTTCTATGTGAAATGTCACAAGATTCTTTGACAGCTGGAGGCCATGAAAGGCAGCTGGTCATCTTCTAAGGAAACATAACTTTTGTAATTATATAGTGCTCTAGTATCTACGAAACGGAATGTTAAAAAAACTATTAAAGCTGAAAGAAAATTTCTTCACAGAGTAGTCACATCTATCTCTTCTGGCACAGTAACCGAATGGACAAACATTCTGAAACGGGAAGTACTATCTCATCCTCTGTCCACAAGTGAATTGATGGTCCATTTGTTTCACTCCCTCAGGTTTGGAATCAGCTGTTAGCCTTAGAAAAGAATAAAGTAGATTTTGCCCAGTGCCTGTCAAGTCATGGAAAAGGAGAAATTCTTCCAAGCCAGCAAGAACCTACAGCTGACGTTCAGTGCATAATGAGAAGAAGTATTGCTTCTCTAGCTAATAATCTGGAGATGGACACAACACTGATATTGCTTGCGTAAAACACAATGAATTTAGTTAAGAGAAAGTTCAAGTTTAAGCAGTGCCAAATATTATGTGTTTTCAAAGTCAAGAATTATCTTGAAATATTGCCTTCTACAAGAAAGGCTCTGAAACTGCATGCTGCATGTGCAAACTACCAATGCAAGATCTAAACTCAACCAATGAGGGGCACATAGATGTCGCCAGTCCAAATGATAAAGCTGCATGTGGTGTTTAAACAGCCCTGACAAGGACAAGGATACCTCTTGTTGATAACCAAATGTTGACATTTGGTTATCAAATATAGTGCAAAAAAGCCAGAGTTTATGTGAAAATCTTGAAAGGCGAGGCAGTGAATGAAGGTCTTAGTACTGCAGTTCAGTAATCTATACCAGTCGGTAGGAGTACACATACCATGAATTCGATGTTTGGTGCTAATCACCGCTCAGAATTAAAGCTGTCATTGTACATGAACGTGTTAACATGTTTACTGTCGTTTCCCTTTATCATGCTAAGAAATTTTCACTCGTAAGATTTTTAATAGAAAGAATTCTTGTTGAGCAAAAAAAAAAAAAAAAAAAAAAAACTTCAAAGTTCACCAGAACGGGAAATTTACTGTGCGTAAAAAGTATCTTTTACAAATTATCATGTTGGTTACTGACGACAAAAAAGGTTGTGAAATCTTTTTGCCTTTAGACATATGTTCATCAATAGAATAAAAAAAAAGCTGATCTAGGATACTAATGATATATATTCCAGAACATAGACCTCCATTTACTTAATTAGTTTTCCTGTAGACGATATTTTCGTTTTCGGTAGCACCTGAAATTTCACAAGCTTTTGGAGCGAAATTTCCTTTATAAGACAGCTTTCAACCCTTACTAGGACTACTATTTGTAGCTCTTAAAAAAAATAAGAAAGACAGCTGTGTAGGGAAAGGTTTGTGTCACCTGTACTGTGATTTGATACATACCTCCTCTTGGATAGAGTTATCTGTACTTGTATTCGCAATTAAACGAAATTAAAGGGCTCCTTGGGAAACCATGAATTTGGAGAAGGTTATCAGTTTATAAGAGAGAGAGAGAGAAGTCATTTTCGTGAGAAGAGTAGGAGCGCGCGAGAGAGAACAGGTAATGCTGACTGGAAGGGAAAGGAAAGTGAGTGAGAGATCGAACTCCATGATGACACGGTAGTGATGACAGCCCAGTGACAACGCAGTGACGTTGTCGTGACGTGCGCTCCCTTTTGCTTGAGGAGTGTGACAGGCAAACCACTAACCTGATTCTTAAGGCAGTTAAGGTAGACTGAAGAATGTAAGATATGTCCCCAAGTAATTGGTATCTGGTAGAAGCTGAGTATGGAAAATTTCTGTCAAGTTTCTTCCTTTTCCATCCCTCTCATTTATTGGTTATTGGAGGATCTATTGTTCGCGGAAATTCCAGCGACATATTGTGTTTATGTCCGGATTATCTGTTTGGGAATAATTGACAGTTTGACAACCGTGTCATTGGGAACAATATCTTTTTTTCCAGTATTCTCTGGGATTTCATCAATTTACAAAAAGAAAGAAAAAACATCTGAGGAACAAGAATACATATAAATCTTTTGCCTCGAGGACGTAATTGAAGCCACGTGTTACGTAAATATTAAATTTATTTATGATCTGCTGACAGGATAACAAAAATGGTAGCGCGTGTCTTCCAGTCAGCGAAGCTAAGTTATGTATATAGCTTTGGTTAGGATTTGGACTGGTGACCACTAAGAAACCCAAGTGGTCGTCAAGAAGTTTGTAGGAAAGTGCGCGGTGCCAACATCCCCACACTAACAATAAGCCTCCCAATTTAATAGGTGAAAAAGGTGCGCAGAGAATAACTTTATGTCAATTGATACTATTATTCAGAACAGACAGAACGCAATATAATACTTGAACCCATAGATACTAACAAATCAATAATAAAACGAGGCATTAGCGTAACTGTAATACTGATAATGTTTTGGTGGAAATAAAGAGCAAATAATATAGCTCGGGGTGGTGAAACAGCTCACCCTTCCAAAGTATTGTATCCTCTTCAGAACTGAAATACTATAAGAGGCAACAAAAGTTTTGATGAACATAGTCTCTATCTTTCGCTCTCTCAGAGAGAGAGAGAGAGAGAGAGAGAGAGAGAGAGAGAGAGAGAAATAAATGCTTAAATTTTGGTTTTTGAATAAAACCGTGATCTTGAAAAATCAGAATGTAAAATGGGTGCCATTAAATCAGAGCGAAATTAAACTTTAGAACCTGCCAAGATTCTCCATCAAGACCGGAGAAAAATAAAATGTTGAACTTTAAAACGAGAAATATTTGGGGGAGTGTGATCGTAGTATATCTGCGATGCTCATTAAAGTCAGGAGAAAAATAACGTTCCAAGATTCCTTTGGATTGACCTCTTGACCTTTGGTAATGCATGAAAGGGAAAAATATTATCAAAATTAAAGGCAAAATAATTTGCCTTAAAGTAAATCTGTGAGATAGAAAATGGATTAGTGGTCAGAGAAACTTTGCTAATAAAAAAAAATATTGGCCATTTGTATTTACTTACAAATTTGGAAACTAGATAGAGGCCAAAAATGCCTGCAATAATATCGGTGACGCTTAGATCTGAAGTCTGATGACAAAGGGTTCTCTGGATGTCATAGTTGAAGTTTCAGAGGGATGGAAAAATGGAACCTTTAAATTTGCTTGCTACCTTGATAAATTGGATGAGGGTGAAATTCAATCATTGGAGAGAATAAGGCACCATCTTGCACAGTTTCGGCAAGTTCGGATAAAAAAAAAAAAAAAAAAAAAGAAGGGTGGTGGGAATTAAGATGAGTAATATTCATAATAGTGCCACAGAAAACAGCATCATACGGTGTAAACGAATGGCAACAGTTATAGTTCCAGCAACGTCATATAGAAAATGCCATCACTAGCAACACCTGTTAAGGAAGCGCTCATTCAAGGAGCACTCAATTCCCCTTATTTTTCCTAGTACGAAGAAAGCATTCAGTATGATTCATTCATTCTTGCAAAGTTCCAAATGATCATTCCGTTTCTCAGCGTTATGTTTCTTTACGGCAAAAAAAAAAAAGAAAAAAAAATGCTTCATTCATTCTAAAACATTCATTCACTTCTCAAGGCACTCTGAGATTCGGGCATTCTGGTATTCCAAAACTTCTCATTCTAATAATATTTTGTCAGAGGCTTAAGATTACTTTTGGATTTGCTGTTCCTGTGATACACTTAGTATACAAGTATGAGTTAATAAATGCATAAAGTGCATGGAGGTATACGGAGGTCCAATATGAGCATGCGCCAAATTATTGTACCCACAATTTACTCTTATACAGAGATTTTAGTCTTTCGTCCAAGCAGCATGCAATCTGACTAATAAAAGTTATTCTTCTTTTGAGGGCCATGAGGGAAAACTATAGTTTCTTTAATTATTTATTTACTGGACACATTAAAACAGAAAAAATATCTCTGCTTCTAGATATATATTTGAAAAGAAAATATAGAATACGAGAATATGGTATGCGAAAAGAGTTAGCGTACGGTCATTAAGAACATTTCATTGCAAATTCTATTCATTTATTCTAACAGCAAAATTAAAGTTTTTTGAGGATGACTTCATTAAGTTCAACGAAAAACTCATCTTCTTTACGTATATTCGTACACTTTTTAAATGAAGTATACAAAATAATGAAGTCGAACAGCTCTTCAGCATTAATCCAGCGGTGCAATTATAGAAACATGGTAGGTACGCTAAAAATGGAAATATATAAAGATGGATTTTTCTTCAAAATAGTAAATCAAGGAGAAACTGAGTTGACAGGCTCTTCATTAATCTTCGGCTATTCTACGCTTATTTTAATTACAGTAGATAAAAATGTTATATTTTAAGGGTAGAGAATGTCATTCCAAAAAATATATTTAGTATATAAAAGTCTTGTATATAAACAGCCGACGTTACGCTGTCGAAGAGAACTCGCAGAGACGATAGAGGAAT
>NC_087210.1:36387358-36404858 GCF_015104395.2 Macrobrachium nipponense | reverse complement strand
AAACTCAACATAGATATTACAAGGAGTCTGTTTACCCTCAAGCCAAACAAATTCTAAGTTTTGTTGATCTTTAATCATCCAACCATTGCCTTCAGGATAAAATCTAACCGGATCAGAATGCTTCGTATTTTTTCACACATGGTGAACATTATTAGTTTAGAGCGGCAGCCCGGACCGTTGAGATACAACGAACGAGATACCGACTGTAACCCCTACTGGTATTTAGGAGTAGACTTGTAAACTGTGAAACTGACCGTCTGCCGAAAATATATGGGTGGCTTACTTAACAAGCACCACTAATTGCTCGTTAGATTTTGGGTCTAGATCCAATATATGAGATACCAGATGAAACTAATATATAATATATCTGCAGACTCTACTGATTATAGAATGACCAGTGACAGACATTTTGGAGGGTGGGTTCCCCCTGACAGACGCACTGAAAAGGGGGGTTAATTGGATCTAGATCCAACTTAAGAGATACCGAGTAAAATTTACAATACAATAGCACTGCACATCCTAGAATACTGTGGTGGTAATGACAGACGTTTTAGTGGGTGGTTACCCCCTGACAGACGCCCCACAACGAGTGGGGAGGGGGAGGCAGGATCTGCATCCAACATTGGAGATACCAAGTAAAATTTGTACTACAACCTTGCTGTGCACATCCTAGAATGCTGTGAGGGTAATGCCAGACATTTTAGTTGGTGGTTACCCCTGACAGACACCCCACGGGAGTGGGTGGGGAGGGGAGGGGGAGACAGGATTTGCATCTAACATGGAGATACCAAGTAAAATCTGTACTACAATAGTTCTGCACATCCTAGAGTACTGTGGTGGTAATGCCAGACATTTTAGTGGGTAGTTACCCCCTGAGAGACACCCCACAACGAGTGGGGGGAAAGAGGGAAGGGGAGGGGGAGACAGGATCTCCATCCAACATCATAGTACCAAATAAAATTTGTACTACAATAGCACTGCACATCTCAGAGTACTGCGGTGGTAATGACGGATATTTTAGTGGGTGGTTTCCCCCTGACAGACACCCCACAACGACTTGGGAGGGGGAGGGGGAGGGGGAGCTAGTATCTGCATCCAACACTGGAGATACCAAGTATAATTTGTACTACAATAGCACTGCACATCCTAGAGTACTGTGGTGGTAATGACAGACATTTTGAGGGTGGTTACCCTCTGGCAGACACCCCACAACGAGTAGGGAGGGGGAGAGGGAGGGGGAGACAGGATCTGCATTAAACACTGGAGATATAAAGTAAAATTTGAACCACAATAGCACTTCATATCCTAGAATGCTGTGATGGTAATGCCAGACATTTTAGTGGGTGGTTACCCTTTCACAGACATAACCACGATTGGAAGGGAGAGGTGGGACACCTTGAAATATTTCAAAATCTATCATAGGCAATATTAATATTAGAAATATGGTAAGTATCTGAAAATCGTAAGCCTGATAAAATGTAAAAGGCAAAAAATTCTAGAAACATTGTGATGTTTCAGGATAAGAATTACTGCCGGAGTTATTTTTTAAAATTCCTATTGAAGTATGGAATATTTCACTTCATTAATTCCATCACATCTATATAAATACTATGTGTGAGACTTCCTAGGCTTGGCCTACTTTCTATAGTTTCACACACACACACACATATTTGTATATATATATATATATATATATATATATATATATATATATATATATATATATATATATATATATAAGATTAGCACTATCCTTTGGATTGGAATTATTACTTCACACAAAGTATTTTATCTGAATGGGAGGGGGTCACAATTGGCAACAGCTACAAGTATGTGTGCTGAGCCATTTTTGAATAATTAAACCAGTCATATGGAACCAATAATTAAACCAGTCATATGGTGCCACTCTCAGTTCCTCTAAAAAAGAAATATAAGATGAGTATTCTCGCTTTAATAGCGTCTTTGGTCATTTTCTTTTCTTGCCTATAGTTAGGACACTGCAGCCATGTCGAGGTTCGTAGCCCAATGTGTCTTACCATAAATGAATTGTTCTTTAGTTGCTGTTGGTTCGTGTGGATGAAATGAAATTTTTATCGGATATGGGAATTCGATTGATATTAAGACCAAAGTCCCATCATAAAGAGCCGTTTTAACACCCGCATATTCACAGAGATGATGTATGACAACACAAATAATTACTGGAAACGGAAATGTGAATGAATTGTTCAGGATAAGCTAACTATAAAGATTAAAACATTTTCCCCCATTTTATTCCCCCTCCCGAAGTTGACGATCATACAACTTGGAGCTCCTGACTCCCAAATTAAGTTGGCCTATAATATCATGTCATTTATCTAATAGTCCACTTATTTTCGGCTGCCTCACACAAATTGATCTGTACACTATCACCAAGTATCAGGTACCATATATATTCAGCGAAGAAAATCTAAACTTTAATAAAAATTATACACAGTTTGATGTTTAAAGCCAGCCGAGTGCGTTTGTCTCTTAACTTCCCGCCGCGCGGCACGCACCACAGGCAGCCAGCCTATGTAATGTGTTTCAATACATTCTATCGATGCTGGCTTTGACGACCATTATTCGGCTAATTTTCTCTCTAGTAATATTTTTTTCTTTATTTGTTCATTATATCCAGTAGACAGGCACTATCATCATATTATATCCTCACGTCTGTTCAATGCATTTACCATTGTTAATATGATTTATAATGCGTCTCCAACAGTCATAAAAATTTGGCAATCGAATGTGCAAATATGTCAGCTGTTTGCAAGGCATAGGGCGTCAATCACTGGAGTAGCGATCTCCCTGCCGAGAGTGACTTCGGAAGGCCATATTGAAAGGTCTCGGTCCAGCTCTTAGTACTATATTTTATTACTATTACTTTTTTAATCTTTATTATTATTATTATTATTATTATTATTATTATTATTATTATTATTATTATTATTATTATTATTATTATTATTCGAACAAATTTCACAGAGAAAAATTACCTAACGAAAACACACCTAAGCACTCCAACATTTGTGGTCAGGCCTAAGCATCTGCTCTTGGATTTAAGCAATGTCAATCATAAATGGTTCCTGTGTAAATACAGGACTTTTTTTTGCATAAGGTAGCGAAGCACTAACTAAACAGTAATGTACAATCACTAACCACCAACACTCACAATGCACTTACTCAGTAAGCACTCACACTTGCATACATTCACTATACACACACACACACACACTTAACATACACTCACACACACTCTCAAAAACACAAAACACTCTGAATACCCAACACTCACTAGGCACTCGCTATACACTAAATGCTCACTAAACACTTGAAATACTAAATTTACTAAATATTCATTATTTAGTAAATTTATACCCCAAACACTCAGTAAACATTCACTAAACACTCATTTAATCCTAAACATTAATTAAACACTAAACATTCACTAAACCCCAAGCACTCATTAAATACGAGCTTACCAAACCCTAAATACTTATTAAATACTAAACAGTGAAACGAGCTTACCAAACCCTAAATACTTATTAAATACTAAACAGTGAATGAACCTCCACTCATTGAAAATTTTAATAAAACACTTACATACTAAACATTTGCTAAACACTAACATTCACAAGACATTCACTAAACGCTCACTTAAAATTCGCAAAACTTTCACTAAAACCCTAAACACTCACTGAATACTTACACACTAAATATTCACTAAACACTACCATTCACAAGACATTCACTAAACGTTCACTTAATATTCACAAAACATTTACTAAAACCCTTAAGACAAAACATTCACTGAATACTTACACAATAAACATTCAATAACATTCACAAAACATTCACTAAACCCTAAAGACTCAGTAAACATTCACTGAATACTGACACATTAAACAGTCACTAAACCATACACATTCATCAAACACTTACTCATAAACATTCACTAAATGCATACTCACTAGACCCTAACAATTCGCTAAACACTGACTTATTAAACATTGACAATAGAAAAAATTGACAATCGCACTAATTTTTCATTTCTCTTGTTTTCTTTACATTAATGCAAGGTGATTATTTTTTTTTTGTCTACTTTGCTCTTGTATTTATTCATAATCTTCTTGAGAGAATGGAAATGTTCGAAATAACTTGGTGTGTAGAGATATTGTTTAAAAAACAGAGATCTTCTGTGCCCTTCCTCAGCCAGGTGTATTATGTCTGCGAATTTTACTCCAGCCGAAAAAAATCGACTATAGTAACAACAATATTCATTCATAAAACTGTTAATACAAAAATGTATCCATGATTTCATTAGTATGAAAGTCAGTTGAAACCAAAAGAAGGTAGTCCTGCTTCGATAAAACAAACCGATTAGGCTGTAGCACAATTATTATGATCTGTACCCTGACTATAGCGTATATATTACATATGTATTACTATCTATTTAATGGGTGCGTAACTCTATTTAACAAATGATATGTACATAGACATTTTACAGCAATAACTCTAATAATGATAAGAACTTATATGCTACTTTATAGTGTCAGTCTTCCAACCACCGCTACATTAATTTTCATATCGTAAACAAAGCTAAAGCGAGTAGGGGAGACCGGGGCTAGTGGACACACTTTTTACAATTTTGGTTATTGCGAATATAAAACAAACTTTTTGCAAAATTCTTACCACCATTGAAAAATATTAACATTTGTCTTTATCAAAGAGCAAAATAATTGTTTTTTGGTTTCAACATAAGATAACAATAAGCTTTAGAAAAAAATAACTTTTCGTGCCACTTGCCCCACGGGGTAAGTTGGCACACATTATGGGGTAAGTTGGCACAGTGATAATTAAAAGAAAATTACTACATTGCATTTAAATCAAATAGCAAAAAGACCCTCTGAATTTCCAGAATACAAAATATAAGGCATTAGTATTACTTCAGATCATCATCTAGTTGTAATTGTGGCTGGTGTGAAATAAATCCTCGTCATAGTCTTCATGCTCCCACATGTTACATGCCCTGCACTGGACCCACACTTCTCCTGGCTTACCAAACACAGGCTCTCTTCAGCTGAGCTTTCTTCTGGATCAACAAGAGCAGTTCTTAAACTCTGTATCACGCTGATGACTGATCTGAAGCCCATGTGTCTTTTAGGACATCTCTCAATCTGTTACATAACCACCCGTAAAATCAAAATCTTGAAATAGTCTGTAATTTGAGTTGAAATTCCATCAATCCTAAACCAATTGAAAACATCAGGATAAGTGACAGCTAGAGGTAAAGCCGAGGAAACTTTACCAGGAATGTCACAGATGGGCATACTTGATCCTGGATTACGAGTCATCCACGAATCACGTGCCCTGTTAACACATTTCTTCAGATGTCTATAAACACTAAAATCCAGGGGCTGTAACTTGTGAGAACAATGTGGAGGAAATGATAGGACACTGATCTCATTATCCTTCCAAAAATCCAGAAACAAAACGTAAATTATATAAATAAATAGGCTTACTATTGTTATCAAATAACGTGTGCCAACTTGCCCCATTTATTTTGAGCCAACTTGCCCATCCCTACCATTTGGTACAAAAACGATTACCAGTCCACACCAAGAAGCCTTGAATTAATAATTTTAATGCTATAGAATCTTTAAACCATAAGGAAAACTATGCTATCATTGAAAATTAATCTTTATGAATGTATAGATGTTATAGCAAATAACAGAAAGATTAAAATATTTACTTACTTCCATCAAAATCAAAAATTGTCTCATAAATTCGAGCTCCTACGTTCTATCTCTATAGAATTTTTCTGGTAATTGAGGAACCACGTGGCAATTACACAGTATATGTATTAGAGTCATCCTATCGGTAAACTTTAAAGTCATGTTGAGTATGCCAACTAGCCACGGGCTCCCCTACTATAATTGAAGTCAGTTGCTTGCTTGACAAGATAATAATATGACTGAATTATTATGGGACTACAGATGACTGTTATTTATATGAAACAAATAAATTATTTTTGTGTTAGATCAGCCATCGTCAACCGGGGTTCCGTGGAACCTTAGGGTTCCGTGAACGATCGCCAGGTGTTCCGTAAGAATTCATGTTTTATTTAATTATTTTATAAGTATATATTTTTCGTTAACATGGCGCGAGAATCGTTAGTATATATTTATTTTATCGTAACATATCGTGCGAGATTTTTTCCCTCTGTTTTACTAAAGGTAATTAATACAAATGCTTACATATATATATATATATATATATATATATATATATATATATATATAATTTATATATGTGTGTGTGTGTGTGTGTGTGTGTATTGGGGTTCCTTAGGATGAGGAAAATTCTCAGGGGTGCCTCAAAGTGTCAAAGGCTGGGAACACTGCTGTGTTAGATAAATACAAAGGATATAGAAAAGATAAAAATACTTTTTAAGTATATCACGATAATTTATAATACGGGTCAATAGTAGCCCACTATACTAATCTAGACATTCATTATCAGGGCTTGCCCTTCCCCCTGCCCACCTGTTAAGGTGTGTCTGTCAGGGAGAAACCACCCACTAAAATGTCTGTCATTACCATCACAGCATTCTAGGATATGAAGTGCTATTGTAGTACAAATTTTACTTGGTATCTCCAGTGTTGGATGCAGTTCCTGTCTCCCCCTCCCCACTCATTCTGGGGGGTCTGTCAGGGGGTAACCACCCACTAATATGTCTGGTATTACCATCACAGCATTCTAGGATGCGCAAGTGCTATTGTAGTAAAAATTTTACTTGGTGTCTCCGATGTTGGATGGAGATCCTGTCTCCCCCTCCCCTTCCCTCTTTCCCCCCACTCGTTGTGGGGTGTCTCTCAGGGGGGTAACTACCCACTAAAATGTCTGGCATTACCACCACAGTACTCTAGGATGTGCAGAACTATTGTAGTACAGATTTTACTTGGTATCTCCATGTTAGATGCAAATCCTGTCTCCCCCTCCCCCTCCCCACTCCCTGTGGGGTGTCTGTCAGGGGGTAACCACCAACTAAAATGTCTGGCATTACCGTCACAGCATTCTAGGATGTGCAGTGCAATTGTAGTACAAATTTTATTTGGTATCTCCAATGTTGGATGCAGATCCTGCCTCCCCCTCCCCACTCGTTGTGGGCGTCTGTCAGGGGGTAACCACCCACTAAAACGTCTGTCATTACCACCACAGTATTCTAGGATGTGCAGTGCTATTGTATTGTAAATTTTACTCGGTATCTCTTAAGTTGGATCTAGATCCAATTAACCCCCCTTTTCAGTGCATCTGTCAGGGGGAACCCACCCTCCAAAATGTCTGTCACTGGTCATTCTATAATCAGTAGAGTCTGCAGATATATTATATATTAGTTTCATCTGGTATCTCATATATTGGATCTAGACCCAAAATCTAACGAGCAATTAGTGGTGCTTGTTAAGTAAGCCACCCATATATTTTCTGCAGACGGTCAGTTTCACAGTTCACAAGTCTACTCCTAAATACCAGAAGGGGTTACTCGGTATCTCGTTCGTTGTATCTCAATGGTCCGGGCTGCCGGTCTAGTTCTCTTGATTTTCTGCATCAAAACATGTTTACATGGTGGTAGACAGCAAGGGTCCGCTGACTTTATTTTTTCCAAAGGCTTGTCTGAGACACCTGGGCCATATAACATCTTGAAAAGGTGTGTTCTTCCGTCATTGACATTTCTTTCATTTTTGATATCATACATGGAACAGACGAACTCCTCCAGAGCGGCGACAACTTTCTGATCAATTGTCTCGGATGATCCTAATTGGGTGGATGCTCCCGTGTACTTCTTATTGCTTTCCATTAGTTTAAGTGGTTTGGCTTATCCCTTGCGCAGAAAGGCAGCTACATAATCCTCTTGTATTATTTGAGCATATGTCAGTATCTTTCCCGAGTTTAGCTCTAAGATGTAGCGAATAATAAAGCAATAAAATAAACACATCTGTATCACAGCTTCGAATGACAAGAACTATGAGCAAACTATTTCCAGGAGACATATTCAGCATGGAAAATCACTCTGGTGTCTGCTTCCTCGTGAGAGATTTGAAGGTCTGTTACTTCACTTTGCTCGATGTGTCTATCTTTTGCTGCAGAGAGGTAGCAGCTTTCTTCCAGAGCAAAGTATGCTTTATGACCTTATAATGTTGGTGCATCATTGTCGGATGTCTATTCATTCTCCAAAAACACCAACAAAGCTTTCTTAAATGAGGCAGTTGGAAGATCTTTGGGATGGTCCAGTTTTTATGTATGACATGTTGCAGTTCCTACGCTCATCTCTTTCGTAGTTCTTGATTGAGGGTATCAGAGACTTTGTGCACATCTTGTGAAAAGGAGAGCATGCATGTTGAAAGACTACTTTAGCTATCCCACCAAATTTTGGATGAAGTTCTGGCAAAGTTTGCAAGAAAAACATTGTATCTATGATGTAAGTGTCCTTATCTAGTGGTTCCTTGTTAACTGGTGACCTTCCTTCTAGGATTTTCGTCAATGATGACTTCTTTGTTTTGTTCACAGCACCAGTTATATGACAAAGAGAAAAATGAGAAGGCATCAAAGGATATGAGAGGATTGTCTTGATGTCTAGATTTTGAGTAACACCGAGATAGAGTAGCTTCCAAAAAGATCAAGAGTGAACCGAACCTCCTTGAATGTCTGATCCTTTGTGCTTATTTTAAACTTTGAAGCATCAGTGGCAAAGCTTTTATATCTTCATTTTCATTATTACGTGTGTGATCTTCCTGGTACTCTGATGAATTCTTGATACAGCAGAACACCTTTCTCTTCAAGATTTGTGAGGTCATTTTGCACAGCATCTGAAGCAGCCCGGCCTGTACTCAAACAGTAGAGCTTGTCTTTAGGATTATTGTGAGAAGGATTCATGGTGTCATCCAAGCTTTATTTTAGTTTTTCCAAATCAGTATTGTCACGCTTAATTCAATATGGCTTCAACTCTTGTGCCATTTCATCTTTGGTGGTGATAGAAGCCATTTCTAGAAGTCCAGCAACTACAGTTCTTATAGAATGAGTAACAGTTCATCGCTTGTTAGCTTTCACGCACTGAGTAAATGCAGAAATTTCTGTATGGTGGGGAGCTGCGTATTTGTTGATCATCTGCTGCACTATGAGTTAACAGCACAGCAAGAAAAGGATTTTGGAGACAACGAATAGATAGTGCTCCACTTTTGAGGTTTGCACGAATTCCCTCGTGTGTATTCTCTATATTCAGCGTACTTAGAAGATATCTAGTAGTGTATTTAGCATAGCTAGGTCGATGTGTTATAAAAAATATTGGGCATATCTAACTGAGCGCAAACATGTATAAGTCAACATCATTAGTTCGACATGCACGGTCCAACAACAAGTAGCAATAGACCAGGTCAACATAGATCATCCAAAACATTGTCGCTGTTTTACCATGATCATCTAGTCGTGTCTTTTCACAATAGGCACTGTAACTCTCAAGCAATAAAGCGCAAATTTCATTTTCTAGTAGACCAGTAAGAGTGTTTAGTGATGGATCTTCAGCAAAAGAAGTTAGCTACTCTTTACACTTTTGTTACTGGACTATATTCCTCAGCGAATTTCTGAAAGTGTAGAATCTGGGTAACAGTTACTAAAAGGGGATGCAATCTTTTACAGTGGTTGAAGTGTTTTCCTCTTAGTAAGCCCCTCACTGATCCAGGAGCAAGTACGTCAAAATTGCAGAGAACAACTTCAGCAGTTCCAGATGAATCTAGAATATATCCTAGCAGCAAAATGAGCCATTGCTAAGCGAAATGTGCCGATACAAATGAATACCTTGTTAGATCTAGGTGATTCTTGGGCTTGAATCTGAAGTGTAGGTTTAGCAATACCAAGGTTGTGATGAACTGTTGCCTATTTTTCTCCACACTCTTCCGTCACAATTTGTGATAATCTAAGTGTGTCCTGGATTACATCAAGTCGTGTTGGAGGGACATCTATGTTCTCCATATAATGTATAGCTTGCTGTGGTAATTCATCTGATAAAGGTACTGGCAAAGGACTTGACTTTCCAACATTAAGGATAGCTGATCTCAGAGTATAAGCTGCCTCTACTGTTTTTAACACACCACAAGAATTACAGTTCACTGCCTTCGAAATGCCTCCTCCTTGCACACTGATTTACTATACAAAACCAACCTTGTTTCTTACACATAATTTCTAGGCTAAGTTTGTTACCAAAATGTTTTACAATTTTGTCCCTTAAGTGTAGCGGTTGAATGAGTAACAGCTACTTCCATTTCTACAGATAATTTATCAAGGTATTGACAATAATGCCGATGTAATAAAGTTAAGCCTAAACTTTGAACTGTCATACTCACAGTTGATAAGAGGGAGTTCCTTTCGTTTTTTTCTGCTTTCGATTCATGGAAGGACACCTCAGGTTGCGGCAGATCGAACTAGATTCTGACTTTTCAGGAGTACATGTTTGTTGGCATCCAGAGTACTACTGTCCTCTATGGATATTTCTCCTGATATTGCAGTAAACCTAATGGAGCAGGAACTATGATAACCACATGTAGCAGACAGGTTCTCTGGCAGGTTAGTCGATATTGCCCAGTACTGTGATGAATATGCCTGTGGACATGACATTCTTTTTTGAGCAGCGTCCTTCACTTTGCTCCATTTATCTCTATCAAAGACTTTGACGAGCTCATCATACACCTCACTTGGATTATCTAAATGAAGTATGCAGATTAGCAGTGAATCTGACATCTTAGAGAAGCCTTGCTAAAACAATAGAGAGGAATCCATTGTAAATTTGTGTATAGAGGCTTTAGTGGTTATTTTCTAAAAGAACGGAAGCATAAATGCTCAGTATTCTTTAATATTAGTCTCTTCATATTATACAATCTAATTGATTAATGGGTGAGAAAAAGTAATCATTTCGCTTTATCTATTAATATTGCAGTTTATGGTTAAAAGAAAAAAAAATATTTAGATAGGTCGTTACTTTCTGGGTTCAATTCAAGTTTTGTTTAATTTTTCATTCAGTATACCAGTACACCGTTACACCAATGTTATACGATGACTCATCTGGCAAAGGGATTCCATGCAACAGTGTGTGAGTAAAAAGAAATCATGCAGTTATTAAATTCCTTAAACATCATGCAGGGGATGCAACAGCATTCTTAAGAGTTGACTTTTTGATTTTTATGGTAGCTTCTACCTGAAAGAAGAGGAAAAATAAAAAAAAAAAACTTTAAATTAGACGTATTGGTTTATCTAGCAGCAAAGTGGCGCTAAATATCATGTCATTTTAAATTACATATAAAATAAGGTTCAACATAATTTTAAACTTTCTTGTGGAAATAAAGATATTCAAACACAGATATTAGAAGGCAAAAAATCCTGCTCACAGGACAATGGTGTGAGGGCGATTGGGGGTCACCAGTGACCAGCCGTAACCGCATACTACACCCATACTACAATATAATCGAAAAAAAACGTCATATAGAGAGATATAAATAATAAAATTATAGTTAACTATGCTTTTAAGAATGCTATAAAATCGGCTATACCCGAAATTCGTGTCAATTTTTTTTATTGAAATACCATTTCAATTAACGAATAATAAAGAGAGATATATAATTAAGCTTTAAAATGTAACAACCCAATTTTGACATCGTTATACCTAATCGAGTAATCTTGATTAAAATACAATCATTGAGATAAAATAGTTTCCTTGTATTTGACCTTTGACCTTTCCTACCACGCGGTTTGTTTCAGACTTGGCTTATCTGTTACTCCAAAGTATAAGCTTTCCAGAGATACTACTCAAACACCTGGTCATATCCAAAAAAAATAAATGGCCCCTGGCTATTGGACTCATAGGGTGGGGGTAGGGAGGTGTGCCCGGAAACATCATACACGGTACAATGTATTATTCTTTTGTCGTAGGTATCATCTGGTTTTGTTACAGTTTTGATTTGGTGTTTTATTTGTTATTTTACATGAAATCAGTGTTTTTTTTTTTTTGCAATGTTTTGCATGTTACAGTTTTTATTTATTGGTTTCTTTCGCATCTACTTTCCAGATGTTGTCCTATTTAGATGGACTTTGCTAAAACATTTCTTGACAAGATAGCGAAATATAAAACTGTGAGAACAGCATATTCAAGTACAGTTGTGAAGTTTTTGTTGCAAAGAGATTCTTCTTCACTTCTTCGACTCCTTTGTCCTGAAAATATCCTTCCTTTTAGATGGGCGGTTTCTTGTTAAGGAATAACCTCTTCCTCGTTTTCCTTTTTCCTCGAAAATTTTTTTATTTGGTTTTGATAGACAAAGGAATCAATTTCTTATTTCACAGTAGTTCACATGATTGGCTGTTTAAAGGGCTTATCATATAGTACTTATTAGGTACAGCGGTAATTACCGGATTTATTGTTCAGGAATGTTACCAGCGTAAGTTGTTTGTTTACTCGTTGAAGAGAAGTAATGTACTTGCAAATTCTAGACACAATGGAAAGTTGGGATTGTTGTAGAATCAAGAAAGAAAAAAAATCGACGAACGTTGTTAAACTGAAAAGCTTTTAGTTTTCTGATTTAATCGGTTGCGATCGAATCATTTTTCCTATTACAATGTTTGTAACCAATATTTTGTGGAGTCTTTTAAATTTTTGAGGTTAGAGCACCTGCAAAAAAATATATACATTTTTCTTGGCGCAGAATTTAGATTTAGTTTTTATCAGTTTTATTGTAAAGAAATTACATAATGGAGAACAACTACTGAGATCATTTCACTTTTGAAAATTTTCGTGGACAAACATAACAACCAAAAATAAGCTGTAGAATGGACACTGCCACTTAGTAGCAGCAGCAGCAGCAGCAGCAACAACAACAGCAGTAACAGCAGCAGCAGCCGAAAAGGCAGACATCACGTAAGCGCCGCAGAGCATCCGACAATGAGAGAGCCGGGGGACCATCGTGCTGGGTAGGGCCTGGTCGTGTGGAGGGAGGGAGAGGAGGAGGAGGAGGAGGAGAAGGAGAAGAAGAAGAAGAAGAAGGAGGAGGAGGGGAGGAGGAGGAGGAGGAAGTCCAGAATGAAAGACCTAAGGAATTCATTTTATTGGGACTGGTGCTGATCCGAGTTGGATCGTGGGTCTAAACAAACTCGAATAAGATGTAATGAGAGGATGGTGGAATCACGACCACAATGATTAGAGTAAAAACTTGACATAAAAAATTGAAATAGAAAACTGATGATTTTGGACGCATCAGGATTTTTTATTCTAACAATAATAATGATAATGGACGAACGCCTAGAAGACTGATGTGGTTATGTAATCGATCTATTTTTAGAAGGAACGGTTTTGTGCCGAAAAAAAAAAAAAAATTATTTTATTATTATTAATTGATTATTATTATTATTTTATTATTATTATTATTATTATTATTATTATTATTATTATGATTTTTTTTAATAGGGAAGGTAGAATTTCTTTTCTTTACGGAATTATTTTGGTCAAGGTTTTATACCCCATTAGCTGGGAGGAGGCAATCTTTAAGAATGATCTAGCCAGGTACCTTTATGTGTAAGACTGGGGAGGATATTTATCTAGTTGTTGATAAATAATTTCATCGAGGCGACGGAAACCTTTTATCCTTTGAGCTTTGTAGTCAATGACTTCATCTTCAGGCTTAAATAATTGACAAAAATGTCATAGTAATAACAGGGAATACAATAAGAATATTACGAAGCTTAAGATAGATAAATTAAACCAGAAAAGCAATTTGAAAGATCTAAAATAGAACTAAGATTAAATGTAAAGCTATTAATAAAAAAAGTGGAAAATATAAAATTAGTAGTTTGAAAAGTAAGCATTGAAAGAAACACTACTTCACAGACATAATCGGAGACATGGCAGGATTCAGACAGCAGGAGGTCAAGTCTTTTTTAACAAATGAACTTTGAAATTCTGACCTGAAAATGGTAGTTCTGGGTTAAGCTGAATGCTAAGTAGCCGCCAGATATATATCATATATATAACTATATATATATATATATATATATAATATATATATATATATATATAAAGAGAGAGAGAGAGAGAGAGAGGAGAGAGAGAGAGAGAGAGAATTAAGTTTTATTTATTACGATTTTTTTGCTTCCAATTTTAGTGCTGTCATTTTTCAGTGGTGAACACCCTAAGGAATATGATGATCCTTGAATCACTATCATGCTTTTGTGACTTGTTGGCAATCATCAGTGATCTATGTCAAGCTCTTTCTCTTTCATTTAAATAGTTTTAAACCCTCTCCTGTTACAGATTTTCTACTCTCTCTCCCTGTCTCTTTCTCTTATATGTGTATTGAAGACATAGTTGCTGTCTTACATGTGTTTGTGTGTGTGTGTACATATATACTATAATGTACGTCAATAGCACTACGTTTCTGGCTTCATCCATCTTCCTTGGGTGTATCATGATCTGTCTATTTCGGCAGATATGTCAGTCTGTCCAACGGGGAGCCTATTCTCTCTCCACTTTTATTATCCTTCCATCGGATTCCCACAGGCTCTCCTACTCCTTCATCCTTGTGACTGGGTTGCAGTAGAGATCAGGTGTGACCGAGCAATTGAGTTGAGCTAAGGACCCCTAAGGGGGCATCATCCCTCCCTCCTACACGCAGTTTCAAAGGATTTTTCCTCTTCCCTCGTTTCTTCGTCTGCTCTTTCTCATATGTTTGTTGGAAGTGAGGGGTCAGCGAGGGGAATGAAATGGAGAAGGCGGACGTGGCGTTGACACTGGCCAAGTGCTCGAATGAAGGAGATCGCTGCTCGCTTTGGTTCAGAATTAAAGTCTGCAATACTGTTTTAGTTTTCAGTAAAAGAAAACTATTGAGGGGACTTTGTCCGTCTATCTGCACTTTTTCTCTCCGCCCTCAGATCTGAAAAACCTCTGAGGCCACAGGGCTCCAAATTTTTAGTTTATTTAAGGCTAAGGTTATAGCCGTGATCGTGCGTCTGACAACGCTATAGGACAGACCATCACTTGGCCGTGACTGCGGATCATACAGCATTATATGCTGTGCACAAAACTTGATTGCCCGAAACAACTTCTGCGCATTTTTTACTTGTTTTTTTCGGCTTCTGCTTGTTACTGAATAAGAGCCGTAGATATATTTTATAAAAACAATCATATTCATGGAGGTTTCATATCAACTAAGAACTGAACATAAATCAATAACTTTCTGTATCGTAATTGCTTTTTATAGCCTAGATTTACTCCTGCTCTTTTTCAACATCAGATAGTCTTTCGGAGCTTACTTGCTACTCCTCGACTTTTTCTTAAAATTATTTAGCCCCGCGGTCTCCGTCTACTTGTCCGACCCTCTATATATGCCTGTCCGGACACAAAAGCTAAAGTTATAATTGGAAATCCAGTTTAATATCTTTCAAAATGGTCTTTAGATTTCATGTACATCACCTATGATTGATGGGATTCGACATAAGTCCATTAAGGATAAATGATTTAAATTTCGCCACGGCTTGAAATATACGAGTTAAACTAGGAAGTTAATTTTCCAACATGAACTTAATCTTTGCTACGACTTCCGATTAAGGAGGACGACAGGCAGAGAAGTCAAGGTCATACCAAGAGGGTAAGAGTCAAATCACGGAACAGATAATTTGCTCAGCTGGAAAGACTCAAAAGGCATTGGAAAAGGCATAATATGCAAAAGTCTTTGATGAAAGGAGTAAATAGAAGTATAGAAAATACCGAACAGACTGGGTAGAGGAGGTGGTTCAGTGGAAGTGTGCCTTAGTATTCAAGGTTAGGATTGTCTGTGGGCATGAAGTTGTGGAACAGTTTGTAGCAGATAAACTCGTTATTGGAGAGCCCTCTGTGTAGATATATTGAGGAACTGGTGCTGTTAACGCTTCTTCAGAGCAAGTACTACATAGATTTCATTTTCATAAAGTTAATTGTGTTAGCTACTTTGACCATTTTCTTTGGAGCCACTTCGTATTAAACACACATACACATATATGTGGAGGAAATTGTATATAATTTTCAACATTAGATTTTCAATATTAAAGTAACCGACAACTAAAAGAGAGAAAAAGTTTCTGAGCTGGAGAAAAAAAATAAAGTAGCGTTCTGCCATGGTGTGGTAGGTAATGATGAATGTTATTTTTTTCACGAAAGAATCTTCGATGCAAGTTCCAAGGCGCTTGACGGATACAACTTAGCCTCTCATTCACATTCATACCTAACTGGAGTTAAGTAATTTATGGTGTCTACAAGCGTGCATGAGAGCTTCCAATGAGAGTATGGTTGAGTCCGACAACGGTATAGGCATTTATGTGAAACTGGTGCTGGAGATTTAAGTCATTTTCTACCATAGAGTTTTTTGTTGATGTTGTGTAGGGGTACCGCATCTCGGATGCGAGTTGAAGGTCTCTTGAGAACTGAGGAGGGTTCTACACACATGACATTGAGTAGAATAATATAAGGTGAAAATGGATGAAATATGGGCTACAGGTGGAGACAGAGGTGGAAAGATTAAATCAGAAAAATTTCATGAAAGGTTTTTAGGGACCTTGGCAAGTGTTGTTTACGCAAGCTTAGCAACAGACTGAAATCGGTAAATGGCAGGTTAAGGAAGTACAGGTAAAGAATTGAAAAGATCGATTCAAGAGCACTTGTGGGACATAGGTGATTTACAGGTGTATAGGAGGATGGAGAGGGTAGTCAAAAGTAAAGTGAGCGTGAAAAAGAAAGCCGGTCATGAAGATAGTAGAAAAGAGCTAGCGAGAGCTTTTAAGAAAATAAGTCGTTATATAAGGAAGTGAATGTTTAGAGGAAGGTTAATAATCCAAAAGATCTTAAAATAAAATATACAAGTGCAGGGGTGGTGCCCAAAGTGATTACAGTCGTAGGTCAATGAGATGACTATCATGATGATTTGTTGAATGGGGATGATAGAGGAGAGGCAGCTATCACCAATACAAGATTGGTGTAAGCTTGAGCCTGATTATAGAAGTGAAACTAAGAGGCCACACAGTTGAAAGACATTGGAGTTGAAGTGTTACAAGTGGGATGCTGCAGTACAATGGTGATTGCGTGATTGATTTTGTAAGGTATGCCTTGATGGGGGAAAAGCTTTGATTGACAGAATGATAGGAATAATTATTCCAATATGATGGTAAGAGACTTTTAGAAAGGAGACTTATTATTACTAATTATCTCAGAAGCTGTGTGTTTGGATTCTGACATAAAAATAGGGCATAATGGAAATATTGACAAGAGGGGAAAACTGTGAGTTTAAAATAATAAAAGGTATTGTAGGAGAGTATGTAACGATTGGTGAAAAATGTGGATCTGATACAATAGTAGGCTAATTCTTTATGACATATATTTATAGGTGGTCTGACGAAGGATTCAGTTGTTGGATGAGAAGTT
>NC_087210.1:36379858-36382358 GCF_015104395.2 Macrobrachium nipponense | reverse complement strand
AGATAGTTACGCTAATTGTAAGTTTTAGGTAAATAAAAGGATATCTGGGTGTACATTGTAACTGAAAAGTGTTTTAATAATTTACTGTATGCGAATTACACCGTTAATATTCGAAATAGGATAATATTATAATCGTTGAATGTAAGCTTAATGTAACTATCTAAAGCCCGGGACGCAGTGTTACCATACAAAAATACCACAGGCGGATGGACAGATAAAAAAAAACAGAGTATAGTGAAATTGAATACAAGGAAGACTGAGCTTATAATTATACATGGAGACCACAAAGCTTGAGCAGCGAATATTTTGTAAGGTTAGTGGATGAATAGAAGCAATTGATTGGCGTAAGAAAGTTTCAGGTTAATCCCATAAGGGATATTTGGGAGTACAAAAATTTCACGCGAGAATTACTCACAAAATTACCTATCTTCTATACAAACACACACACATACATACATACACACAATATATATATATATATATATATATATATATATATATATATATATATATATATATATAAATATACATATATATACACATATATGCATGTCTATAATCTTAGTTCCAAAATACCACTCATAATTAAGTTATAACGTATTTAAAATGTTTTATATGAAAGGCTGTAATACATTTTGGTATTGAGTATTTGCATACATAATCTATGCATGTCATCCTATATTCAATATCTACTGTAAACCATTTCTTGATTATTTGATGCTGAAATGACTAAAATATTACAGATGCTTTGTGAATACAATAACCTGTGTTTCGTTTGAAAAAGATGTCATAAGAATACTGAGGGAATGATTTAGGCCGTAGCTGCTTAAACAACAATGCCTAATGGTTTCTTTCAAGACACAAATTTTCTTCATTGACATATTAATGATATGAAAGATATCATTCAATTTACAACATAATCATATTTAACAAGAAGAGGAATTTTCAATTCGTTGTCTCTTTCACTCTCTCACACACAGACAAACACACTGTGTTAACACCCACAGAACTATTATCCTTCTTTCTTGCCGACCATGTGATGATGGCGATGGAGATGTGGACGATGAAGAAGATTATGGATGTATGGTGACTATATTGCAATGCCGTGAGGCCTTGACACTCGAGATAGGATATCCGAAGGATTATCTACGCCGGCGGGAGAACCAAGTTAAGATTGCAAACGCTGTAGCTTTGAGGGAGTTCTAGTGATAAGAGCTAGGGAAGTTGAGAGCTGAGGATTTTCAAGCCTTGAAGGATCGTTAATAACGTCAGAGGCTGAGGATGTTAAGGATGGAATTTATTCGAAGCTGCAGTTTTGGTGGAAAACATTGTGCATTGTGACCGAATTTTTTTTTTTTCTTCTTTTCCTTCGTAATCGAGAAAGTTTTGAAGAGTTGTTGCAGGTATTGTTATTCCTCAGATATCGAAGGATCATGTGCATGATTAGAATTTTTAACGTTTGCCCTGTTGAAAAACGAAAATCTCTCTGGTGCCCAAACCAACGCCTCTGCCGCCTGTTCTGCATCATCACCATCATGAGCTTTAAATGACTACAGCTGATCCTTGAGTTCCTGCGTGTTTTTTTCCGAGTGTTCCTGAACGCTATTCACTATCATCTCAGTAAACCATCCCTCCTCTGACTTCCCTAGTAACTTCCAAAATGTTTCTGACTTCCACATCAATCGGGCAACCCTTGAAATCAACGCCTGGTTCACTCCACAATGCATTCTAATACACATTGACGGTTTCCGGTTTTATAGCTTCTACATCCACTTCAAAGAGCACAGTTACATTTGAAATGTAAAGCTCATCTGTAAATACACGATGCTGCCGTGAGGGTTAACATCAGAGGCAGTACAGTGTTCCTTGAAGTACCTCATTACACCTTAATCACGCGGCTGCATCCATGAAGTCTTGATAGGATTCAAGATATCGCTTTCACATTCTTGTTGGTGTCTTCAGAAGATTGGGTGCGGATGGGAACATTGTCAGTTGCATGGAGGCCTTTGAATTGTGGTTCCTCCTTTGAAAGTTATATCTTCACTTCAGGGAACTAATATTGGCAGAACTATTCCGTGGATAACGTGGCCATCACTCAAGCCTTCTTGTTGTGCTGCCAAAAGAATGCAGGTCAATCAATGCCAGGTGCACAAGACCTGGTTTGATCATATGAATGATTGTGTTCCTCAGTCACACCGAAGTAAGATGAACTTGCCATACTTGAAATGTGGGGCTTACGAAACACTTCCATGAATGAACTCTGTGCAATTGGCTTGGCATCTTCATACAGATCATGCCCATTTCATCATAAGTGAAGAGTTGCTCTGAAAGGCAGCAATTCTATTTATGAGTTCATCCATTGCTTTTGTGACTGATGATTTTATTTCGGTATCAGCTAGTGTCATGACATCTTTGATTGCCTAGTTTCTCTTATTAGCTTTCTACATCTTCTCACTCTCCTTAACGGCTTAATTGTTCTTTTCAGAAGTGCCTCTTCAAG
>NC_087210.1:36372358-36374858 GCF_015104395.2 Macrobrachium nipponense | reverse complement strand
TCATATGGATCTGTGTATGTGCGTTGAGTCTTACGGTCATATGGATCTGTGTATGTGCGTTGAATCTTACGGTCATATGGATCTAATCTACGTATTTTCATCAATAACCTCTCAAGTTATTAGTTGAATACGGATGGCGACCCTCTCTCTCTCTCTCTCTCTCTCTCTCTCTCTCTCTCTCTCTCTCTCTCTCTTAAATCACTACACACCACAACAGCGACTGATCAAAATTGATTTTAGTATCTTGAAGTTTTTATATCCCATTATTAGAGGAGGAAAGCCGGTTCTTATTGTTTTACTACATATAATAATTATCTGGCCAGAGTACTTAATAATAAGTTTTCAGAAAAATAGATCTCTGTAATTCGAAGGAATACAGACATCTTTGCAAAGAGTAGCATTGCATTTGATTGAAATAATCAGAGAGAGAGAGAGAGAGAGCGAGAGAGAGCGAGAGAGAGAGAGAGAGAGAGCGTCCGCAGAGTACCTCGGGATATAAGGTTCTAATTTAGGCCAGCTACAATTTCGTTAGATTATTGGGATTTTATTTTTTTGTTTTTGTTTTTGTTAACCCTCATTTTGTTTATTTTCTCCTCTGTCTCTTTTGGTGTCATCCGTTTTCAAGTGCAGTGATTTAGCGAAGCGTACTTTCTCTCTTCCTAGAAGTATTTGAGGTATAGTGGTCACAACTACTAAAGATAATCAATTAAAAATGAAACGAATCTTTGCCTTGTAAAGGTTAGATTGCGTGATTATTTTATCACATCCAATAAAATGGTTTGTTAATACGATGGTTTGTGAATGTGACCTGAAGGAACTATTACCTGAGCAGCAGAATTTAAAATTTATTTGACATATTTTCGGATGAATATCAAGGAATAAGTCATAAGGGCGTTAACGACTGTAAATACTGTCTGCCTGTCAGCCTCTTTCTTTTGCATGTCTGTTACTAGCCATTAGGATTACAAATTTTTGTTTAAATATTTCGTCATAATTTCATTAACAAGAATTTGAAAATTTAATCCAGATTCGAAGTTCACTATATCTTCCCGGTTCATTAAATTGTTTGATGATAACGGGTCGCACTCCTTATGTAATGCTGTCATCACTAGCTTTGACTAAAAAATATAATTAGGTAATATCAGTGATATAGAAGACAGCGGGAACAATAATGCAGAAATGAATTAGAAGGAAAAAAATAAATAGATGTTATAAATTCACAAGAACATTTGCATGTAAAGAAAACCCCCTCCCCCAGACTTTTACGTAACTAGGGAAATTACAGGAACTCAGAAGCGACCAGACCTTCAGAAGTGCTGGGTTTCAAAGAATTTGGCATGATGCAGTAAACGCTAATCAGTAATTTGCGTGAGCAATGCATTAAACTAACTTTTGAGCATATCTGGCAATTCACTGCGTCTCCTCTGCGCGGAGGGATACACTGGTAGGAGGAGCTATAATGACGTCATTATTTAGGGCGTGTTTTAGGTTTTTCGCTTCTTTTAGCTAATTTAAAAAGTTTCTGTTGACTGTATGTGGTCGAAATGTTAGAAATGATTACAACTGATGTCTAGATTGAAGTATTGAAAGAAATCATTCCGTAGTTATCGAGGAAATTGGACACAAATGTTTACCCGCGCTCCCACTTATGCCCCGCCCTTTTTACGTCATAGATTCGTCGACGAGGGAGTAATTCTCAGAAAGCAGAGCTCCTTCATGGGGGGAGAGAGTGTTGTTTGGATGGGAGGGTCTGGTTCTGTTACAGTATGACCAACGTAGAGTTCCGTTCTTGGTAGATGTTTATCGGTTCCTAGTACATGTCATCTCATGCGATTTCAATGGTTTATTCTAAAAAGGAAAGTATTCAAGTGAAATAAGTACGTGTTCTTAAAATTCAAGCAGTTTTCATTATCTTTTCGCATAAAACATGGTAGGATCATATGACCGTCTGGTTGCTGTAGGCCAGCAGCATCTTTTGGTCGAGACCGATGCGTCAACGGAAAATATGAGAGAACAGCCAAGGAAGCCTGGATGCTGAGACAGCATTGCCATCATTTAGAGACATAATGAGTTGTACATCAAATACGGGACTTTGATAGCAAAAATTAGGTGTTTAACCTGAAAGGCATTTCAATATTGTGATTGAAAATTTGGGAATGGTACTGATGACCAATCATTATGTGAAAAATAAAAGCTTGTGTAGAATTCCGTTAGTGTTTGCAACCCTTCACATCTAGCGGAAGTCAGGTCTGTTTGGTTGAAGTGGACGTTAACTTCTGGAGACGATGGTGTGGAATGCTAATGGATTAGGCTTTAGTGGACAAAATAGTAGTAATAGTGTTGTAACCATGGTCAGAAAATTTCCTAATATTAGGCCAAGCTTCTACAATAATATTCCCTGTAATTACTACATTCTGGTCGTTTTCATCGCATTCCCAGCTTGTGTCACAACTACATACACAGACTACATACACTTACAAACACACACACTCTCTCATAC
>NC_087210.1:36347358-36367358 GCF_015104395.2 Macrobrachium nipponense | reverse complement strand
ATAAAAATAAAAAGACCAAAGACCGCTAACCAACCTTGTGCCGAGAAGGCAAGAGACAGAATGACAGAACAAATAAAAGTTAGCTCAGGTACAGTTGTGTGGAGGAGGTCTGGGTATTTAACTGGGGAACCAGTTGTTTAATAAATAATGACTCCAGGATAGGCAGTTCATATGCATTGTTCGCTTGGCCTATGACTTGGAAATGACTTCTTTCTATATATATTTTACAATTTTTCGAATGGTTTCTTATATTAGAGTGTTCGGGATTGGAGAGCCTACAGCCAGTACGGAAACTTAATCCCCGATGAGAGTCGATTCTGACCCGCAGTAACCTCCTCGTGGATCCGACATATGTCCAGAGTTACACTTAGGGCAAGTATACTTATAGGACCACGTTGGAGGTCAAGAGAGGGTCCAATCGATCTTTATATCTGAAAAAGGAACCGATTGTTAGCGGGTTTATTGGAATTAATTTTAGATTAATGGCACCATAATGTTTATGAATAATTTGTGCAAACTTTTTCCGAAAGGAGTCATCATGTAGGAACGGGAATTTGGCATAAAAAGCTAATTTTGGTACTGTACATGGTTTGGCGACATTAGCGAATTGTTTGTTAAGAAACAAACGGAGCTTTTTATAAGTAATTTTTAAGTAATTTTAAATTAATTTTATTTATTGTTTAACAGATTCCCTGAAGATGTAATAATGATATTACGAAACGTAGGAAATAAAGAATTGTAATGAATTGCAACGTTTCTAATAGTCCACCTTCACGCTGATATATATATATATATATATATATATATATATATATATATATATATATATATATATATATATATATATATATATATATATATATATATATATATATATATATAAAATATATATTTACAGTAAAAACTGACGAGTGTTATAAATACGAAATTTTGGTTCATAAGCAAAGAGAGGAATATAAATCTGATAAAAAAATATGATTAACATTATGATTCCAACGATATCTTAGTCTTACATCTTTGACTTATATTTTAGGAAGAATTTATGGAATAGTCAGCTATATAGAAGCTATCTTTCTGTACGGAATTATTATTATTATTATTATTATTATTATTATTATTATTATTATTATTATTATTATTATTATTATTATTATTATTAATGTATATTCACGTTGTTTTTTTAAAATAAATCCTGGATGAGTCTCTAGTTGGGCGGAGAAGGTGCACAAAATGTAATTGTTTCTCCCGGATAGTATTGTGAAGAGAAACTAATCTGGTTTAAGAGTATAACATTATAAAAGAGAAATTTTTTCATATTCCTAAGTTTTATTTTTGGAAAAAAATAATCAGACAGACGGACATACAGGATACTGAATTATTATTATTATTATTATTATTATTATTATTATTATTATTATTATTATTATTATTATTATTATTATTATTATTATTATTATTATTATTGAGTAATAACTCAATTACAAGCACACAAGTAATGTTCTTAAGGTCCACAATAATATATCTGGTGGTATCAGTTGTTAAACTTTATAAAACTATGTAAAAGCTTTCGAACCCTTCCCTGGGTTCATCTTCAGTTCAAAATTACTCATTTGAATGGAAGATGAACCCAGGGAAGGGTTCGAAAGCTTCTGTATAATTTTTTTTAAAGTTTGACAAATGCTACCATCAGATACATTATTGTGGACCTTAAAGAACATTATTATTGTTGCTCACAGTAGTTATAGGTTTTCTTTTCAAGTAAAGCTTTTAAACTTTTTGTAAAAAAAAAAAAAAAATCACAATTTAGAAGTTATACATGGCTTCATGCAATCAAAAACTATTTCCTTCTATTATTTATTATTTTCTTTTTCTTTGTTAATGGAAATTCACGTTATATTAACATTCAAGAAAGTAATTGGATACTTTTTATCGGTGTCAGATGAGCAACTGTTTTGAGAAATGTCTTTGATGACTTTCTCTCCAAAGTCATAAGTTTTGTTAAAATAGTCGAGTAATTCTATTCAAATAAAAACCCTGCCTTCAACGAGTGAGGGTAGAAGCCAAAGCAGAGGTGTTATCATTATTTTTATTATTATTATATTATTATTATTATTATTATTATTATTATTATTATAGTATAAAGCAAAGGCCTTGAAAAAGCCTAGTAAACTTTTTTGAAACGAAAAAAGGCCAGATGAAATTATCCAATATATATATATATATATATATATATATATATATATATATATATATTTGTGTATAATGTGTAATATATATAATACATATATATATGTATATAAATGTGTATGTATGTGTATGTGTTATATCATACATAAAGGACTCATCTATATATTTGATCGATCATTATATGTATACACATATTCATATATAATATATATGTAGGCATACATATATATCAAATATAAAATGTATGTATGTATCTATATATATATATATATATATATATATATATATATATATATATATATATATATTATATAATCGTCCCGGTGTAGTCAGAAATTTATTCCTGTGAAACATGTTTATATGTGTTCATATGCACAAACACACACACACACACACACACACACACACACACCACACACACATATATATTATATTATATATATATATATATAGCTCTATATATATATATATATATATATACATATGGCTTCTAAAATGCGGTTGTACATGTGTGTTAAAAAATAAGAAAATGGAAACGGCAGGAAAGGAGATTGTAAATGGAAAAACGAGCTATAATGAATAGCTGGGGAATATGCAACTTTGATGGTTAGGTGAATAAGGCCAGCAAGGAGAGATGATGTAGGAGGATAAGGAAAGGAAAATGAATAGGTATATGGTTTAGTAAAGGAAATATAATATCTGATTCGAGGAGCAATTATATAACAGAAGAGACCCTGTATATGCGTAGAGAAAGGGAGAAATAGGGTGATCAAGAAAAAAGAGAAAAAAATTAAGAATGAAAAGAGAGGTTAACAAGAACTTCAAGGATAATAAGTAGCTATTTCACAGGGAAGTAAAAGCAAAGGGAAAAGTTGGTGGTAAATGGATCTCCGGATAAAAGATGCAAATGTAGAGATACTGTATGGAGTGAATGCAGTGCTGGGTCGATGGGATGAGTATAATGCAGAGTTATTGGAAGTGGGAAGTGGAGGGTACAAGGCAGGCGGAACCGAATACCAGAAGAGTGGAATGGGGTAATACGATTTTGAGAGTGTTTCTAGAAGTAGCTATTTGTAGGGATTGTGGGTGAGACTTTGTAGTACTGTGGAGAAAATATGACAGTGCTGACCAGGTTTGTAAGGTATGCTTGGATGTTGGAAAGGTTTTGCCGGAATGGAATGTTTTATTTTTTTTTAAGGTGTCTAATGAGCAGGAGAGGTAAGTGACAGATCTCTACGCTGCCGAACGTTATCCTAGAGGCTAAAGCCCACGTTACGGCCAAGGATAACCAGACAGTGGCTACTGATGACTGAGCAGTTAGCTATTGACCCCTTCAAACTTCCCATTCCTAGCTTACACAGTTTCTGTAGCCAGTAGAAAGTAAAAGCGATATAGGAGACTGTGAGAGCATACAAGGGAACGTGCTTGATAGAACATTGTAGGTTTAGAGAAGGAAGATAGTGGGGGTGTACATCAGTCATTTATTATGAAACATTTACGTGAGGAATTTGGAAGTAAACAGAAATGCTCTTGCTTTCAAGATTTCCATTTTCACCAGTTATTCTTTACTTATTGTCGCTCCTTCCACATGATAGTTTCTACATCTTTCTTATTCCGTGCTTGGCATTCCTTCTCCTTTTCCACAAATGATACTTGAGTGTGTCGTCAATAATAATAACAATGACTGCAATTTGAATCATGTAGGGTGGCTGGCTAAGTTTCAAGTCGAATACTCAAAATGTTAAGTAGAAGTTAAAGATATATTAATTATTTTTTTTTTTTTGATGAGACACCAAAGATAAACAATTAGTTATTCATGGCCGGCTTATAAACATGTTAAGGTTATTAACATTTTTTTAACCAAACCGAATCTTAACTCAGTATAAGCAAATTATACAGAGTATTGTATAGTTTACTATTTCGCCTACATCGCCCGGGAACCCAAGTTCATCTACTGTACAAGGACAGGTCGTAGTACACAGTTAAAAACCCATTATGCCTGTTGCACTAACAGTGAATTAGGAATCTGGTGGTTATACAGCTGTCTTGGTCGCACCCAGCTTCGTAAAAGGGCCGAGGGACATCTCCACAATCAACTTGATGAGAGCCGGAGGGACGCTTTCATTCACAATTCAGCCGTAGATAGTAGTACTATATGAATTTGGCTGTGGCCATTGTCTTGTCCTTCCTTGGATCTATCTCCTCTCAGAGAAAATCTCTTAGTGTTAATATATATATATATATATATAATATATATATATATATATATTATATATATTTATATATATACACACACACACACAATCTATTTATTGTCTAAGGTTAAAAATTGTTAAATGTTTATCAAACGGGGAAAAATAAGTTTCATTTTTGAAGACCTAAATGGAAGAAGTTTAGTTTGTAATTATTACTATCCGTAATTATTCTTTGTAACCGACTAGCTAAACTGCAAAGCTTTTCACGAATACATATGTATATATATATATAAATATATATATATACATATATATATATATATATATATATATATATATATATATATATATATATATATATATATATATATATATATATATATAAATTTTTCGTGCAAATTATTTGCAGTTTTGTTAACCTTAAATAATGAAATATATAATATATTGATAAATTTTCATCCTGCTTCATGATAAACATTATTTTGTAATTATGCGACGGCATTCGGTCTGATTTAGCCAACTTTTCCTTAGTAGAAGAGTGTGACGATGATGCATTGTTTGCTCTTCTGTCACTAACATAATATAAGGTCTTTTTCATGAAAAAAAGAGCATTTACCCCATGCCTCACTTTTCGTTAATAATAGGAGAGAGAGAGAGAGAGAGAGAGAGAGAGAGAGAGAGAGAGAGAGAGAGAGTCTCTGCGAAACTTTCATTAGTTACTAGGGAACACATCAGTGCTACATAGAACTTCCCCTCTTTCTTGCTCTTCCTCCGGGCAAATCCGTCACCCGGGGAATTCTTCGAGAAGGACGTGAAGGGGGGGAAGGCTTTTCCCTTCAGTGGAACCAGTTTACAGAGGCAATTGGGGTGGTACGTTGGGAAATAGAGAAGGCAGCATGATTAAGTTAGGATAAGGTGGACGAGTGGTTTAAGAGAGAAGGGGAGAGGAGCTGGATGAACATTTGTCGTGAGATTTTATTCACGAATCAATATATATATATATATATATATATATATATATATATTATATATATATATATATGGGCGAGAGGAAAAAAACAACCGCTGAGGTGGTAAGCATGAAAGCAATACAACCTGGAGATAGAGAATTTTGTTATAACCCATCATTGATGCTTGTGAATCTTCCAAACGAAAGGC
Organism: Macrobrachium nipponense; assembly: GCF_015104395.2. Classification (NCBI taxonomy): domain Eukaryota; kingdom Metazoa; phylum Arthropoda; class Malacostraca; order Decapoda; family Palaemonidae; genus Macrobrachium; species Macrobrachium nipponense. Next base: position 36,361,818 of record NC_087210.1, on the reverse strand, counting down.
TGTGACATTTATATTAGCTTGAAATGTATGTTCGTTTGTTTGAACATTTGAATATACTGGGATACTATATATGCTCATTTGTTTCCCTAATGATATTTATTCTAAAGAAGGTACAGTAGCATTTCATAAAAATTTTTGTAAATCAACTGATCTCCAGTTATCTTGTATATTATCATGATACGGAATGAAGATTGCAAACCTTGGCAAAGAAAAATGATTTTGAATAATAAGGGTCCATTGTACCCTTATAGATACGTGGCTGCACCACCAGGTTCAAGATTAATCGTTCCTTGTGTTGCACAGATTCTTAAAAGAATTTCCATCATCGAATAGAAAAGAATTCATCATTTTAAAGTTCGGTACGTTCAGCTTTAGGATTATATTTACCAGTAATACTTAACAACATCTACTGCATTCCTTTTTATTAACTTTTCCCAGGAAGTTGGGAGGAATTTAATCTCTCAGTGATGACTGTCTGTGTACATGTGTTTGTGTTTCAGTAGAGTTTGTTAGTGGAAAGCGATGTCACCAAGACTTCTCATTAACGCTACCACTGAAAAGTCATGGTCCACTAACAATTGGGGGTTCGAGTCTACCAGGTGACGGATCGTTTATTCCGAAATTGAGAGAATTCGATATCAAATGATTTACAGCTTAACATTTGTGATTGTGAAAAACAAAATTAAGGTGAAAGTGACAAAAATTCATATACATAAGCACACAGACCCACACACATAGGAATATATACATATATATATGTAAGCATATATATTATATATATATATATATATATATATATATATATATATAATATATATAGGAATATATCATATATATATGTAAGCATATATATATATATATATATATATATATATATATATATATATTATATATATATATATATATATATATATATATATATTATATATATATATATATATACGTATATATACATATATAAGCGAAAAAGACAGGCAGAAAGTCAGTTCTGACCTTCTGCCTGTCATTATCCTGTGGTATTCGCTTATATAACTGAAGTCACGTGCATCTGCTGTGATTTTTTGAAGCATATATATATATATATAATATATATATATATAATATATATATATTAAGAGTAACTTTTCATAATTTACATATGCACACATGTGTGAGTGTGTGCATGTGTGTGCGTGCCATTTATTCGTTACCTCAGAAATCTTATCGTGACAAGCAGCAAAGTGAAAGCGCCTGTAAGTGTGAAGTGGGTGTTTACCATCCATCTTTTGTGAGGAATTGAGTGCAAATATTTCTTTTTTCTCGTTAACGTCCTTATATTTATAATAAGAGCAACAAAAATATAAATGAGGCAAGACACCTCGGACATGAAGCCAATAGTGAATAATTTATACCTCCGAAACTACTTCTCATTATGGTTAACGGATGAACAGTTTGTTGAAACGTGGCAAATTTATTAGATGAACTTCTTGAGATGAGTAACATTTGTTGGAAATTGTTACCATGGCAACTCGTTAATTATCAGCTTGACCGAGTGTCTCCCTAAAGTTAATATCCCGAGAATCTCCTTTAGCAGAGAGGTTTTACAAAATTCCTTCCATCTTCCCTCGAGTGCCCTTATGATATACCCGAAACAAAGACGGAGGGCACGCGTGAAAATAAAGCATTCTCTGAAATTGGTTGACCGGTGCTGATGACGAAGAAATGACGATATGCTGAAAGGGACAGATGACACAAAAATCCTTATCAACATTATCCATCTCACATTTTGAGCGCGAAGAAAAATGCAGGGGTTGCTCTCCAAAATCTACCCATTTTCCGGTTGAGTTAATTTTTATCTTAACTCAAGATCAATATAGCCCAACTCGAGTTATGCAGCGAAAATGAAAACAGAATATTCACTGGTCATTGCGGAGTCAGATAGGATTTTATTTTTTGGCTCAAATATGCAGCGGCATATTCCAGACTTATGCTCAAGTTCGCCTCAATGTTCTGAAAATTTTGGTGCTGTATCTTTGAAGTTATTAAACGTTCAATGTCCGAAGGAGGCTGAGAAAATGGCTATGAGCACTGCCGAAATAAGAAGGTCAGCCGGTAGAAATCTTTCACGAAGAGATACTTGCTTTTCACAGACAGAAAAATATGGAACCCTTTATCTTGTACCAATTCATGTACCCTCTTTCTTTGTTCCAGCACGATTGTGCAGTGATAACATTAATTGCAGTTTTATATTAAGAACAATTAAAGTAAACACACCTCCAAAAATGTTCTCCACTGACTCCCAAATTTTGCCTACACAACCTTTCGTTTTTCTGCTAACTTTGTTGATGTGTTATTGCAAGACACACCGCGAAATAAAGCACAAAATCTGAAGAAACCTGGCTGATATGTTTATTGGGCAACCTTCCCAGGACCACCTTCTGGGGAAAGTTGTCTCAAAATTAAGTTGATTTCCATGGTAATATAAGGGGAATTTTCAAAGACAAAGCCTATCAGCTCTAAAAGTTCACGTTATAAACAATATTTTCATTATTAATATTATGATCGTCATCATGAGAAGCATCAAAAATATTATATATTCCTTACAGTGCGCTACAGTAGCGGTGACGACTTTTACCACGCCGTGGGTGAATTGAAATGTGTTTTAAATGGAATTGTGTTATAATGTTTTTTACGCTTTCCGTCGAATGAACTCCAGCGTGAAATGGCCCCTTTTATTAACGATGGGAGTCACTTTGCGATCATAACAAATAAAGATCCGATTTTACGATTTTTGTTTGAAACATATTTTCCTTCGACCTCTTTTGCGTTTTTAGGAATTCGACATATTCGTCTTTTATGGACCCGATTTCACGCTCCGGCTGCCCGTTAAGGATTCGTACCCTATTCCGCTTCAGTCTTATAACACCAAAAAGAAAGTCCGATACGGATTCCTCATTGCGGATTTAATCTCTCTCTCTCTCTCTCTCTCTCTCGTTTGCCAAGGGGCCATTCACCGTCACTTAATTTTATATTTTATTTTGTCTTTTTCATTTATGATTTTTGTTCACAGTTTTTTATTTGAAGAGGTTCGATGTACAATGGTGCCTGCCTTTTGCCCGTCATTCCAGTGTTTAATTAAGAATAATACAGTTGTGTTTGTGCTGTAATCTGTGTTTTTATTTGCAGAAACCAGCTGCAAGAAAGCTCACTCCTTTACAATACTAATCGTGTTCAAGCAGTCACAAGCAACTGGAATTGTTAGGGTGTGCCGTCAAAATCTGTAGTCTTGCATAATAATGATGCTTACGTGGGATTATCTGATCACTTAGGAATTACCTAAGCCTAAAATCATCTTTTCCGTTGTGAGGATAGGTTATCAGACCCTTATCTCTCTGAAATCCTGCAAGTAAGTTTGTGAGCTAAATTAATGTTTCAAAACGTTTGTTGGCACAAATGAGAAGAATTTCTGTATGATAATACAACGAATGAAATGTCATTTTTTGTGTTGAATAAGGGAAAGAACTTACTGGTAAAGAGAGTTCTCCTCGGAGCAAGAAATCAAGGCGAGAATAGAAACCACTTTTAAACCGCTCTCTGCCTGAGCTCAACATCTAGGTATACCTGTAAAGCTGGATTTATTTCCTCCCGCTGGGTCACTTTTTTACTCTGGCTAAGTCGTAACATTCAGCAGCTACTCTTTCAACACTTTCGTGGAACTTTTCTTCAGATTCTTCTCTTCACTGAGTCCTAAAATCTATTTGCTTTGACGATGCTACTCCTTTGTTTCCTTCGGATTTATACCTTTGCCTTTGCTTTTGTTTTCCATTTTTTCTTTTACTATCAAGGCCTAGTCTGGGTTTTTTTACTGTTTGCCATGACAATACATAACTAAAAAAACTCTTGTCTGTAAATTTTATAAATAAAAATCCTTAATTTCACTCTTACTACGTATATCAAAATACCAAATATTCCTTAGAAGAGTCATTTCGGTTACAAATTGGTTTATAAGCTTGTTACCACCAGATCCCAAATAACATTTGTTAATCGTTAATTAACAGGGCTTGAATTATTTTTTATATTTTCTATCTGTGATGTCGATTTATTTTCTATTCGTCGTATGAAGGGCAAAGGTCTACGGAATAGCGAAATACTTTTCTTATGTGATCTAATCCTAAAAAAATAAGAACAAGAAAAAGAAGAAGGTGAAAAAAATAAATAAATAAAAACAGTAGGGTTAACTCTCTATGAAAGCCATCATTATGCTTTATTAATATTGAACGTAATTTTTAACTCCTGTGTTCTTCATACATTGCTCTTAATCCCACTATCCGAACTCTTTTTTAATTCACCTATTTTCATAAATGTCCTCATTTATCCAGATTCTACGGATGGAAAAGAAAAGTAAAAATCTGTTTTTTTTCACCGCACCTTTATTGAAATCCTTCCGTGAATTATGTTATCTTAAACAATCATCTCTCTCGTTCTCTCTTGAGATCACCTTGGCGTGCTCCCCTGTGACCAGCATATTTATGCTCTTCCTACCTCCAAGCTCATTTTCTCTCTCTCCTGGTCTCTATGACGCAGTCGGTGCTGGTCTCGTCTGCCTTTGCGTCAAAAAGACTAATATATCTTTTTGATTCCTCCGTTATAGTGCTGCCCACCCCCAGTTCCCCCGCCCCCCCCACCCCCCCCCCCAACCCACCCCACCCCAAAATTATGATGCATCTGTTGAAGGGTGTTTCCTGGAGATTGCTACTAAGGGAACACAAGACACCGTAAGGAAATTCCGTGGAGTCTGGGAAGTGGCTGAGAGCAAGGAAGCTGTGTGTTCACGCAACACAGATCATGAAACAAGGAACGTACGCAGCTGCAAACCGAAAAAAATGTCGGTATTTGTTTTACTTTTACGGTTTTGTTACAAGAAGCTCAATACAATCTCTTCGTTTTTTCCCTTCTCTTATAAAAAAAAGGAAAAAGAAACATTTACGCGATCGTACCAACAATAATTAACAATTCTCGAAGTGAATAGTTCGTTCGTCTTTGGGGCAAAATTACTCACCTTCTCAACGAGAGCGACTGTTTTCGCCTCTTCAGTTGAACAGTGTGGTAAGACTGACAGCAGGTAGGCACGGCACGTGTAGGTACTCATGTCCGAGTTGGAGAAATAATGGTTCTTCTAGCTGCATTGAGAATAACCCTTTGCGTACATATCTCATTACAAACCTTAGATGAGTGATCAAGTCTGATCAAGAGTTAAAGAATCTTTCCTCTCATTTACTTGACAGTCGCATTGCCATTAGAAATTATCTTATATATATATATATATATATATATATATATATATATATATTATATATATGTATATATATATATATATATATATATATATATCTATTATAAATATATAAATAAATGTATAATATTATATAAAGATAAGCACACATACACACACATATGCATATATAAGTATATATATATTATATATGTATATATAATATATATATATATATATATCATATATTATATATATATATATATACACGTATATATATATATATATAATATTGCAGTCAGCAAGATATATAGACTTCAGGAGGGTCCATGATACACATGATGTTAAAAAAGGCCAAGTTTATTAACCAAAAAAACGTTTCGCACTACTCAGTGCATCACAGTCTGTGAAAAGTAAAAGACACAATAAAATACATTATTAACATAAAAGGAATTCACAAAGTAATTAAAATTTACAGTTAAAACAATAAAAAGTAAAAGCATAAAAAGTACATAAAACAGAAAACAAAAGAGACTCCCAAAACACCAACCATCCACAAGCAGGAGAGAAGAGGGAATGACATACAATGGCGTCCAAGGCCAGACGACAACTATGCCAGATACAAAGTTGCTGAAGAAGTATTACCATTGAGAGAGGGAACCAGTCTTTTTATATATATGTTTCTAAAGTTGTTAAGTGGTTTGGGTCCCTTACATAACCAATTATTGAAAGTGTTGTTTCAGGACTTCGGTTTTACATAAGGCGGCATGATTTTTCTAATATTAGAGAATTCTGGCTGCTTGATTTCTTTGGCCAGTGCGAAAGCTTGTATGTCATTCCCTTTCTGTTCTCTCCCTGCTTATGGACGGTTGGTTGGTTTTGGTTTTGGAATATCTCTTTTTGTTTTTCTGCTTTATGTACTTTTTATGCTTTTTACTTTTTATTGTTTTAACTGTAAATTTTAATTACTTTGTGAATTCCTTTTATGTTAATAATGTATTTTATTGTGTCTTTTACTTTTCACAGACTGATGATGCACTGAGTAGTGCGAAACGTTTTTTTGGTTAATAAACTTGGGCCTTTTTTAACATCATGTGTATCATGGACCCTCCTGAAGTCTATATATATATATATATATATATATATAATATATATATATATATATATATTATATATATAACCTATATATATTATGCTGATGTACCCGGCGTTGCTCAGGATAAAAAGGGGCGGATAAGTAAACGCTTGGGATCATTGCCATATTATCCATCTGGCATGGCACATAATGATAGGAAAGATGTTCTATTGTTAAAATTGAACGCATTGTTCAGAAGGATAAAATAATAAGAAAGTTATATTGAGGAGAGGGGCATAAAGGGTCTCCCAGGGCCCAAAACGTTATTATAGTAATTTATAAATAATGTAATTGGTGTTAGTAACCCAAGCTTTACATTTGACCAAAATCAACCCCAAAGTAAGAAAGTTGTATTTAACGGGATCCCCCAGGGCCAGAACGGCTTCATAACTATTTTGAAGTAATGCAATGAGCACCAATAGCCTACATTTCAAATCTGAACTAAATCAGCCTAAAGATAAGAAAGTTACATACGGGGGGAGGGGTTAGAGGTGATCACTTTTTTCGGGGAATTATATATGTTTTAAAAAAATCTAATTAGCTCATTTTCGAACCGCATTTTAGCTTAAACTATGTGACGAATTTCATAGTGATCGATTCACTGGTCTAGACGTTCCAGTGGAACAAACAGACAAACAAACAAACAAACAAACAAACAGACTCGTTATCCCAGTAATATAATATTCATATATATATATATATATATATATATATATATATATATATATATATATAATACTTACGCGCACACACACACACAAGCATACAAACACACACACACATACACACACACACACACACACACACACACACACACATATATATATATATATATATATATTATATATATATATATATATATAATGTATACTATACATAACGAGCTTGCACTTGTATGTTCGTCTGGGCATGAGTGCTGTTAACACTGCTAATAACATATTGTTGACGTCGCTGCTGTTACCATTAGTTTTAGTCCCTTCTACTAATTCATATCGATTTATTTCAAAATTTACCTAATATCACATTTTTCTTAATCTATTTTCGTTTCCTTTCTTTGCTATCTTTCACTTTGAAAGGAGCAAGAGACTTTGGGTGGAATCCCATGTAACTCATTACCCAACAGCGAGTGTCTTCCTGCCCACAGTAGGTCATCTCTCTCTCTCTCTCTCTCTCTCTCTCTTTCTCTGATAGGTCTGGTACAGATGACGTAGCACTGAATCGTTATTATATCTCATCCCTTTCAGCTAATAAGATAAGCACTTAAGAAACACGCATACTAAAAGTAATTGGGAGATTGTGTGCGTGCGCCCACTATCTAATAACAATTTCCTTTCGGGGAGGTGTTTGTGAGGGCCCTTTGGCCTGTTGGGGTGGCAGCTGGCGAGGACTGACAATATGAATCTGAAATAATACACATTCACACACTACGAAATCATAGTTCATAGTACATTAGATGCACGTGTTTTTTGTTTGTTAAAATTTGTATCCTCGTGTCATTCTCTTTACTTAGACTGCCATGCGATCATACAGCCTTATAACAACTCGGAAATTGATCATCTCTCCTTCACGTTGTAATCATTTTAAAGGATAGCATGTATGAAAGCATTATTTGAGCAGTTGCAGAATAACTTTGTTGACTGTAGCTAAATACAGCAGTGGAGAGAGAATGAATCGTTTGATATAGTATAAGTATTATTATTGTTCTATATTATATAATTCATTGCTGTATATGCGTAAAGCAGCATTGGCAAAATGAAATAGCACCCAAAGAAAAAACATAAGAAAAAACACTGAGACGGGCAGAATGGATCGAGAACTATTTTTAAACATCTGCAGCTGTCTGGGAGTGAGTACGCAGCTATCTTATGCTGTGTGTATCATTGTTTTTCGTGTTATCGACGTCTCTTCGGTTACCGACTTGCGTACTTTCTCCGTCGTGGGGGGTTTCGCCGGAGAAAAATGAGACACGCGAGAGATGTAATTCAATCAATCGCGGGAGGTAAGATAGGCTTATGAAACAGTATGAGAGTGATAAGGCGAACTGAACGAGTCTCTTGGTGGCTGAAATTCAAAACAAGCGGACGAATGGTTTATGTGACAAGGTTTTTTTGGTGGGGAGTAAGCAAGAGGTTGTAGAATTATGTACATGACTGTCTATTGATGTATAAATTTTGTGTACGGTTGCAGAAAAGTAGGCGTAGGGATATAGACCTGATATGAATGAATTGATGTATTAAAAATTGTGGAATGCAATGCAAAAAAATGTTTACAAGCCTGAATGCAGGTGTTGTCGAAGTGTGAGGCACAAGTAACTAGCTAATATAAAGCACACATCACTTTGTCTAAAAAAGTGTAGGGTTACGAGGTAAACGAGATGCACCAATGAGGCAAGAAGACGAGGCACAGCAGACAGATACGCGGATAAGGTACAGCAGGGTTATGAGGAAAAGATTTGCGGATTAAAGGCGAGCGCGGCCTATGGGTCATGGCAAAAGAGTTACAAAGGTAAAAACCAACGAGCTCTGGGTAGAGAAGGGGATGAGAGGAGTAAAGAAGAAAGTCTAATCGGGTACAGACTATCAGGACGTAAGACCTACATAGTGTAATACCGAGGGGCGTGGATATGACTAACGTATTATCAAACTGAACATGGTATGCGGTGGGTGGAGTGATGCTGGCGACGATATTACCGGCGGTGGAAATCCCCGAGGACTGAGTAACTGAAATCGCGTCTCATTTACTTTCAGTGGCTCAGTTTTTCTTTTCCTCAGTTTTTGTTTCATTTTCTTTTTCATTTTCCTCGTTCTTTTGCCGTCGCTTTATTGATGCTTTGTCTAAAATATTCATTTATTTGGATGCATTTTCTTCCTTTGTCATATTTTTTCATGCTATCAAAGTTACTGCATTTAATTCATTATTATTTGTTATTGAATTCATGTGCTTTTAAGAGAGGGAAGGGAATTCTCTCTCTCTCTCTCTCTCTCTCTCTCTCTCTCTCTCTCTCTCTCTCTCTGAGATCATTAAAGGAAACCACCTCATTGCCAGTCACAAAAAACGTCGTAATCATTTGCCCGCAAGAGACACAGAGATGGATTTCCAGAGCCTTAAGGCAGCTGTTATAAGGAGATTAATCCCATTATGTCACTACTTCGGACTTGTTAGTGCCACAACAGAGTGCGAGAGTGTGTCATTTTTGTGAATTAATCTGCACGTTGAAAATGTTCCTAATTTGATTTATATTGGGGATATGTTTTGTGATTCTCTGCATATCTATTTTCCATGATTTCATGAATTTTTATTTTTAGACATTGATGAATAATTTGTTGCTCTGATCCGTTCTACTGAATTCAGCATTTTATGAGGTCGCTTAGGGTCCTTTAGCATTTCGGATATGCAGAATGCTATGCCAGGCTAAATATTTTACACTTTTCACTTTTACTGATGTTCGCGTTTACTCTGACTTATCACGGCGTAGTTGCAATAATAGATGCTTATAAATTCAAGGTGCAAATTAAAATACTTGTAGTTTCGTAACTATACATGACAGAATTAACCTGTAGTCTACTTTTTCAGTCTTCTGAAATTTTATTTATTATCTGTTTTAACAACCCACCTCCACCATGACAGCAGATTGGTACATTTTTGTCAATGTCTGAATCACCACTTGGATTAGTACTTGACCGGGTGGATTCTTTTAAGAGGTATTCATGCATCCACTCAGACTAGAATCATGATCAGATAGAACAGAAATCCCATGTCGATCTTCTCTCAAATTTAATGGAGAATATTCTTAGAAATTATTTGTTCTTAACGGCTAATAAATAAACCAACAAGGAAATGATAATTAAGGGGAAACCTGTCTATCCTCATGGCTGCTTGTAACTTGTAGTTATAATCTAATCTAATTCAGATGAGAACATTTGTTCTGCATACGTTTCCACCTCCTTAAAATTTCATATATATATATATATATATATATATATATATATATATATATATGTGTGTGTGTGTGTGTGTGTGTGTGTGTGGGTATATGTAAGTGAGTGCGTGTGTATGTCTGTGCGTCTGCGAATTTATAGCATAGATAGAAAAATAGATATACAGAAAACAGTTAATTAATGTACAGGAGTATTTGTACGGAAAATACTTGCTTATATTCTCCTGATTTACTCAGCGTTACGATACACGGAAATGGAGTGAAAATGAATTCGGAAGATTTGAACATGCGTCAGTCGGTCAAAAGAGAGAGAGAGAGAGAGAGAGAGAGAATTCAACGACGTGGGCTGGAATTGGATAAAACCGCAGCATTCAGCGTTTGAAATTTTTTAGTGTCTTTTCACTTTGATCCTGTTGATTCTTTTCCTTTGAGACTTCTGTGACCGTGGGAATGAGTTTTACGATGTCTATCTCAGAAATGTTGCTTTCTCTCTCTCTCTCTCTCTCTCTCAGAAATACTTGACCCATGGACACAGTTTTTATATTCGTTTTTATCTAAATTTAGGAGAGGGTCAGGAATTTTTCCTGGACCCATGAACCTTATCTAAATAAAAAAAGTGGTTGGAACTTTGCTAAACTCAAGAATCGATTTTGAACCTTGTTTAGATTTAGGATGACTGTTTTAAAAGTTAAATACACATTAGAAATAAAATCCAGAACTCACATAGCTTTAGGAAAAGGATTAGGATTTTTTAAGAACAAGAATAGAGCCATAAATTGTTTTGGCTCTGGTATAATTACTTAAATAATATTAATTGCGGTGTACGTTATTATTATTATTATTATTATTATTATTATTATTATATTATTATTATTATTATTATTATTATTATTAATGAAAAAGAAACCCACAAAATCATTTTGTAACTTGTTTACTTCTAAGTATTGACATTTAGTTTTACTACACACGGAGTGTGTAGTAAAACTAAATGTCAATACTTAGAAGTAAACAAGTTACAAAGTGTTTTTGGGTTTCTTTTTCAATCTTCAGAAGAAAACTGAAAGAAGTTTTTATTTGGTTCATTATTATTATTATTATTATTATTATTATTATTATATTATTATTATTATTATTATTATTATTATTATTATTCAGTAAATGAAACCTATTCGTATGCAACAGGCCCACTGGGGCCATTGACTTGAAATTCTGCTTCCAAAGAATATGGTGTTCATTAGGAAGAAGTAAAGGGAAATACAGAGAGAAGAGATAATAAAAAAAATATAAAGGAGATAAATGGATAAAAATGCATTAAAATGCAAGAAGAATAGTATTAAGGTAATAAAGCATTGTAATTTCCCTTTAAATTCCGAAGTTCAAATTGCACGACTTCCTTGAGGTCTAGGAGGTTGTTTATTCCACAGTCCAACAGTGTGAGGTTCGACAGCGAGGCTAAACATTCACTGCATAACGGTGTTGCTGTTCAGCGAATCTGGTGCTCTCGGCATATAAAAGGCATCAGGGATCAATTGTAAATGTAAAAGATCTCTGTTGAAGTACAGATTATGAAAAAATGACAAACAAGAGACCGCTCTATCTATACGAGATAAATTTAAGTTTCAAGTGGTATTTGCTGAAATTTCATTAGATGTTTCCCAAAAGTTAGATATGAGTCTAAAGTTACACCTAGAATAGTTAAAGCTTCAAACACATTCAGTAAAGTTCCATCCATCTGAGAGGAGGATGGGGTGGGAAATCTTTACTACATCTGCTAATAATCAATAGTGTTTCGTTTTACTGGAGTTCAGCCTCATACCGCACCAACTACATCATTCCCTGATCTTGTCCAAGTCCCGATTGAGACCGAGGGCAGCTTCATTTCTCATAAGTGGTGATGCAAAACCTAGGTGTTGCATCACCGGCATACTTAACAATCTTGTTTTCCAGGCTAACAAACATATCACTTGTATACGCAAAAAATAAGAGTGTGCCAAGAACACTGCCTTGTGGAACTCCAGACACAATAGGTCTTGGTTCACTAAGGACCCATCGCTTCCACAGCAACTCGCTGCTGCCTACCTGTAAGGAAATCTTGAAGTAATCCTAAAACATGTCCACCCACGCCAAGATTCTGAAGTTTATAGATAATTGCCTTGAGACTTGCTAAATCGAAAGCAACTCTAAAATCTATTTGAATTACTCTGCACTCAAACCCCTTATCAAGGTTCCTTTGTAAATGGCATTTCAATTCTAAAAGAGCATTGCAGGTATCTAACTGCTTCCTGATTGCATATTGATTATCAGCAAACAATCCTTTAGATTCCACATACTTATATAGCGGCCTGAGAATAAGTTTTTCAGCAACTTTCCAGATTACAGGGAGACTAGAGATTGACATGTGGTTACTGTAGTCTGCAGATATGCCACTCTTTAGAACAGGCACTGTGTTACTAGGTTTAGGACGACCAAGTATCAAGAAGATTGCTTAGCTTCAAAAGCTCGATGAAGCAGTTCAGCCTTTTCCCTAGTGCCAGTAACCAATCTACAATCATCTGTTAGTAGAGGTGGAATGGAAGAAGAGTCTGACCCAAAGATAGATGATGCCATTTGGGTCCAGCATAGATGAGGCTGAGCAATTTCTTCTACTCTCCTCTTCAAGAAATTATTGTAATCTCTCTCGGCTGTATGGTAAGTTCTATTCGCAGCACGGCTCCGAGAATCAACAAAATTAGTGTCATTTTCATTTGAACGATTTTGTCTCCATGCGTTGAAATTGGTCTGTTTGTCATTGTAGCCTAGTCTATATAATATGCCATCAAATGTTAAGTGCCTGACAAGCTTCAATAATGGGACCGCAGTTGGCTCTGGATTTCAACCAGATCGTTTTTCCAGTTGTGGAATTAGGAAATACTGATTGACAGATATGTCCGTCTCAAGGGAACAATGATCAGAAGTGCCCATATATTCGCAGACCATGGACTTAACAACTGGAACATTTGTGAAAATGACGCCTAATCTGTTATCAGAAACGCTGGACAAAATTGGAGGATAAACAGAACTGAAGAGCAGACCAACCATGTTGATCTGTGGAATTTGAATTTAGCAAGTTACTGTGCTTTGCATTGCAGTTTCCATAAATAACAGATGAAGCTTTTGAATCCTGTGGCTGGGCCATACTAATCCTTCCCAAGAGACAATCATATTTAGGATCGTCGATATTTGGTTTGCAGTAAACAGCAAATACGTAAACACTGTAGAAGTTACAGAATATTTTAGAAATAATTTAAATTTGATTAAGCGCAACAGCCGTTTTTATATCGTAAATGACTTTAAAGAATAGTATTCGCTGTCCATGCAAATTAGAAATGGATTCTGGTCAGTATGCAAATTTTGGAACTGAGATTTTTGGTATGCTGTTTGAAGCGCATGTCAATAAAAATGCTCATTTGTAAATGATAATAATAATAATAATAATAATAATAATAATAATAATAATAATAATAAAATAATAATAATAATAAAATAATAATAATAATAATAAATAATTTTCAGTTTAAGGCCATATACATGGAATATACAAAGTATAGACAATAACATACTCAATATAGATACATGAGATAACCCCATAAAAAATGATAAATCGACAATATCCACACAGTTGCTGAAGAAGTCTAAAAGATAGTATTCATAATATTAGTAATAACAGCAATGATATTGAGGACAGTAGTTTGACAAACATTAAAAATCATAACAATTAGTGATCAGATTGCATATGATTAAATTCCAGCTAGGGACTTAGATGGTTTCAGCAGTCAGGTCCGGAAGGCTAAATACGAAAATTGAAAGGATCAAAACTCTATAGTGTTAATATTCGCAATAATAATAATAATTCTGCAGATGACACATTGGAAAATTAGAGATTAAGTCACTTATGGAACAGACGCCCCATTTTCCCATCTTCCTCACAATTAGGTCTTCTTCCCTCACTGCTTAAGATGCTTTATATGAGAGAATTGCTGCTGTTTCTCAGTCGGGTAATCAGACTGGCCATTGCTCGCCTTACAATGATTTTTAAATTATCTGTGAACATTCTATGTGGCGGAGTGGTAGCCAGGAGCGTTTGTGAGGTATGCCACA
>NC_087210.1:36277358-36337358 GCF_015104395.2 Macrobrachium nipponense | reverse complement strand
AAAGGGTCCGAACAGGACCGAAAGTACTCGGCTATCTCGCTTTTTCATTTTCTTCCTTCGTGGCAAAAAAACCTTTATTTATATATATATATATATATATATATATATATATATATATATGTCATCTTCTATTAAAGTTAAGGCATTGTCGCAGATACTGACTTATTATCAAGATTTCGAATGAATCCATAATTCTTTTCTTTTCTCACAAGCTTTTCAAGATTAAGATTTTTTCCTTTTACTTTTTCTAGTCGACGGAATGTTTACCCACCTCTTGGTGGCGTCTTCAGCACGATATTACTACATACAAGGCTTTTATTATTGCATGTAGACTTTTGAATTTTAAACTTGATGTCACTGGGGTCCTGAATTTCTATTGGTCGGCAGGAATTTTAAACGTGATGTTATTGGGGTGCTGAATTTCTATTGGTCGGCAGGAATTTTAAACGTGATGTTATTGGGGTGCTGAATTTCTATTGGCCGGCAGGCCTCCTTCTCCTGCTGGCTGGTCTGGGCGGCGTGGGCATTCCTGGTGCTTTGTGAAAAGCGCCCTATTCCGCAGCTTACAACAATGGGCATGGGCAAGGGCATGTTCCCGTCTCTGGTCGATAGTCTTGATTGCTTCATTGTCGGCGTTCATGTCCAGGGGTGTTCTCTCGTTCAAGTCTCTCTTTGGATTCCCATGGGTTCCTCTGTATATTTAACATAGCCCAATGTTAATTTATACTCACAGCTTTTGCTTCTTGCAATCTGTGGAACCAGGCTTCTCTATTCCCGATCTCTGTGCATATTCATCTAGTGCCGGTTTACGGTTGTGTTGTCTATGTTGTGTTGAAATTTTGCTTCTTGGTTGCGTTAGCTTGCAATCTCCTACGTAGACTGGTAGTGGTGTGACCTATGTGGTAAATGCTGAGGGCTTGACATGATCATTCGGTACATTTAAATTTGTACACAAGGGTGCTGATTAAATTTGGGCGGAAGTAGACACGTAAGGAAATTCCCTCGTCAGAATTTATAGGTGTCGTACTGCTTGCAAGTGTCCTCTTCATGGCCTTGACCTAACCCTCGAACTGGCTGTGATATGCAGCTTTGTAATATAATATGATGTTTTTCGGTGATGTAGGCATCATACAACCTCCTATTAGACTGCTATCATCTTTGTTATTAGTTTGGAGCTCTGCATGAGAAACTGTCCATGAGCAACAGTGCATAAATTGCATGTCTCACGTACACGGCTACCACAGAGCGTTTGTAAGTGTCAGGGCACTCCTCACCAGCGTTAAGGCACTGACCCACATTAGTTTCATATTGGTACACAGCAGTATTGTACCTGTCTCCTCTTTTCTCCACATGTACAACCAAGAAGAGGAGTCGGCCTTCGACACCATATTTAATAGTGAAGTTTAGGTTAGAGTTCCCCTTCAAGGCATACTGTTGGCGGGTGGCTTCCTCATTAGTATCGATGGCAATGAGGATATTGTCTACATATCCGGCATATATCTTCCATTTCGGATTGGAATTTAAGATTCTTTCAATGGCATCTGCCATATAGGACACCAAGGGGGGAGGGGGTGGGATCCCAAGGCGACACCATCTACCTGTTAAAAGAGGTCACCTCTTATGAAAGGAAGGTGGCCTCCCTGGTGCAGATTTGGAGAACACGTAGAAGGGCATCTTCTGGTGTGGCATCACTCCATATATCCCTAGAGGGTACTCGTTACATTTCCTCGGTAGAGTTCATCAATGTTTTGAATGTAATCTATATATATTATATATATATATATATATATATATATATATATATATATATATATATAATTATATGTATACATTTATATGGCTGTGTGTGCCTGTACATGCATAAGTAAATATCTCTCACCACTAATTAAGTTTTAGATATTTAATGACCTATTCAATTCTATTTTTATCAGTTGCCGATTTTCCGTGGACTTGTCGTATTGCCCCGATTGACCTTGCCATTAAACTCATCCAATCATTTTTTTTTACTGTTTTTAACTGAAATTGCATTTAAAAAAATGATCTTTTAACTAAGTAAGCAGACCAGTAGTTGTTGATAATTCTTCTATGTTCTGAACATGAGCGTGCAAAGTAGACAAAAGCCAGAGACAAGGATTTTGTGTACTTACATGAGGAAAGGCCTCGCAGATGATGGTGCACACGAACATCAGGCTAACGCGTCTTTCTCCCTCTAATTCTCTTGTATTTTAATTGACGAAGAAGATTTATTTTGATTTTGCGTCTTGTTTTCATAAAATAGCGTCGTAAGACGAAAAAAGTTACTCAAAATTAACTAAAGTTTTTAGGAAAATTATTATTTCAAATGTAAGAAAGTGTTGTGATGTATATACGCATATAGTATGTATACGTTTATTCAGCTCTTTTTCAATATACTGTATATATATATATATATATATATATATATATATATATATATATATTTATCATTTTTGGTTTTGTTGTTACAAGTCTAATTTATTTAACAACTTTGGGTATGCTAATGGAATGGTAATATGGTACTGAGTAACAGAGCATTTGTCCAGATCTATAAAATATGCAATCTTATAAAAAACTTTTATTGCATAATAAAAAAATCTTCTAATAAAAATCCTAATAGAAGCTTCTTCTAATCTGAATACTCAAAGGATTATCATTTATAGATTGAACATATTATATTCATTCGGGCAAGAAACTACTAACCCATTGCATATTATTTCATTATTTGTGAGAATTGTACTTTTTGTTTTTGTTTTTCATTGGTTTATATCTTTACCTTAAACTGCTTTGTAACATACATGTGCGATCATTTCTCTGAGAAAGGTTACTGACTATGTGTCGCCTACGCAGATTCACTATTTACTGTAGCACACGTATCCAAAAGAATGAGAAAAACAAGGACTTGAACGGTCTTGTTGACGTAATACTTTGTAAAATAATAATTCTAACAACTATTTATAAGAACACTGGTCAATTTTCAGTCGACAGATAATTTGTGTAAACTTTTGAAAATAGAAAAAAATATAATAAATCTAAGAGAATGAAATTCTCCGTGGAAATATCTTTCATGAAACATGCTATAATAAAGATTTCGCATTTCCCAGGTTAGGTTAGGCAACGCTGTGAAACTGGTTTAGATTAAGCTAGGTTAGTATAGTATACTAAAATGGCAATAAAAATGAGAAGGAATAGATACAATAACGATGAAAAGTAAAGTACTGTATTTTATGTTGATATAAACACACTGTTAACTAATGGCGAGTTTAAGGTTAGTGGCTGTTGGTTTGTGAGGTTATGACTCAATCTCTCACCTAGAAATATGGAATCATATCTTCCCCGTTAACTTTGGTTGGTCGAATTGAAGAAAGACAATAAAGCTAAACCAAAATCAACACAAGCAAGATATTGCAGTTAGCTTGAGTGAGACTGGAATGACTAAGATCACAATGATGTCATAGCACAGGAGGGTCATTCCCAAGGGGTCAGTACATGCAAGGTAAGGGGACAGGGTCATTCGGTCGTAAAGGGCATTAGGCAAAGTGCATTCTAGCATCACAGGGTTGGGATCCTCTGCTTGGAACCACCAAACTCTGATATCCCAGGGATGAGTTGGGTTGCCGGACGTTAGTGTATTTTTAAGAATTTTATAATGCTCAGATGAAAATAACCAATATTGGAATGAAAATATTGATTCTTTTTTGTTTAGGGTTATGATTTTTATATACTTAAACTTTGCGACAAGCCTTGAAAAGATATTAGAGTTTGATAGGGATTGTGTATATCTGCGTTTGAAGCAGTCATATTTTGTTTTCCTTGGCTTTCCTGATCCTCTCTCATGAGGATGATGTGTGCACGTCCTGTTAATGTCCTTTAGACAGCTTGCAGGCAAGTCTTCTTATTCGTGAGAAATCTCTTGCCTGTTGCACAAAACATATACATACATATAAAAATAAACATTCACATATGTATGTATGTAGGTTCATGCACATGCAAGCTCATTAGTTATATAAATAAACATACAAATATATCCATGGTGCATCACTGTGTCGTGACCGGAGCTGATGAGTTAAAAAAGCCACAATTATGTATATTATACTGGATTTTTTTTAATGTACAACTGTGGCTTTTTTTTAACTCATCATACAAATATATATGCCATTTGTGGTTCAAAATGTGGCTCATGTTATAATGGGTAATCTTTGAAGTTCTAATTGAGTATGGTTTACTTAATGAACCTTACACAAATCCGCATATATATATATATATATATTATATATATATTATTATATATATGTATATAATATATTATTATATATATAGTATAGAATATATATATTTACTATATATTATATATATAGTATATATATATATAAATATTCTATATAATATAGATTATACTTATATACATCGAGCTACAAATGTCCTTTAAAATCTAATTCGCTCTACCTCGGGAATTAACAATATATTTTCATATATGTTTAACCGAAGGGGAATTTTTTAGTCGATAAGAAATTTGTCGGCTCACGGGATTTGTAGGTGTCGATGGTTCGCGCCGTGAGCCGACAAATCTCTTATCGACTAAAAAATTCCCCTTCCTTCGGTTAAACATATATGAAAGTATATCAATTCCGAGGTAGAGCGAATTAGATATTAAAGGACATTTTGTAGGTCGATGATGTATATGAATCACGGTAATGTGATATGACTTATATATATATATATATATATATATATATATATATATATATATATATATATATATATATGTGTGTGTGTGTGTGTGTGTGTGTGTGTGTGTGTGTGTGTATGTATGTATGTAATGTATATATCTATATACACATGTGTGCGCACGTACATTTATGTAAGTGTGTAATGAAGTACAACATGTCTTTCCGTTAACATAAGAAATTAAAAAATCTACGTAAAGTAAAAACAGCAGAAGACGAATAAAATTATTTATCATACAATAACCTTTGGTAGCTCTCTTCCAACCCTTGTTGATTTGTAGCCACCAGAAACTGGAGGAGTCACTTATACTAGATACATCAGTGAGAACAGATACTTCTCTGTTGGCTAAAGAGTCCAGAGGGCCACAGTGGGCTAACTATTCCTTTCTATATATCATCTCACTTACGGTATACTATGAGTCAAGGGCCCGTGCTGGCATATGGCCAGTTTCAACCTAAAAGAGGAAGAAGGTTGATGTATTTTTAACTATTTAACTTTTCCCGCTCGTAGAGGGTGGTACCATAATCTATTACCATCGCAGTTTCCAACCCTGCACTATGAATGCTCAGGGGTCTACTTGCCGATGGTGTCTGGCTTTCAATTAGTAGTCCCTTGCCAAAATTCTGACCTGGCCCAGCGTTGCTTAACTTGGCCAATTGGTGACCAGAGATATGGCGAGCGAAATACTGCTGTCAACAGCATGAAAAGCAATGGCCAATCGGGCGAAAGCCTACATAAATTTCCGTAGCATTGTATATATGCAGGACTGTGAAATGTATATAGACATTCTCTAGTCTCCTTGACGCATCCGTCAAACTAAAAAGACGTACCCTGGTCTTAAAGAACTAGGATAGGGAGAAAAGAGGACAGTGGGAAAAGCCACTTTCATGGAGAGATGAAGAGAGATGAGAGATGATGTAAGGGTGTAGTTGTTGTTGCTTACAGTCAATCTTGTATTTGTAGGGGATAAAAGATGAAGTATCCCAAACATATAGCCAATCCTTCAAGGCAATCAGTTGTGCTTAATACAAAGCTTTAATAGTGGAGGCGAAGGCATTAATTAACTGCTTCTGAAATGGTAAACAGATTTAACAGAAGGACTATGGGATACACAAGACTCAACGTATAAATAAATAAGTATATCCTAGTTTAATTAACCAGACCACTGAGCTGATTAACAGCTCTCCTAGGACTGGCAAGAAGGATTAGATTTTTATTTACGTGGCTAGGAAACAATTGTTTACTTAGCAACTGAACCTACAGCTTATTGTGGGATCCGAACCACATTATATCGAAAAATAAATTTCTAATCACCGGAAATAAATTCCTCTGGTTACCCACTGACGGCAGCTGGAGACAACGTATAAAGTGTGTGTTTATGTATATTGTATATTGTACTATATGTGCTTTAAACGATGCAATACCACATATTTAAAATTTAGCCAACATGACCTATTGTGACGGAAAATGAAGGTTTGACGTACTTAAACCCAGGACCCACTGACAGTGGGTCCTGCTTAAACAAGATTTGCATGTTAACTATGGTTAACATTGTAGGTTAATTTTCTCTGTCCATTTAACTCAAGTATAAGGTTTTTAAAGTTCACTCTGTAGAAGGATAATGTGATATAATATGAATAAGAAGAAGTTAAAGAATAACAAGGAAAAAGAAGAGAAAGATGAAAGATGACCATTGAAGGAAACGGGAAGAGAAAGCTGACGAAGTTGCCCGTGATTTACGAAAGACAAAATTAAACAATTGGAGTGATGTTGAAAATGAATGAAGAGATACAAATCAAAATAATAATAATAATAATAATAATAATAATAATAATAATAATAATAATAATAATAATAATAATAATAATAATAAAGAAAACAGAATAGGAGAAACTGCAGGATACAACTTATAAGAAACAAACAAAAATACAAAGTATAGAAAACAATATACAAGGGGGCTGAAATTCCTTAGACAAAGAAAAAAGAAGTCCTGATATCAGGTAAAAAAAGAAAGAAGTAAAAAAGGAGGAAGAGCGAAATATTTTGTCCACACCATGCTACTTCCGTTACTCCGCCGGTGGTTAATGCGATGAGTGAAAGGGCGCCTCATACTACATTCGCATTATTCACTCTCAAGTGGCCTCAGCCAACCTTATTATTTACTCTTGTTCACTTTGTATAATGATACATAATGGAGCGACGCCCTTTTGCAGCATTAAAAGCATCAGCCAAACCATTCTTCGCTTATGCTAATCTTGCAGTTTGTGAGATACATTGGAACAGCCACTCTTTCTGTCCCCACTCTCCTCCGTCTTTCCCTCAACATCCTCCGAAAAAAAAGGTTTAATTTCATAGTTTTCACAATTGCGTCGTTTCGTGCTTCACTTCGAAATTGCGTGTTTGAGAGAGGAGAGAGAGAGAGAGAGAGAGAGAGAGAGAGAGAGAGAGAGAGAGAATTATAGTCGTTTCGTATTTGGAATTGCAAATAGTATGGAAATTCATGCATTTTCATTTTTTTTTTCAAGTGGCAATGGAGAGGCTTTTAGGGAAAAACCGCCTCATTAACTGATAAAAGCTCCTTATACTGGAGTTTCCATTGCTATGGAAATAGTATTTTATACCACTTGAATTACCATCACATTTTTCAGCGACCTCATCAGTCAAGCTGTTTATTTGCGTTGAGAACAACACATTACGTATAAAACCTTTCATCTGTATGCATCCTATTCTACTTCAACAAAATCTATTTAAAATTCTGACAGTAATGATCTTTATTTTTTTTTTCAAACGCTAATCTGCTTCAGCATGTGCATATTATTTTATTTCTCTATATATAATGCTATTAGGATTAGCATTATTTTTGAAATAGTTTAAAATAAAATTTATTTCTGTTAAATGATTATAGAAAGCTACAGAAAGTATATAGTCTGTGATATAAAGTCTTTATGTCAAATATTATAAAGTTGAAAAACGTAGTCATTTAAAAATTCATCCAAGACCGGTAAAATAATGCAATTCATAATCTGAAAATAGAAAAAATAATTGTACCAAAGTTTGTAAACCGACTATGTATTTCAAAATGCTAAATATAAGTGATCTGTGTTGAAAATATTTTACAAGAGAATTAAAAAGAATTTAAAAAATAGTTTTTCTCATATTGTTACCAACAACCTTACCATCCAATCGTTATTAAGCCATAAGGATAAATTACCTTTAGATCAGTCTTGTTCAGCATCACTTATTCATACAAGTAAGACGCCTGTAGCGCCACATACCTTGACCAATCTTAGAGGTCAGTTCGGAGGTCTGAACATTATGGCGTATATCCTCATAATGGTGTTTGCCTGCCATGTACCATATCCCTCATATAACAGTATATAGACGGATTTAACACAAGCAGAAGGCGAGACATGTTTTGTCTTCTAGATACTTTTAGTAAAGAATCTATATTGAGAATGTCTGAGATTTTTTTTTTTTTTTTTTTATGAAAACGAAGTGTCCCTGATATTACCATTTCTCAATGTTTTGCCTTACTGCTCAGTAATCTTAGATACTGTTGTAAATTAATTCAAAGATTTTATCAGTTTTTATTCTAATTAACACCCGTTCTCAGTTTTGACAGCCAATAATGAAAACTAATTTCTCTTATAAACTTTAGAATGTTGTTAAGACGAACAATGAAACGCGCGGCTAATAAAACGTGGCGTTGTCTTAACCTACGTCCATCTTTTCATTCAGAATAAGTTTCCCATAAAACTGCACCAAAGTATGTGCACAGGAATATGTGAAAAGGAATATATATCCAACCCAATGTGTTTGTTACTGTCTAATTGCGTCCGAGCTCAATAATATTTCTCTTCTATTAGCCAGTGTAAATATATTTTTAATTCAAGTACAGTAATTTCATCATCATTTGAATATGATTAGTTACTTTATCACTGAATGTGCAGAGAAGCGAAGTAACTAAAATAACAGATGACAAGGAGTTAAAATCCAGCACAAACCGAAAATGTCTATATTACACCGTACGAAAACTAATCCCTACAAAAAGGAATCAGGGATATATAACTATTTTTGCGATATGCAAAACAAAGAAACAGTATTTCGAATTATATAAAGTATGGTCCTACTTAAATTAGCTATCCCATATTGAAATATAGAAAAAATGTAAAAAAAGAAAATTATTCCCTATTGCGAACCTTGCTTAACGATATACTTATTTGACTGATTTATGAAATTTCATGTTATTTCATATTAGATTTTAGTTTTTTGTGTCATTTACGGCTAGATAAATAAGATCTGTTTCATTTTGCCGAAAAGAGTAAAGTAAGACACGTGAATAAGTCAAATGGCAATTTGAGGTAAGCAATACTTGGCATCAATAGGATATTCACTCATGCTAAGTATTAGGTAAGCATATATATTGTTTTCTTTTATGCCAAAATACTGGATTGCCTTCTAATAATACAAAGTTTACTATTATTTATATAAACCGTTGTGCAGTACATTGTCCTCCTTTTTTAAGTTATAAAATTATTAGTTTAATTAATTCTATCGCACGTTAATGGTTAGGCATTATTATGTCTGTACTGTTTTTATTTACATCATGAGCCAAAGACAAAGATATTTGCTGCCTTTACCCATTCTCTTTTTATTTTACCTTTATTTATTAGCATTTAGGAAGGAATGACACTAAACAAGTAAAGGTCATTGCGTACATAATGTATTGGAGATACTGTAGCTAGCAAGTATTTGTTCATATATATATATATATATATATATATAATATATATATATATATATATATATATATATATATATATATATATACGTATATATACACGTATATATATCGAGCTACAAATGTCCTTTAATATCTAATTCGCTCTACCTCGGAATTAATATATTTTCATATATGTTTAACCGAAGGGGAATTTTTTTAGGCGATAATAGACTTGCCGGCTGATGGGCACGAACCATCATCGACATCTTCAAATCCAGGACGATAGTGAAGCCTTAACCCACTGCGCCACCGCAAGAGGATATAAGTTTGCAAGTCTATTATCGCCTAAAAAAATTTCCCTTCTGTTAAACATATATGAAAATATATTAGATGTAGAGCGAATTAGATATTAAAGGACATTTGTAGCTCGATATATGTATATGAATCACGGTAATGTGATATGACTTATATACATGTAATAGTGTACATATATAATATATATATAGTAATATATATAAGTAATATATTGTAATATATATATATCTATCATCTAAATATAAGCTTAGATATAGTATTCTATAATATATAATATATATATATATATTCTTATATAGTCTATATCTGTACTCCTAAAGTCACATGGATCCCGTACTGTAAGAGCCAGAAAGAAATACAAGGAAACATTAAAAGGCACAAGTACTTACATATATATATGATATAATATCTATATATCTATATATCATTATATATATTATATATATATAATGTGTCCCTTTTATATTAATGCGTCAGTCCTGTGAAACTTTGATGTATATACTATTTTTCTGCAGCCAAATAGCAAAGGGATTACAGGAAGGATATAATTTCTTTTCGATAAGGTAAAAAAAAAAAAAGAACGAATGTAACGGGTATGGAACAGTTACTCTTAATATAAAACTGGGTCCGTATCACACATTCCGGAACTACCAATAACTGTCACCTGGATGCGTTTGTTGGAAGCAGAGGAGGTGGCCAGAGAGGAAAGAGAGAGAGAGAGAGAGAAAAAGGTTCACATTCTAAAAGGATTTTTTCGTAGTTCGTAGTCATAGAAGTGATGGAATGTCAGGATAAACTCCATGGAAATATTATTGTTATTTCGTTTTGCTTTTTATTGGTGCTATGAAATATGGAGCGGGTTCTGGGCATAACTTTGTTTTTATGCTTATCCAGTTATTAATCATTTGCTTTTTGTAAATTAAAATGTAGTTTATAGTCCAAAAGAAGAAATTTTCATTTTTTCCTTTATATATATATATATATATATATATATATATATATATATATATATATATCTATATATATATATATATATATATATATATATATATATATATATATATGTGTGTGTGTGTGTGTGTGTGTGTGTGTGTGTGTGTGTGTGTGTGTTTTATTTGAGCATATTTACGCTTATGCAATTTCTATTAATGTTAATGACATTGTTCGCGGATACTATCTTCTTATCAAGACTTTGGAACTGTCTATACTTCTTTTTCTGTTCTGGAAGCTTCTCGGGAATAAGGAAACATTTTTCGGGATTCTTTCCATTCACTTATTCTATTTCTAGTCGACGGATCGTTTCCCCCCATCTTTTGATGGCTTCATCAGGACTGGATTATAAATCGACATACGGTTTGAATTTCAAACATGACGTCATTTGGGTCCTGAATTTCTATTGGTAGGTAGGTTTCCTTCTCTCGCTGGCCGTCTGGGCGGCAGCATGAGCATTCCTGGCGCCCTGTAGGTATATCTCTTTTCAAGCCAAACCAGTATACTCTATGGGTCTATAGCCGTTAATGTAAAGAACTTATTGACCTAAGACAGCTTCTTTTATGTGATGAGATTCCATTAGGAAAAGTATTTACCTTAATGCATTGCAATGGAACTTTGTAAGTAAGATTTGGTCTCTCCAATGAATGTTTAAATAAAGGGTTACTCGATTAAGAGCTAGGAATTGTTTGAAAGAGGCTTCTAACTTCGAATTGAGGCCAAACGATTTTTAAATGAGGTGCGTAACTTCAGATGAAAAGGATCAGGGCAACGTAAATGTACTGAAATCTTGTTAAAGCAAAGACGATTTGGGCTGAGGAAGAAGAGGTAGATAAGGGAAATTAAGGGATGGAGATCTAGGGAGAAGGAGAAAAGGTTGAGGGGGAGAAGTTGAGGACGCGAAGGTGAGAAAGGAGGAGTTGGAGGTTTGGTGAAGATAGAGGTAAAGGAGATGGATTGTGAAAGGCGTGTGAAGACAGCAACGGAGGAGAGCATCCACTTACTATGAAAGTTTAGGTGTAGAGATAAACTACAGTTGAGGGAAGTTGAAAGGAGTAAAGGAGGGAAGAGGGAGGGAGGGAGAGGTTGGTTCTCGAACTATCTGCAAAAGTGGGGAAACGAAGGCTCAGCATTAGTTTCAATCTCATGATCTTTGTGGCCAATTAAGAAGAGAAGTGGTCGACTTACACGTTCCCGGTTCAGTTGTTTTTGCATTGTGGCGCTGTTAATGGGCCGAAGTCCTTCTCCTCCAGTTCTCTATGCAAGAAGTAAAAGAGGTCATTAAGTTTTGTGTTTTCTTGATTTCAACCTCGGATTTCTCACAGTTGGGTTGTGTTTTTCGTCTCACATCGGGGACTGGAATGGAATCGCCTTCAGGAGAGGTTTTTCTGAGGAAAATGATGTATTACCTTTTTTTTCTGAAATATATGTGCGTATATGTGTTGTTATAAGGATGAGAATGAATGTTCAAACCATAACTGGATTCTGTTCAGTTCACCCGGGTTCGAACACCCATTTCTTTGGATGTTTACTCAAGAAAGAAAAATCCATCCAAGTGTCTGCTGGTTTTGACAGAGTAGACAGCTCTTACCTTCAAAATATTTATAATAATAGTGTCATTAAAATCTTGAAAATCTACTGACTCAAGTTGACTTAGATCCCAACTCATGGACCATTCACTGTTTTTACATTGAACCGGGAAGCAAAAATCTTTCCTTCTTTCCTCTCTTTTGTGGGAGTCCGTCCACAGTGACGTCGAGATATCTGCAATATCCCTTTCGTCTGGCCATCATGGCCTTATTGTCCTTCCAGTTCCGAATGTCCTTCCAGACAACTTACAGACAAAGTCTCTAGAATGAAAAGAAGAAGAAACATAGAAGGATGAGCAATAGCAAGAATGGATACAAGTCCACACTGAGTTTGGATTTATATTAAAGATGAGTATGGTTACTGCGTGCACATTGTTACTGCAATCAATCCTTATCGAATTCAGTAATCACAGCAAAAACCATACATATTATATGGTCTGTTTAACTGGATCTCACTACACGCTTTTATACAGCATATTAATAGGTCATAATACAATAGATATTAGAGTAATTGTAAGATCTGGATATTATGTCTGCATAACCTGAAATCATTACTATAGAATAACTTGGCTCTTTTACAGCATTCTGCTCGTTATTTTACCGGAACATGTTGGGAGCACAAAACAGCTTATTTCATGTACAGAATTCCAAGAACATTAATTTGTCTTACAGGAGCAGTAATGTTATTTCCCCGTTCATGAAAGGTTTCTTGAAAAGTCATAATAAGTTATTTCAGGAAGAAGTAAAGGCATTTTAGCATCAATGTCGTACGTGTTACCTTCGAAGGAGGTCAAGGTTACTGACTGATTAACAAAATAATAGAATTAGGTTGACATGAGGAATAATCTGTATCAGCTTTATGCTGTCTGTACAAAAATATATAAGTAAATTAATGATAATGATAATGATCATTGATTTTAATAATCCCTGATAAAAGCTTGAAGAATCTTTTCCATGCTGATTGGCAAATACGGGAAGATCAGGATATTCCAGAAATCCCTCCAGAGAAGTACACTCTGACTATTATCTCATCTTTTAATTTTTATCATTTCAAAGTTATCTATATGTAAATCTTACGAACAGATAAATTTTGAAATTATTCTTAAAATTTTTATATTTTCAAAAACTATTCAGCTTGAATAGTTTTAACAAAATTGTACTACGTGAATTATCACAATTAATTGGGCAGAGGAGACAGGGTCCTCTCCGTATGTGTCAATTATTCTTGACTGAGTTTGATTTTTCGATTTTATTTATTTAAATTCGTTATTATCGTACCATTATTGAAATTTCTTACATGTAAAGGTTTAGCCTTTGAACGGTAGAATGAAAGTACGTATTTCCCCCTTTTTTTTGTATACAACCGACCTTTCACCTGGACGAGTGAGTCAGCAATATCCGTTTTAATCTCATTTAATCAGGATGCCGTGAGAATTATCCACGACTGTTGCAAGGAAATTAGACAAAAGATACAAAATAAACCATTGATAATAACGAGAGAACATTTAGAAATAGTCGAGGTCATTCTGATAACTCCCGACTTTTTTCCGTTGGTAGAATATTCCTAATAAGTGAGCTGGAAGATGAAAATCTCACACAGGTGCGCCAAAACTCATTTCAAGATACTGAACGCTAATCTGAAAGTAATCCATTCAATGGGTTCTGTTGGACCAGGGAATATTTTAGTGTGCATCAATAACAAAGAGGGATTTGGAACATTAGCCCCTCAACTGGCCCACAGAGCTTTGCCAATTTGGAGTTTTGTCTATGACATAAAAAAAATCCTTGAAGAAAAAAAAAAAAAAAAAAAAAAAAAAACTGGAGAAACTAGGTATAGGAATAAGAATGAAACAGATGGTTGCCTGTCTCCGAACAGTCCATGACCATCCAGATAGGGTCCTGAATTTCACTTGCTACTGGAAAGAAGACGCACATTCTGTGGATGCTTTTCAACATGAAAGAAAGGTAAGCTGACACCTGAAAAAATAACTTCTAGCAATTTCGAACAAGTTGAATCTCATGATGATTATGAAGGTAGACTAAATAGTGCTTGCAACCATATCCTTATAAGATACTACAGTCTGTATGCGGCATTCATATTTTCAGTTTTCTCACTTTTTTTTTCTTTCTCTTGAAACATTGCTCTTCATCGCTCCGAATTTTAATGGAGATGATAAAAACAAATAAAAAAGTTTTTTCGGCTCATATCTGAGAGTTTTAAAGAATATTTTCTATCATAAGTCTAAAAAAAGTTTTAAATGAATCGTGGGAACACTGTCCAGTCTCACTGCGATGTTAGATTTCGAATAGAAATTTTTGTTTGTTTACGATTGCCTATGATTCTTTCATTTCCTTGCATTCTTGGACATGAGAATCCTGGTTGTACGTAACTATATTGGTAAGAGATACTTATAATGAAAATAATAATGTTTATTTTGGAGTCTAATAAGTCCCTCGAAAGAGAATAGTCATGGTTCTTTACAGTAACAGGGGATAAAAACAGACAACATCTCTCTCTCTCTCTCTCTCTCTCTCTCTCTCTCTCTCTCTCTCTCTCTCTCTCTCGCATTTAGTTTGTAGTGTGAATCTTTCTTCATTCATTTTGACTGACACAGCATCATGTTTTCTCCTGCTCAGTAGAGCCGCTATCAGCCGTTATCATGGGGTCTACCTGATATATCTTATCTCGCCTGGCGCCAGGTGAGAGGACCTTGTGTGTCTGATTAAGAAAATTTCTCTAAACTTGAATATCGAACAGCCTCCAATATCATCACTAACTCAGCCCTTTCTATCATTAATAGGTCACTCTTTCTCTCGCAGTTTTCTCTCCTTCATCTCGGAAAACTGGATTCTGCAGGCATAGATTTGTATAAAAGGAATGAAGCCACCGCGTATCTTCCGTTGCCTTCTTCAGATAGTAGTCCGGAAAGAGAAACGGGAGAGCCAATAACCAAATATTTGCTCATATGAACACACACACACACACACACACACGCACGCACACATACACGCACGCACACACACACACATATATGTATAAATCTCTCTCTCTCTCTCCTCTCTCTCTATCTCTCTCTCTCTCTCTGTCTCTCTCGTCTCTTCTATGTATATATTTATATATCTAATATATCTATATATATATTATATATTATATATATCTATATATATATATATATGAAAAAAACCGGGACAGCCAATAACCAAATGTTTTCTCATATGAATACACACACACACACACACACACAAACACACACATATATATACATATATATATATATATATATATATATATATATATATATATATATATATATAACATATATATATATATGTAGTATGTATGAAAAAAATTAAGCCACAAATAATTAATTTGAAATTCTCTCTGTCTCGGAATAAACACACACACACACATATATATATGTTATATATATATCTGTATATATATATATATATATATATATATATATATGTATGTATATATATATATATATATATATATATATATATATATATATATATATATATATATACGTATATATATACGTACTCTGTGGACATACAAAGCATCGATTTTAGTTGAAAGCAACGATAGTCCTGCTCAGATTATACTTTGATCCTTTTTTATCATTTCTTAAAATCTGTTTTGATACCCTGAAATTTTGTTATATAAATCCTTAACAGGACTAGAAAACTGAAGACAGTTAACCACAGGCAATGAACAAAATCCCAGGGATAGAAAGGCAAGACACGATAAGGTTAAGACTAAAGTAACATTGATATTATTATGTCATTTATTATAATTCGAGGTTATAGGACCATAGGTAAAAAAAAAAAAATAAATGACATGTAGGCTGTCAAGCCAAGTACTTGGGCGCTTTCGAACACTCAGCGCTTATGACAGGATATCTTTAATGATGTACTGGTCACGTTCATTAGGAAGTTTAAGAAAACTGGGCCACTAATTTTATAAGGATAAAGTGCCATATTAAGTTTGAGGCTGTTATGAAATTATATAAAAGTAATTAACGAAACGATTAAATAGCGCTAAGCTTCTAATTACCTTTTGATGTAAATATTAAAATTAGAGTTAAAGTAATAAGGATAAAAATAATAAAAGGAAATAAATGATTAAAATGATAAAATAATAATAATAATAAAGAATTATAATATACAGACTGGCTGTCATCAGACAAGTCATTATACGAACACCAAATATATCCCTTGAAAAGTGTACGCTGGAGACGACGAGCGGATATTTTGACGGACATGACCTCTTGACACAATCAAGGTCCCGTCGCTGATAAGCAAATTCAAGTGGGAAATTGTTTGCTTTTGAGGTCCCGCAGCTTCGCCCCTTTTTTCGTCACCTTGGTGTCGGTCGGGAGAAGGTGCGTTAGAAGTCATTTTGAAACAGGCGCCGACCTTCAACGATTGTTTCGAGTAAATGAAAATCTTACTGAGGTGCTTCGCGTTTCTGGGAAAGGTAGATAATTGACAACCATAGATCTATGGAAGCAAAGTTTTGTTTGTAAACGTGTAAATTCGCCTTTAGATATTCTCGAAATAAGCAAATATCTGGTATCTGCTACTGAGGCTGATTTCTGCGTTGTTTCGAATAAATGAATTAAAAATTGACCGAACAGATAATGTGACGTATCTGAATATGTATGAAATTAAGATATTGTCTGTAAACCGGTTTTTTTTATTTCATCGATAAAGAAGTTAATTGAAATGTTACACTAGCAACGAACTTTTCTTCTGTTGTTTTTATTTATGTGCAAATGCGCACGTGTTGTTTGCACGTTTGTTTGTATGGTAGGTATATGAATGATCATTTTGTTTCCTCTTTATTTTCATACATTAATGATCAATATATATACTATATATATATATATATATATATATTCTATATATATAGATTTATATATTAATATATATATATATAATGCTATATATATATATATATATATAATATATATCTATATATATATATATCATATATATACATACATATATCTATATATATATATATATATATATATATATATATATATATATATATGTTTGTGTGTGTGTGTGTGTGCATTCTGCTCATAAAAAATGTTTTTACATGTCGAGAACCGCACTAAACACAAACTATTTCCCAAATTAGCCACAGAGGATTTGCTATATGGCGTATTCTCTGCAGCCGGGTTGTTATCTTCCACCTTGGATGGCTGTGTAGTAAATGTCGTATAAAACATGCCAACACTGCAGGCCAGATTTCACTAGCACCCATGGAAGGCGTAGGATGACACCGGCCACTTTTTTATACGCCACACACCTACCATAAACCTGATTTGGGCGTCTCCCCGACCTCTAGACAGAATAACGAATGACTTGGTGACTTTGGGAAGAATCATTTATTTCTCAGGCTTTACTAGGTAGCCAGTATCTAATGATGGTACTCTTTATGTCTCCGATGATCCTCCAAAGTTCGATGCTAAATATTGTTCCGTACACTAATGACCGACGTGAGAATTTTTACAAGATTTTGGTCTGTTTCCTCGCCTTTGTCGATAGTCGATTTTTTATTTCAATGGATAAACCTTTTTTTCAGCCTGTTATCAATACACAAGTGGCAGAGGATGTTAGCCTTCCTGGTACGAAAATCTGTTTATGGGATGAGGTTGCTGGCCCCATGTCCTTCTCCTCCCTCCCTGATTCAGAGCTTAGGTCAAGAAGGCATTGCAATGGCTACAGGGGACGGCCTCCCAAATCCCTCATCCCCCGTCACCCAACAGGAGTGATTCCCAATTTGGAAGGACCTCGGATCTCAGGCTACACCTTCTTCCTATTCCTTTCTTCCTTCTCTGTCATTTTCTCGCAGGTTTAGCTTTGGTAAAGGCTTAAACAACAACCAACTAAGTAAAATGTCTTTTTCGTGAAGAACGTTGTTATCCCTTTTCGGAACATAATGGGTATTTTCCTAGTTGTTGTGTGTGTGTATTTTGTTTGTTTGTCGTATCCATCATTGAAAATGTTTCCTTTGTCTTTTTGGTCTACTCAACAAACTGTGAGGTTGGGACCCGTACCCTTATCATGTCCGAAGAATTGCATATCTAGCTAGACATTGTCCTATCCAACGTACTTCACGCGCCCCTTCTCTCTTTGTCATATGTTGCTTTTCCTTGGTCTCTTTGTCCTAACCTGTTGCATATTGCTTGTTGCATAAACTGTACTATGTTATGTGCACGTCTCTCTCAGGTTTTCATCCGGTTCCGCATCTCATACGTCTGCTGTGCCTTCCATGCATACTATTTACATCCAGTGTCTCTTATTTACGCAATATTTACTGCACGTTTCTTTTTTCCTTCTTTTCTTATCTAACGTGCCATACGAATCACTGTCTCGGCTTCATCCTCCTCACTTTATATCTTCATTGTCTCGTTGTGGTATCTACCTTTTGTGCATACGTTCTTATCTCTGTTTATCTTGATAGTATGGCATACCATCACATTAATTATTTTTTGCCTTTTTTTTTGTATACACGCACTACCTTTTTCTCCTGCACTTTACCTATATTTTCTCGGTCTTGTCGTATCATTTCTTTTAACATAAAATTTACTTCCATAAATCTTTCTCTCATTCAAAATGTGCTCTGCAATCTCGAATTTTCGTCTACGGCAGAGCCAGTTAACAGAAATCAGTCAGTGCTCATTTGTTTGTCTCTTCTCATCCCGCGACTCCCACATGTAGAGCTTCTACGGGAGTGACGAAGTTGTTTACCTTTGGTTGTGTCAAGAACCTTTGCAATTATAATTCATCAGCTTTTATCCCGCTTTGGATCTATTCTGTTCGATGCCGGAGGAGGGGAACGGTAGGATGGGGTTTTCAATGCTGGGCAGGACGGAGGTCATTTCGGTTCCTCACGTTATGATAAAGGTGGTCATTTTCATGATTCTCTTGGAGGAAGATGGTGGTATGTATACGTACGTATCCGAAAAGACTTCATTTGAAATAATGCTACTTTTTGGCATACTTTTATCGCCTCCGTTGTAAGGACGTAAACTTTAAAGGCAATTTTCTCCACTTTGGTTATTTCTTATTTACAAGGTCACTTTTTATTATTTCTTGTTGAGATTCGCGAAATGACGTCGGACTCTTACATACTGAAGATGTTTTGTTTTATTCAGTAACCATTCCGTTTCCTACAATCTACCTTCATAATCAGATGGTTTGTTGAGATATTAAGATGCAACGACGCTATTCAAAAGTCTTTGTTGGCATTCTAGTTCTAGCTTTTCCAATTCTAGTTTGTGTTAGAAGTCCCAGGACAGTTTTGATAATGGTCACTCACATATTACGAATTACAGGATTTTTATTTGTTTTTATTGTTATTTAAACTTCATTAGTGAGTAAATTTCATGCTGTATATATTTCAGTGGACATTAATTCGTGTCCAGACACGATTTGAGATAGAGTTCAGCTACAAGGGTCAGAAGAGCTAGAGATACCACGTAATGAAGGTGTGAAACCATCTGGCGCAAATCACTTCTTCGTTAGACATAACGATATTTAGAGATCCAGGTGGTAGATCTCCATAAAGTTCAGTTATCAGATTTGATCCTTGAATTTATGGTAGCATGGGGCATCCCTTGTAACTGTAAATATTCTTCACGCGGACGTAATGTTAATTGAACCTGACTTTCGAATTATTACTCCTGATGCGGTGCTTACATCGATACACGTTGTCAAACTTCTTCCGGGATAAGCTAGCCTTTCGCTTTCAGAGAATATGTCTTTTTTTTTTTTTAAACGAAATAGATTTAGATTGAATTGCATGGAAGGTAATTATTATCAATGTTTTAGGCCCCAAATGTATAAGCTCTTACTTGTATTCGTTAATTGTCAGTTTTAAAGAAAAACAAATTAAATACTTTAACATGTTACTTCTCTTAAAACTGATGCGTATTGTTATATTAATCCACGTACATTTCCTACGAAATGTTTAACAATATTATCATAATTATTATAGTACACTTTAGGCAAAACAATTCCTATAGCGATAAAAATGCCTCAGTCGCAACAGCGTCAGAATACAGAATACGTGACACTAGCTTCAATTTTATCTGACAAACCTCGTTACTCCTTCGGCGTTGTGTTCGTGTCACTATCATGGTATTTCTGTGGAAACGAAATGACATATTTCATCAGGAGTCATAATATAGTCAGTATTGGCCACTTCCCGACATCTCCTATGCATCCCATATAGCCAGGCAACATATCACAAACTTCACGATCGTCATTATTTTCGGCTTCATCGCTATCATTATGTAGATATGCTTCGCCATTTTTCCCAAATTGATAACGATAGTAAAGATTAGATGGAAATGCAATAGTGTGTGATTATGTGCGTATGTGGGAGAGAGCTCCATCTCCTTATATAAGAACCCATAAATATTTGTATTCTCCCTTCGAGGCTTATGTGGCGCACACATGAGAATATATATTCATTCGTTGTGGTCAGAAAAAAGGGTCTGCGACTTGTCCTTATATTCTGCGACCTTCTACCTATTTCTTGGTCGTCTGCTCTTATTGGGGAAGGGAGAGGGACTCCAGCGGATTTATAAGTATCCCCTCCTCTTGCTTGTTTGCTGTCAAATTAGGTTCGGTTGAACAGATTTATATGGGTTATATGCATAGTAAAGGGAGCAAAAACTGCTAGAATTAGAGAAGCTGATGTACAGACACGTACATTTAGGAATGTCTATCACTTATACACACAAACACTCACACACACACACACACACACGTACACACACACACACACACACACACACACACATATATATATATATATATATAAATATTTGTATATATATATATATGATATGATATATATATACAAATATGAATAAATGAATATATGTATGCCACATACACATTAACAGCATTAAACAATTTCAACCAAACTTGCTATATACATATACATACGTACATGCACATACATATATATATATGAATAACTTGATCACGAAGTATATAAAACGTGATGCTATGTATAAATAAAGGTTTTTTTGCCACAAAGGAAAAAAATGAAAAAGCGAGATAGAACAGGACCGAAAGTATCTCGCTTTTTCACTTTTTTCCTTCGTGGCAAAAAAAACCTTTATTTATACATACATATACATACATATATATATATATATATATATATATATATATATATATATATATATATATATATATATATATATATATATATATTATATATATATATATATTAGTGGCATCTGAGAAAGAATACTGTAGGGGTGAGACATCACTGGCACCAAAGGGGGTTGCGTGGGGAGCAGGTTGGGAAAGGGGTGAAAATAAAAATAACTGAAAACGACAGACATTAGTGTCTCATCCATAGTTTTTGAGGTTGCTGAGATTAATAGTGACACCCCTGATGCCCCTCAAGTCCAAGTTTAGCCCTAGTTGGGAGGGGGGCTGGTGAACCAAAAGCAACAGATATTAGTGTCAAACCCATAATTTTCAAGTTGGCTGAGATGAATGATAACACTCCCAATGCCATTCAAGTCCAAGTTCAGCTCCAATAGGGAGGGGGGATTGAAAAGGGATGGGAAGGGGGTGATGTAACAGTAACTGAAAATGACAGCTATTAGTGTCTAATCCTTAGTTTTCAAGGTTACTGAGGTGAATAGTGACACTTCCAATACCCTTGAAGACCAAAGTTCAGTCCCTATAGGGAGGGGGGTTGAAAAGGGATGAGAAGGGGGTGACATGTAAAAATAATGAAAAAGACAGATATTATTGTCTAATCCATAGTTTTCTAGGTTGCTGAGATGAATACTGACACTCCTGATGCCATTTAAGTAGAAGTTCAGCCCTGATAAGAATGGTGAGGTTGAGAAGGGGTGGGAAGGGGGTGACAAGTAAAAGATCCAAAAATTAGCGATATTAGTGTCTAATCCATAGTTTTCGAGGTCGCTGAGAGGAATAGTGACACTTCAAATGCCCTTTAAATCCAAGTTTAGCCCCAAAAGGAAGGGGGGTTGAGAAACGGGTAGGTAGAGGGTGACACATAAAAATAACTGAAAAGACAGATATTAATATCTAATCCATAGTTTTTGAGGTTTCTGAAATGAATAGTGTCACTCACAGTGGCCTTCAAGTCCAAGTTTAGCCCCAAAAGGAAGGGGGTTGAGAGACATGGGAAGGGGATGACATGTAAAAATAACTGAAAATAACAGATATTAGTGTCTAATTCATAGTTTATAAGGTTGGTGAGATGAATAATGACAGTCCTGATGTCCTTTAAGAGTAAGTTTAGCCCCGATAGGAAGACGGCAAGGGGAAGTGGTGACGTAAAAAATAGGCAAAAACTACAGACAGTGTCTATTCCATAGCTTTTGGGGTTGCCGAGATGAATGGGGACACTCTTGATGCCTTTTAGATCCAAGTTCAACCATGATAAGAATGAGGGTGAGAAGTGGTGATATATATATATATATAGGCTATATATATATATATATATATAGTATATATATATATATATATATATATATATATATATATATGATATATATATATTGATATTATTACACATTATATATAAATATATATATATATATATATATATATAATATATAATATAATATCTATATATATATATATATATATATATTTATATATATATATATATATATATATATATATATATATATATATATAAGAAAGCGCTTGGATTTCTGCTTATTATTTTACCCTGTGGTATTCACTTATATATATATATATATATATATATATATATATATATATATATATATATATATTTATATATATATATAATATATATATATATATATATATATATATATATACATATAAGTGACTACCACAGGAAAATAATAAGCAGAAATCCAAGCGCTTTCGTCTTTACTAAGACTTTGTCTAGGAACGAATGAAATACAGTTGGAAAGAAAGTTACCAGGTAAACAAAAGGATAAAAAATACCAGATGGTTAACTGTCAAAAGGGTAAAAATCAAAGAGATAATCCAGGATTATCGGATGTCACACGGTCACAAACTTAAACATAGATTGAACCCTAACAGAAACTACAACGTATCCATATAAACTCCAAAACATGTAAAAACTGAATATGTTAATTTTGTTGCATATGTTTATCCACAAATATTTTCATCATGAAGGCATCGAGTTTAAATAAACCATGACTTAAATTTAAAACATTTCCATTATTTGACGTGATGAAACAAGGTTCAATGATATTCCTTTTAACTGTGCCATTACATGGGATTAAATCTCCTGCTTGACTCTAGTTAATATGTACGAATAATGCATTCGATATTTGTCCAGTTCTCACAGAATATTGGTGGTTTTGATTCGTTGTGAAAGTTTTTAAGGTTCGTCCGTAATATACTTTATCACACTTTTTACAAGGAATTTCATATATGCAGTCGGGAAGATCTTTAGGACAATTTTTTATTAATAAACTCTTGACATTAAATATTACCGAAAACAACATTCATGTTGAAAGCTTTAAAATTCTAGGAATTTCTAAAAACCTTTCATCATAGGGTAATTTTAGAATGTTATGCTTACTAAATTCAAGTTTGTCATTATTAAAATATTTTTCTAGCTCTTTTTCATGGCAGATCTACAAACGTTTTTGGGTATTTTCAGTCTTTTGAAAATCAACTAACATCGTCTCTTTTGTACATTATAACTTCAGTCACCATCAAAATGTTAAATTCTCTGTTTTTTTCTGGGATGTTCCTAAGGGCTTTACGTGTCTGTAGCCCGCAATTTATTGACGCTGAGACAAAAACTATTTGCCTTAAGCTTAAATACCCAAGGACCTTTGTTTTACTTATGACATACTTAAATTATCCTATAATGAAAAGTTTTTAGAAATTCCTGGAATTTTAAAGCTTTTTAACGTAAATGATTGATATGGAAAGAACAATATTTGTTCAGGCAAGGAAGGCATACGTGCAGTGCCCTAACCAGTGGACAACGTGTGTGTGTGTGTTTGGTTGTGTGCGTGCGTGTGTAAATGTGTGTGTGAATCAGCACTGTTCTCATTTAATATATATTTTTCCCAATAAGTAACATAGATTCTTTTAGTCGATCTCAATGTTTTGACTATTCGTTTGGTGATGGTGAATATTTATTTTTAGTGGCATAACCGTGTGAATCTCTCTGTTATTGCAGGGTTTCATGGCAGGCGATTTAAATGTTGAAATACAGTAACTTGCAAAGTATGAGGTCTTGATGATCACGGAAAAATAAAATATGCCACAAGAGACCGATATGGAAGTCAGGGGATACGAAGGAAGGGGTATGATGTCGGGCGTTACTCCGCAACCTGATAAATTATGATGAAAGCGAAAAGTAGAAGTTGGAGTTCTTTTTTCATTGAGTATTGAAAGAGAGTGCCATTATAATACGCACAACGCTAACCTAACCTGAAGAGATAAACTCTGGCACTTCTTCAAACAATATAATTTGAAGACTTATACCAAATGTATCATTATCATTTTTGTGGTTAAAGTATTTTTTCCTCGGGTTTTCTTCTGTCATCGAGAATAGTACTGCTTTAGAGACCTCAGTGGGAAACCTCCAAAGCCAAAGTTTCATCCCGATTGGTTGAATATTTCCGGAGCTATAAAGGGCTGAAGTTGGAGTTTCGGTGTCCTCTGTTGGCTGGGCTTGACTAACCGCCAACTACCGTTAAAAAGTTAAGTATTTCTTAGTTTTACCAGACCACTGAGCTGATTAACAGCTCTCCTAGGGCTGGCCCAAAGGATTAGATATTTTTACGTGGCTAGGAACCAATTGGTCACCTAGCAACGGGACAGACCTACAGCTTATTGTGGGATCCGAACCACACTATATATCGAGAAATTAATTTCTATCACCAGAAGTAAATTCCTCTGATTCCGCGTTGGCAGAGCCGGGAATCGAACTTCGGACCACCGGATTGGCAGCCGAGCGCGAAAACCACTCGTCCAGCGAGGAACTGCCAACTACCATGGCTGCTGATACTAGACATTATTACTAATGACATTCAGACATCATGCGTATCACCAATCAGCAAATCACACTGTCATCATAAAATTCATGCCATTTTGTCATATCCAACACAAGATTATCAAATGAATAGCAAGAATCGTTTTTAGCTTAGTAATAAATTATTCGCTCCCACTTGATTACCGACTGAAGGTGCCATCCTTGGGTATCGGAAC
The DNA here is from genome assembly GCF_015104395.2 of Macrobrachium nipponense. Classification (NCBI taxonomy): domain Eukaryota; kingdom Metazoa; phylum Arthropoda; class Malacostraca; order Decapoda; family Palaemonidae; genus Macrobrachium; species Macrobrachium nipponense. The sequence continues at coordinate 36,311,741 of NC_087210.1, read as the reverse complement.
TCATTTCAGAAATTTTTCAATGGAAACTCCGGCTTTCTTTTGGAAAAAGATTTTTCTTGGGAAGCAATTCAGAAATTGCCTCTGCTTTACATTACGATGTGTAGTCTGAAAAAAAAACTGACTAGCAATTGAATGCAATAATAATATACAATGTACTACAAAGCTTCTACGCGCATTATGCATAAAGGTTTCATTCGTTGTTTTTCAGTTAAAGATAAGAGGATCAATAACTGTTTTTGTTTTTCGTTTTATAGAGCTACCAATTTCATTGTTACTTTTTTATAACTATTGGTACTGCTGATGAACAACTCAAGTTTGTCTAAGAAAAGATATTTATACGAAGAAACCTGATGCTTTAAATGTATCTGGATTTCACAGTAGTTAAGCAGGAAATATATTTTTGGTAATATACAAAGAGTATTATGAGGTGCGCTGATTCATGCTGTGATTGTGCCTTCAGATACTAACCCCCCCCCCCCTCTCTCTCTTTCTCTCTCTTAAAATGACAGCCGTTATGAAAACCTTGTTCACGGTATCTAGAAATATTAACGTTTGTTCGTATTTTGGTTTTATCTCTGTAACACAAACAAGATATCAACCTTCACACTCGAGATAAAAGATAACCAACGAATAAACTTCTGTACGACAGAAATAAATAAATTAAAAAAAAAAATTCTTGGAAAGAAAAAAAGGAATATCTCAGTCTTATCTTCACAAACTGCGGTTATCAGTTTCATGAATGGAAGACATACGGTGCCCTTTTGAGGTTTCCGGTTGATTTTTTAGATTTCAAGGGCTTCAGCGCCTGTTTGGATGTCTTCAGTTACTCGTCATTATGACAGGTGTAAACTGGTCTTGGCTGACACCCACCGATTGTAGAACTCTCTCGAAAGCTTACATCCATACTCGCTACTGAATTATAGCATTTGATGAAGCGAAATTTGCCTGAAATTAAAATTCAATAGGTTTAGACATTTTAATAGTAATATTTTACGCACACACACACAATATATATATATATATATATATATATATATATATATATATATATATATATATATATATATATATATATATATTGTGTGTGCGTGTTACACACTGTAAATGCGAATGGTGAAGAATAGTTCGATAAATTTAAGTACAGTTGCTAACCTAATAATAGTTTGTTTTATGCATTTTGGACTCTGATTGTATCAAAAGAAAACGACTACTTCTCAGTTATAAATGCTAACAGCTCCAGAATTGATAACATTTCAGATTCTTCTGAACGTCAGTTATGAATTATCGATTTTTTTCATTGGGATAAAAATATGAAAAATATGACATGAGAAACATGCTAAAACAACCGGATAAAGTAACCTTTACCCTCTCTTCTGACATCTCTCCTTATCTCCCACGACCCAAGTTGTAGGCTGACTGCTCGTTACGCTTTCAGTTACAGAGATAAGTGCTGTTGTAACATATTATCTATTGGCTCTCAAGAACAAGAAGGGAGAGAATGAGAGGAGGAGGCTTGAAGGGGGGGGGGGGGTGGGGGGGGGTGGGGGGGGCTGGTTAGCGGGGAAGGGGGAGAGGACGACGCTCCTAGACGCCAAGTGGATTATGGAATTCGGAGAAAATCTCAACTCAGCTCATTCATGCCTCCGTTTCGTTATCTCTTTGATGTCACCGCATCGTTATGTCATCTTTATGTTTGAAAAAAATGCGACATATCCTTTTATGTATTGCAAACCCTGGCTATGCATTGTCCTTACATATGACTAGGAACCTGAAGAACCTTAGAGTATGCTTATTTAAGCATAGAAGTGTATTCTGGTATATTTCATCAATGCATGAATATATAAGCCATTAAAATATTCAGCAACGTATGATTATTTTTTTGGTTTAGTATTTAACAAAACAACAACAATCCTAATAATAATAAATACGTAGCAATGTCAACATTAAAAGTTACTAATTTTAATTCAGGCTTCAACTTTCTGTGAGCATTAGAAAGAGCGTATTTTAAAGTTCTTTCTTCACTAGCAGCGGCATACGAGTGAACGCATTGCGGTGTATGGGCGAAACGTTTCAAATGTCCCTTTCTCCCCCTAAGGCACCAGTCTTCGTACTTATGCATTGCTGAAAAACTCGTTAATCTTACGTTCTTTATAAATTTTAATCATCTTTCTATTTATAAGTATTCTTCGTCCACTGATCTATTAAGAATTATCATCATCATTTTTCTCCATGTATATTGCAGGTAATTCGTATAACATTAAGTCTTACTCTTAGAAATGCTACATAAAAGTTTAATCTGTTTTCTAGTATCTAAAGGTGATCCATTTTCCCCAGGAAGAGGCAGATGGAACAAAAAATGGACACTAAAACATTTGCAACTTTTAAAAACCTTTGACATTCGCCCTCAGTGTTCTGTGATTTGTTTCATGATGGTCGTGTTTACTAGGTTTAGAGCCTGTGCTTACTATATAAGTCTGTTGGAAGTCACAATTTCAGCTTCAGAGACCGCCATGACATCAGAGTTTCAGAGAAGAGATCAGGAGATATTTATCTTCTTGAACGCTGGACTCTCGGAGGCCTTCTGCGTCGTCGCCTACTCCTGCCCACGTTAGGCATATTGGCCTTGGGCATAATAACCTCATCAGCGTCATCGTCTTCGCGTAGGTCTCAGATGAGTCACTCACTAAATCTATTTTATTCTTTTCATGAAATGCTTTTCCATCATTCCTTTGTTACTTGTGAGTTCTGGCCTCGTCTGTTTGAGACAAGCAGTATTTAAGGGAATGTGTTTGGCGGTATTGTACAGTTTTAAGACATATTTGATTGGCTGTATCATTAGTGTGTGCGTGTGTGACTGTGTGTGTGTGTGTTAGAGAGAGAGAGAGAGAGAGAGAGAGAAAGGAAATTGTTTTAGCCCACGAGTTATGTAGTTTATTCTCATTGTAAGGTGATAAGGATTTCATTTTACATTTTGAGAGAGAGAGAGAGAGAGAGACGAGAGAGAGAGAGAGAGAGAGAGAGAGAGAGAGAGAGGGGGGGGGGGGGGCGGGGTGACATGGGGGGTGTAGTGGGGAGAGGTTTCAGCTTGCAAGTTTACATTGTTTTATGTTTGCTAATTGAATAAAAATTATGTTCTGTTCTTGGCATGAAAGGAAATTTTACTTCATGAATCAAAGTTAACTTAATTTTTTGAAAATCGTTTTATTTCCTATTTGTTAATCATCTGAAAGAAGGAAAATTGAATATTCTGAGTTGGGCCTTTTATAGTTTACATTTCATTTAGTCTCGGCACTTAGTATGAACTCCGAGTTTCTGTAAATTGCCTTTAATCTTGATTTAATCATGAGGCTTAGTTTAGATTTCCTCCAGCTAAAGACCTTTATTATTATTATTATTATTATTATTATTATTATTATTATTATTATTATTATTATTATTAGTTATTATTATTATTATTATAACTTCTATTGAGGAGGTTATATTATGCTTCCCATTTTCCTTTCCGCCAGCTATTTAGAAGACGTTGAAAAGTAATAAACAGATTGACATGATTTGAGATTCAATTTTCTCAAGGATACTGTCAGTTAGATTAAGCCGTGGGCTGGAATCTGGATCTGGATCTGGACCCATAACATTACAAAATGGATGTTTTTAGTGTAATTGTAAAAAAAAAATCCATTGCTGTCTATTTGTTGAAATAAAAAGGTAAGTAATGTGGAGTGTTTGCGTAAATAGTGAAAAAGGAAATGACTGCACCATTATATAACTCTGTTAACGTCATTTGCGTAATGGCAACTCCTCTGACTGAAGTTTTTAATCACAAGAATTATTTGGATAACTATGCAACTGGCTTTTGCTTGAAAGGTGCTGTTGTAATGACAGCAGTGCGTTTCAAGAAAATGATCAGACCTAAATATCTTAATAAAATGGACTTAAATATTATGTCCCGGTTCTGTAGTATATAATATATTAATAAATATAATATAATATTATGAAATAGTATATATATATAATATATAATATTATTATACTATACTATATATTATATATATATGTATAATACAATACGTATATACATAATACAGAAGAGAGAGAGAGAGAGAGAGAGAGAGAGAGAGAGAGAGGGTAACTGATGTACTTAGAAAGTAATCGAATAAGTCAGTAACAAACAGTAATAAATAACTAAAAATTGTTGCCTCGTTTCAATTTTCTTCAATTCATCGAACGACTCCTTGCGCGTCCTTTCCCTTTCTCTGGAACTTTTACTTTTTCCAATCAAGAACCTAAGCTTTTCCAAGCTTCTGCACATCAATTATACTAAAAATAAATCTGGCCTTGTCACCTACGGTCATTAGTAATATTCGATATCCAATTACTTTTAAATTGAATACAGTATTTACTCTATTTGATTAGCTATCATGAGATCGCATGTTGCTAAGAGTTGTTTTCGGTATTCGTAATAGAATTTTTTTGACGGTGGGTGGTGGTGGGTGTAGGTTATGGTTCATACATGTGTATTTGCAATTAAGCGTGGAATGTTTCTGAAACGTAGAATCCGGTCGATAAGTCCCGTGATGACCTCGGAATAATCAACGTACAACTTCCGAACCGCGATTTCACATTGTGAAACTAAAACATCAGTTTGTTGGGGTTTTCCATTAATTAATGTATTGGCACATTTCTTGTTTCTTTTCCATAGCCTGTTTTACTCTACCTTTTGCCCTTTCTCTCCTCAGAAATATTTACAATATTCCAATAACTGGATACAAGTGGTTCTCATCCTTTTTATTATCTCGACCCCTCTAAGAGGTGGTCTTTCCCTCTACCCCGCCTCCCTTGCATCTATAAGTAAAACTCCCTCCCAGATTTAAAGAAAAATAAAAAAAAGAGAAAGAGAAAGGGGTGTTCTTATTCTTTTGGGAATGAATTAGTGAGATGCTTGACACTGATTCTTAGCTCCTAGATATTGAACGCATGGTTGAATGCCAGAGAGTGCACAGCGCAAGTCCCCTTCAACATTCAGCCTGTTTCTGCTTTTGGTCCTGTGAGCAACGAGCGTGGAAAATGCAGCCTCACAAAGATACTGCATAGATCCGGACATACTTAGGATCCGAACGAGTCCAACTAGAAGACTAATAGACTATAGGAAACTAACGTTGTAAGGCGATACTTTTGCATTTTTTCACAAAACTTCTGAATATGAGTTCCTCATTCATGTAAAAGAATAACGCATATAATTAGAGAATTTCTAGTTTTTCCCTAGGGCTTGCGCCGCCCCCTTAGGGAGCCGCGTCCCCAGGTTGAGACCCAGTGCTTTAGACGGGCAGAGATGGGCCGGCAGAAATTCCCGAGACGTATACTAGTATTGCACCAACCCCGGATTTTTTTGCCAAGCCCCTAAGTTAGGTTGGGTTTGGTTAGAATAGTTCAACAGGGTAGAGTTTTCACAATTTTGTTGTAGGAAACATCATGGGATTGTTTTCAAGAAGATTCTATGGTTACTTTTAAAGATATGGCGTCCAGCTTTCTCAAGGAAGGGCTGGTATTTGGTTACTTTTGGGGAATATGCCGGCCGGCAACTAACAACCTGACCTGGGTCAACGTTTAATTAAGAGAGGATGAAAACGGGAGATTTGAGAGACTGAATTGAATTTTTCAATTCTTATCTTTATATAAACAGATTAACAGAGCTTAAATTTATGCGATTGGATTTGTCCTTTGTAACGAAGCATGAAACTATGATAGCAGCGTTTAACATCACTTGCCTCTCAATGTTTGTCGTCCTTCCGCAAGTGCAGTCAACCTATCAATAGCCAGATCAAACTAAATATAGACTAATGTTTCATCCTATTAAACGTTCTGTCCCCGTACGTAACCCTGCTTTTAATCACTAGTCTATTTCGAATCATTCATTATTTTTATTGATCATTATTATTCAGTACTTTAATCAAGTAGCGTGTTAGGTTATATATTACACGTTTCAAAGATATTCATCCCCCTCTCTCACTCCATTTCACACACACAAGCACACACACATGGACACATACACACGCATAAACTCACAGAGAAAGAGCGCACACGACCATTAATTAATGCGCTGGCAACGGAAAAAATCGTAGGTCCTTCAACAATGACAACTCGATCACTCTTAATTGCTCCGGCCCGTCAGATTAGAGTTTAATTCTAAAGTGACTATTGGACGTACAGACGCTTGGGTGTAGGGACGGAGAATTTCTCTCTCTCTCTCTCTCTCTCTCTCTCTCTCTTTGCTCCTATACTGATCCATAGCTGTGCCCTTACTATCATTTAAAAGTAAGAGAGAGAGAGAGAGAGAGAGAGAGAGAGAGAGAGAGAGAGACTGATGCCGTACTAATTTGGGAGATGAGTAAGTTCTCCTTTCGTTGCTTGTTTGGGTTTCAAAATTTCTGTCTTTCTATGATATCTAGATGTAGTTTTCAAATGTATTGCAGCGTCAAACTGCATCAGTGGTCACCATCTTTTCCATGATTTGTGATGCTAAGCATGGGTAAGAAGCATAAAAGCACCACGCTAAATGTTTTCATTCACATTGAGTACGTTGATTACTTAACGTAAGGAAGCCAATTTCGTGGAAATATAACTTGACTTAATGTGGTGAATTTGAACCACCAGAAAGAAATCATTAATATGGGTTTCTATTTTTCTAAATGGTAGCCCATGTGTACTGAAAATACAATACAGTATAGTAAGAGATCATATAATAGGTTTTTATTTTTGTCTGTTAAGTCCAGTGTATGAATTCTCTTCTCTGGATTAGTCCTAAAAAAAGGGGTTTTGGGGGGTGGGGGAGGCGAAAGATGGTTGCTATTAACATCCAAGAGAAGGTGTACATAGTTATTTCGCAAGAGGTTAAGTTTTTGAGAATCCGGGAAAATAGAAAATGGAATTCCAAGGTTCATAGTAGAGGGAAAGAAGCCACGCGTTATTGATGTCGAACGCGCAAATTCGATACGGTTGTCATGCAGGCACTGTGTGCTCACCTGAGGGACGACAGCTCTCCTCAGTTCGTCGTAAAGTTTGCTTCATTAGGAGCAGTATCCAAAATGGTACCAATAGAAAGTACCACTGTGATACAAAGCATCTGTTAACATCGAAACGGGAGCATAGTTTATTAACGTTGAAAAAAGGACAGTGTGTATTAAATATTCCGGCGGATGAAGCCCTTTGTTACCAACGCAATACAAATAACATAACTGAAGTGTGTTACAGGACTGGTTGAGTAGGAAAGTATAGCTTTATTGGAGTTCATTTTCATGTTCTGCCGTTACTCCTTTCATTGCCCAGTTCCAGGTACCTTTCAAAGCTGATTAATCTCGTATTTTAATAAACAAGACTAAAGACCCTGTGTACAATCTGAGACTAAAGTAATAAAAATAGTAGGTCAGTTTTTCTGGCAAGCAATTATGGGCGACAGCGATATCATGCATTGGCTGCTTCCTGGTAAGGCAATGATATATATATATATATATATATATATATATATATATATATATATATATATATATATATATATATATATAAAACATTCAGGAGTCCCAGGAAGACAGCAGTCTAAGAAGGATGCTTTATTTATATGAGAAACGTTTCATGTTGCTTCAACACATCATCAGTCTGCAATAATAATTAAGATTTTACTTGATGAATTAAAAGTTAAAAGTACAAATTATTACTAATAAAAAAATCAGTTAAAAATAATTCAAAACTTTAAAATAAAAACAAAACATGAGTGAGAAAGGCTACCTATTCAAGGTAAGGAAAAGAGCCAAGTGACCACAACAGTTCATACATACTGAGACATCTAGCTTATGCTTCTGTGACCTATAGGGACTATGAGATGATGCCACGGAACTGGTTAACTTATCCATTTTTGCCACAGGCTTCCGTTAATTATCAGAATAACATAGCAATTTGTACATCAATCAATGCCTTGGGCAAAATGCGACTATCCTGCGGTCCATAGCTCTATGAGAGCAATAAAGATAACATATTGGTAACAGGTCCGATCACCATTGGGCATACTGCCATAAGGCAAGGGGTTAGTTCACATCAAATTCAAGAAATCACGTATGGATGTAAAAGTAAAAAGTCACTTAAAAATGATTTACTAAGCCAGTGCTGAAAATAAATGAAGGAACTATTGGTGGTCTTCATTTGATATCTAAAATTCTTATCTGTCACTTAACTGGCGCTTTAAGAATCCCTTTGGTGAAGCTTGTGTAAACGTTTATCTTGTACAATATAAAAAAAAATTTAGAGACTTCACATTACATGGGACAGAGTTGTATAATTTGCTTTATTCATCAAAGAATTCAGGTAAGCAATGCAAATGAATCTATCCCAGGCCATAAGGTCTTCCACTCGCATGAGTGTAGTGTTTATGCCTGCCTCCTTTTCTCCAACGGTTCAAAACGGTAAATTCTACTTATAAACGAAAGATCTGGACAGCCACGCAGTTTGGTGGGTATGTGAGATTGTTTATGGTGCTCCACCTCCAGACTTAGCTGACTCCAGTTTGGCTGAGGTTTGATAATCTTTAATTTGCCAGCAGTCACAGAAGAGTCACATGTCACGTGAGATAGAAATGATAGAATAACTCCATTGCTATTTTTAGGATATGGAAATAGTTTTGATACATTTAAGGGCATTCTATGACTCTTAGTAATCTAAAATTCTTCCTGCCTGTCACTAATTTTAAAATATTTGAATCTAAAATAACAAATCAGATGAAGCCATGTGCGTGATTTATCAAGACTGCTTTCACACTTGAAAATGCTGCACATATTCGTACTAATAGCTCTGAAATAGCTCCAAACTTCACTAAGCTGCAAAAGTATTGGCTGATCAACAATAGCCCTCTAGTAATGGTTTTGTTTGTATGGTGTTTTTACGTTGCATGGAGCCAGTGGTTATTCAGCCACGGGACCAACGGCTGTACGTGACTTCCGAACCACGTCGAGAGTGAACTTATATCACCAGAAATACACATCTCTCACTCCTCAATAGAATGGCCGAGAATCGAACCCGCGACCACCGAGGTGAGAAGCAAACACCAAACCAACCACGTCACTGAGGCGCTTCTTCTAGTAATGGATTCTTGGAGTCTCTTGAATATACCGGACCGACCAGTCTTGGTGTCCTGCAAATATGTGTTCTTTCCAAACGTCAAGATGATGCTGGCCATCATCTTTCATCTGGCTTTGGTGAATGGGTTTTCCCGAATCTTATAATAGTTCTTATTAATTATAAAGTGTTGTAATTTCCAACATTGTCGTTGATATCATTAACATGATTTTATTACTAACATTATAATAGATATCATTGTTTATAATTCGTGTTGTTATAATCTTCTATGTCCTTATTCTAGAGTTATAATTGTCAGTATTATTATCAGTATTAGTATCAGTACTGGTTATTGTTAGTTGCTATTGTTTTTACTGATACTGTAACTGAAACATAACTAAGAATCAAGCTTTTGTTTTGTGTTTTATTCAAATGTTTGTTCTGTAACTCTTACAGTAAATTTTTATGTTACTGCTTACATAAGTTTCAGTAGACTTAATTTGTTATTTCTCTCTTCCCTTCAGGCGCCTCAGCACGTCATGGATTTTCGTTGACTTTGTTGAACTTGAAAGTCGTTATAAAAGATATAAGACAACTAGCTATCTGACGTTCCCACAGTCAAGGAAGAGGAGGAGGAGTATGAGGAGGAGGAGGAGGGAGAAAAAGACTAGGAGGAGTTCAAGAGGTGAGAGGTTCTCTCTTGAAGGGTGAATTGATACTACGCCTGTCCGATAGGCCTGAAAAAGGAGGCCGAATTTGCAGGGTGAATGCTCAGATTGCTACAAAAGGGGTCAATTTAAGGTTATGCGTACTACCATTTAGACCTTCTCCGCTGATGAGACGAGGAAGAGAGAGTACCAATTAGCTCTGGAAATTGACGTTCGATTCTTTTTTCTTTTTGCCTTTGTTCTGCCTTGCTTATTGCTCTCTTTTTATTCCCTTATTTTAATCGTCTGTAAAAAAAACAACAAAGGGTGTAAAGGAAAGAAACTATGAGAAAAAAAACCCTGAATTACGAGTCTCACTTTTAATGTTTGACATTACCACTCTCTTTCTCTCTCTCGATCTCTAATGGCTCAACCTTTTTCCCCTTACATATTTTAAAAGGAATCTTCTTGATTGGATCGATAATAGCGTGCGTTTACTTGATTATTTTACATAATTCATTGCCCTCCATGCATTTCTTAAAAGACTTTTTTTAATTATAAAAAGATGAGCCGTAACTTTATTCATTATACATTTAAATGCAAATGCTGAAGTTTATGGAATTGCTATGCAAACCCTGTTTCAACTAGCGTATTCTTAACACTCCAAAATAAGTGACCCTTTATTAGAAAAATTGTTCTAATGTCACATATCAGCCTAATAACTTTATATATTATATATATATATATATATATATATATATATATAACTAAAATCACTTATTTAAAATGTTAACTCATTTAAAAAATATACATATATAAAAGCAAAAAAGACAAAAAAACACAACACCATTGGCACGAAAATGACCTACCCAGACGGGAGTTGAAAGGAAACTGTTGAAACAAAGTTACAATAATAATAAACAAGGCACACACGTACAGTAAGGCAACGACAAGACAAATAGGGCCGTTAAGCAATGAACAATTGTGTAGATGAGGTTTGGGTGTTTAATGATGGGACAGTTAATTTTATCATTATGGACTCTAGGGTTGTTAGGTCATTGTTTTTCTGCGTTTGTCCTATTATCTGAAAATCTTTGTTTTCTATGTATGTTTTGCATAATTTGGAATGATTCCTTATATTGGATTGCTCTGGGTTGGACAGTCTGCTTCCAGTTCTAAAACTAATTCCTCTATGAGCGTCTATGCGTACCCTTAGCAGTCGTTTGGTACATCCAACGTAAGTCCCCTGGTTACACCTGGGGCAAGTATACTTATAAACAACGCTGGACGTAAACAACGGACTAACTTTGTCCTTGAGCAATCCAATATAAGGAATCATTCCAAATTATGCAAAACATACATAGATAACAAAGATTTTCAGATAATAGGACAAACGCAGAAAAACAATGACCTAACAACCCTAGAGTCCATAATGATAAAATTAACTGTCCCATCATTAAACACCCAAACCTCATCTACACAATTGTTCATTGCTTAACGGCCCTATTTGTCTTGTCGTTGCCTTACTGTACGTGTGTGCCTTGTTTATTATTATTGTAACTTTGTTTCAACAGTTTCCTTTCAACTCCCGTCTGGGTAGGTCATTTTCGTGCCAATGGTGTTGTGTTTTTTTGTCTGCTTTTATATATGTATATTTTAAATGAGTTAACATTTTAAATAAGTGATTTTAGTTATATTTTTTATATTTTTATAATGTTTTTTATGATTATATAAATGAGTTAACATTTTTAAAAAGTGATTTTATTAATTTTATATTGTATTATAAAGTGTTTTTATGATTATACATATATATATATATAATATATATATATATATATATATATATATATATATATATATATATGTGAGTAATTTATATCTTCAGTTCAGAGATGATTATGACAGTGAGGTGATTACTTATCTTATCAATGCAGGTTTCACTCTTGAATTTCACGTTGGGAGGCTGCCTATAGCATACCAATAAAGTATTCACCAGTTATGCTAATATGTCCTCTTTTGAACTCATTGGGAACACGCAAAGTAAATTAGGATTGTTATACGATTATTTGTGAGAGTTCCTTATTCAATGTGATAAGTTTATGATGTAATAAAAGAAATTTGGTTATTTCTCTTGCAGTTATTTTTGAAGTAGGCATATTGTTAGGGACTGTGACACGCAAGGGAAGAATAATGTAAATTAACAGATTAGTAACAATGTTAGTCATTGTTGTGCTATAATAATAAGGCCAATGGGCACAATTTTCAGTGTCGAAAATGATGACAATGATTGCAGGTCCACAATAATATCGCATGTGAAGTATAAAGTCTTTAATTATAAGAGCTTTCGAACCTTGTACTAGGTTCATCTTCAGTCACGTGGACATTATGAATTTAAAAATCCGTCGAAGTAAACTTCTGAACAGAACAATTCCACAATGACGAACGCAAATGAAGGAAGCGCTCAACAGCCCAATTACGTAATTCCGTTGTTGTTGTTCGAATTCCTGTTTGCTATTCTGCTGGAACGTCTTGTGGGCTGTGATGATGCTGCATGGTGTTCCCCTGGCGGCGCGGCTGCAACAATGCTGGACGTCACTTCCCCCGTGCTGTAATCTGTCTGAGGGAGGAGAGCAGATGAGGGGGCAGCTAATGTCATTAAAGATGTCATTAAAGGCGACATGACAGTCGAAAATAATTCACGAAACTCTGTCATAAGTGAGTAGCCCTTCTTTTATGAATGCTTTCATTTCGTAATCAGTGAATTATAATTATCAGCGGTCCCTTCTCAGAAACCCCATCCAGTAATAATACCATTGACTCTTGATAAGATATGGCATAGATAATATGAATGGCGGTTGTGATAGCATTGTGTACTAGAAGCTAGTGTAGTAGTAATAGTAGTAGTAGTAGCATTTTTTTTTTCATTTGGATCATTCATTGTTGTATGTCTGATGGAGAGCGTCTTTGGTCTTATCGACCTAGGTGTAGTTTTTCTGTCGTCCAAAAAACATCTGTGTTCACGAGCGCATCATTTAATTCAGCTTACTTGGACTTTAGTATTTCTTATATACTTCTTATATACTTTCATCGGGTTTGAAGGCTTTATTTAACTGGTGACATACGTTTTCATAACACTTATTCAACCTGGTTCCTGCTTGTACATGACATGAATATACATTGGCCGCTTAATGAATATATATATATATATATATATATATATATATATATATATATATATATATATATATATATATTTCTTCGCCCATTTTGGATACGTTTGTCACTACAAACCCTTAGATCCAAACGAAGGAAATATGAAGTAATTATGATCTCCTGGAGCTGGATTCGAACTCGCATCTGTAGTATTAGAACTAAGTCACGTTGCCGACCTTCTCGTGATCAGATCAGCAACTGACCTCGTTCTGATATGTTGGATGTAGGTTTGAGTCCTGCTACTGGACATCAGAAATGTTTGGCATTCTTGCATCTGGATCCAAGGCCTTGCAGTAACAAATGCATCTACAAAGTGTAAAGAATTCGAGAAGTTAAGAGGGCGTTATGGTTATTACAACTGCATAAGAATCAGGTAAAAAGTGACCAGTAGATTCTATATATATATATATATATAATATATATATATATATATGTATATATATATATATATATATATATATATAGTATATATTATATAAATATATATATATATATATAGTATATATATATATATATATTTATATATATATAGGTATATACTATGTTATATTTATATATGTATATGGATGTATGTTATATGAACTGGTAAAAAATGTTCCTGTAACAACAGAATTCCATCTAATAAAAGGAGCCCATAAAAACACCAAATATAGAGAAAAAAGTACTATATTTCAGAGACTGCTGTCTCCCTCTTCAGGTAGATGAATGAGAAAAGTTTACAGATATATAATACCACCTTTTCTGTAAACTTTTCTCATTCATCTACCTGAAGAGGGAGACAGCAGTCTCTGAAATATAGTACTTTTTTTCTCTATAAATTTTGGTTTGTTTTTATGGGCTCCTTTTATTAGAATATATGTAATATTGTATATATATTATAATATATTAATATATAATTATAATTATATATAAATATAATAAATATATATATATATATAAATATATATATATGTATATTACATGATATATATATATATATTAATATATACCATTATATATAGTATATATTATATATATATATAATAATATATATATGTTTGCATGCATTAGAGTATGTATGAATGTATAAATGTAAGTGGGCATGAATTTAAACTTACATTTACGTATGTATACAAATATTTATATATGTAATTTTATGATGAATATATTGGCCGACAGGTCTACATCCACGTCGATTGAAGCTCCTTTGTAGATTAGCTGGTCAGCATTGCTCGTAACAGCAGTTGCTTTGTCTGTTTTAGGTCTGCTGTTACCACACAGATATAGTTACCCTCAATGTGTGATAAATATGAGCCAAAAAACACGTTTATTAAATTTTTCACATAAATTATGAGGTGCTTCGGTATCAAGATTTTATTTGTACCTCAGTCTGCATATGTAGTGGTAATCTTGTTGTTGTCATTTATACCACATTTCGATGTCTGTGGGATAGACCTATCTGTCTTGCGACAGATCATTGCAAACATATATACATGTTAATATATATATATATATATATATATATATATATATTATATACTGTATATATATATATAATATATATATATATATACTTGATATATATATATATATATATATATATATATATATATATATATTATATATATATATATATATATATATATATATATTTATGTCTTATTGATATGCTCTCACGCCAGGTTAGATCCGACACACTCACATAATTACATACATACATACGAAGTGCGTACATACATACATATACTACTGTATATATATATATATTATATATATATATATATATATATATATATATATATGTGTGTGTGTGTGTGTGTGTGTGTGTATATATAAATCTATATGTATATATATATGTATATATATATATATATATATATATGTATATATATATATGTATGATATATATCTGTAAATATGTATATATATATATAATATATATATATATATATATATTGTATATAACGGTGTATGTATAAATATTTGCGTAGGTATGCGCTTGCTGTAGCATAATTCTACTAATACAGCAATGCTTTTAGTTTCATTAGTATAACTGAGGAGGTACGTACCATAATGAATTAGGAGAGGATGAGTATGAGAGTGTTCCTGCAAATGTTCCATTATGAAAACGTTACGTATTGTTCTGAAGAAAGGTGCCTTCATTCTGGGTACTCAGAGGAACCAGCGGTGAAAGGCTATTTATTCCCAAGCTTGACAATAACGCATCCACGAATCGTGCAATTCATTATTTTTGGACTCTTGTTGTTACACAGAAAACTGGGTATATTGATTCGTGTCTCACTTTGTCATGTACATATGGAACAATCTGAAGACCATAGATATCCATAAAAGAAAGTTTCCATTCTGTAGGAAGTCCAGAAAAAAGGAGAAAAGCAGGTATTAAATGGATTGAATGTATTGAAAAAAATTAGGTGTATAGATATAAGTTACAAGCATTCTGAACAGCCAACTGCAGTTTCATTTAAGCTCTCTCTCTCTCTCTCTTTCTCTCTCTCGGTTAGTTACGTGTCGATTTGTCATTTCCTAAACCTAGAAATGTTGTTTCCTATGAATTTTTTTTTCCTGCTTTGATCTCTGATTTCGTCTTTGGGCAACTCAGGCAATTTGCAATCGAAGATGGCCGCCAAATGCCATATTGCAAGTATCAAACTTTCTTCTGCTTTATTGTAAAATCTTGTGCAATATCTCTTTTCATGGTTTTTCTTGTGTGTGGAATCCATATTTGATATTTGTTTCGATTGCACGTCAATCTCGTGTGTTGAAAGGTCAGGTTTTACATCTGTTTTAAGAAGTAACGCAAACTTCAACAGAATGTGACTCAAATATACCGTAAACAGACAATATGAGGGCTATATATATTTGAGATCCAATTGTAAGGTTCCCTTTGCACCAGGCCAAAATACACAAAGACAGCACAAAGAGGAGTTGGCTTATACTGGATGCAAAAGATCGTGGTCCCACTGAGGCAGAGGTTCAGAAGTATCCACATCCAATGGGAAGACGACCTCAACCCTTATAATGTACAGCCCTGTCACGGTCCAAATTGCACCTGCTTTTGTGAATGTGGCTGAATCATTTATGGTCGGCGAAAAGATGAAAAGGAAGTTTAGAGAAAGTCTGCCTCGTGAGTTTTACAGCTCAATCGGTAGTCCCATCGGGGACATCGTCAGTTTTAAAGAAAAAGTTGAAAGGAAACACAGTCAAGCCGGTAATACATCTTAGGAATCTTTTGTCTTCGACTATTTTGTGTTAGGTCAGCGTCGGCAGATGAAACTAGAGCCTCTCTTTTCCTGTGAACTGTGTCGCGCCCTCATCTCTAATTGCAGAACGTGGATGCCTCCGTATAAAGGTAGCAAGTCACAGCTGGTCAAAAATGCCTTGGTGTGCCTGAGACGTTGCCAGCTCCCGCAAATGTTGTCATTGAAGGTATTTCACAATTGTGTTATCATAATGTGTGGCCACATGGCGGCGCTCTGTCAGATCTAATAGCTTCCATCCATAGTCGCCTTAGTCACTACCCAATTGGAACTGAAAAAATCATCTGACAAATACCGAGACTTATCTGCAGAGGATCATAAGAGAAATCATATGAGCTCTCCATTGCAAGCCCATTACCGAAATGAGATGCTATTCTGAAGAGTAAGAGGAACAAACGGAGACAGGCTAACATGTTTACCTTTACTGTTGAAGAAAATGTGACAATGGAAACTCCAGACAATGGTGCATTTGGTCATGACGAGGCAGAGATCATTATGATTTCCTGTGTCCTTCAGACAGATAGTAGGCCTAGTGTGCTTATGGATAAATCTGATGTTTTTGTCCTGCTGGTGTATTGGTATACTGGGCGAACATACAGTACAAGGTCCAGCTGGAGCGTTCGGATGGGGCAGTCCTTGATGTCAAGGCAACTCGTTCCAAACTAGGGACAGAATGTCTTCAACTCCTTGGCATGCATACCCTCAGTGAATGCAACACAATCTCATAACCATACGATATATGTAAGATCAGGGCATTAGATATTTTACTGAGAGGGGACTTCCTAGGCTTGGCTGATGTACTGGAGGAAGTGGGTGCTACAGAGGCTGATTTAATACAAGCAGCAAAACCCTTCTTTCTTGGTATATATAGACAGCAGTCAGGAACTTCTATGGAATCTGAACGCTTTGCACTATACACAAACAAAAGGCCCAAATTGATGAACCTTTCTCACCTGTTGCAGCATGAGCTGAGGGGCTCATTTGCAAGTAATGCTGCGGAAGGCATCAGCCCAATAAGCTCCGCCTGGTAAATCAGCTGATGTCACAAAATTTGGATGGGAGATTGAAGATTGTATTCCTGGATTAGATGGAAAAATAGGACACAGGTATAGATTGAAAGAAAACTTTAATTTGAAAGAATAACATTTGAAGGATTTAAGCAGAAAGTATTTGATGAATGAGGGAGGATGCACTAATGGTGAGAACAGAATTTAATCACATTTTATATGCTGATGACTTAATACTGCTCATTCCTTCTGTAAAAGCCCTTCAAAAACAAATCGATGCGTGTATGCTGCATTTTGAAGAACACTACCTAATGGTGAACGATGAAAAGACCAAAGTAATGACAGTTAAACCGAAAATCTTCATTAATTACTGAGATCCGAAGTTGTACGTGGATGAGAAGTTGGAAGCAGTCCAGTGTTTCCAATACTTGGGTATGCATCTCATCTGGGAGCATAAGGACGATGAGCTTATCTTCACATCATTAAACTGCGGTCAGTGCATGAGAGGCAGTCTGTTGCTCCGTTGTATGAATATTGGCAGGTCCTGTGGCATTTCCGAGCATTTCGTTAAATTAAGTATTCCTGCATTTCAAGAACTTTAGAAAAAAAAAGGAAAAAGAAACAGTTTCTTCCTTCGGCTAAGTAAGACAAATAATAGTGTTCTTAAAGCAGTTTTTAATTGTACTATTTTTAGAAGGTCAACAACATTTTTAAAACGGAGTAATCTAATTTTTGGTGAGTCATAAAAATAAACAATTACATATATAGTTTATAATTACTTTATATTATGCAATTGACTAAGATTAAAAGAAATTATCTTAATAAATGTGAAATTATACTCTATAAAGGTATGAATATGTATGCAATATTCTCTGTAAAGTCTTTTGTAAATATATGCACATGTATTTATCATTGTAAATAGCACATAGCTGGAATAAAGGATTTAGTTCAGTTTAATTCAGTATGAGCTACGACACATTTTGTTAGAACAAGAGAATAAAAAGGAAAGTTTTAAAGCTGGTGTTTGGGGGTCATCTTGAATTATGCAAATTGGCGGGGTTGCTCAATCATGCCATTTGAGCAACAGAGCTAAAATTGTTCTAAATCCACATCTAAATCCAAATTATCAAAAAAACCTTCATAGGAAGCAACATTTCTAGGTTCACTATGGAATAGATAGGAATGTCAAATCGCCTGTGGTGTTTGCGTATGGTAACACTGCGTCTCGGGCTTTAGATAGTTACATTCAGCTTACATGCAACAATTATAATATCCTATTTCGAATATTAACGGTGTAATTCGCATACAGTAAATCATTAAAAAACTTTTCAGTTGCTAATGTACACTCAGATATCCTTTTATTTATCTAAAACTTAGACATAGCGTAACTATTTAAAGCCCGGGACGTAGTGTCACCATGCGCGATGGAAAGATGGAAAAAAACAAAATATAGTAGACATCTGCGTTAGTTAAAGAACGCTGCTATAAATAGTCTACTAAATGCTATTCAGTGTATAAATATGTTGATCAATATTTTTTCATTTTAGCTTTCAAGGCTTAGTTTGGTCCCTCTCAGTGTGTCCCGTTTTACAAACAAATAAGCAAGTAAAGTTATTTTGCCATATTTTTTTTTTCATAACCATAACTGTGGCGGTAGACGTTAAACAATATTTATGACTGCTGAAGCACATCCCGGGAAGCCACAGTTGTCATATAAATTACTGCAGACTTTTAGCAATATTATTCTGGATTTAAAGTAAATAAACTCTTGATAAAGACGACGCCCAAATTCTTAATCATGTTAATCCTTATTTCTATGAAGACCTGCTTGCAAGATTGTTTTATGTCACTTTTTAACATATGCTTTCATTTTTGTGTCATCGTAAACTCGTCGCTAATTGTCACGTCTTTGAGAGCTAGGGATTTATTACTTCTGCCCTTTTCTACTTAATCTTTATTGGGATTTTCTTGGCATTTAGTAAATCAGCGAGATAATATAATGCCTTCTGCTTCTATTTGTAAGATTTTTCTTTCATCAATTGGTTCCGCAAATGGACTTTTAAACATTGCCTAAATCTGAATGTTTTGTTCATAAGAGACCGTGCGACAACTGAAGAACATTCCTTTCTAAGATTGAAATTTTGATAGAACGTCTCGCCTTCTTTATATATATATATATATATATTATATATATATATTATATATATAATAAGTTCCTCGTTGGACGACTGGATTTTGCGCTCGGCTACCAATCCGATGGTCGGAAAGTTCGATTCTCGGCTCGGCCAACGCGGAACCAGAGAAATTTATTTCTGGTGATAGAAATTCATTTCTCGATATAATGTGGTTCGGATCCCACAATAAGCTGTAGTTCCCGTTGCTGGGTAACCAATTGGTTTTTTAGCCACGTAAAAATATTTAGTCCTTCGGGCCAGCCCTAGGAGAGCTGTTAATCAGTTCAGTGGTCTGGCAAAACTAAGATATACTCTTTTATATAATATAATTAATTATATATATAATATATACGTATATGTATATTATATATAATATATATATTATCTATATATGAAAACATAAAAGGGTGTTAAACATCTTTTGGGGTGGCCAACATTCTATTATATACATAATCTATAATATATATATATATATTATAATATTATATATATATATATAATATATATATATATAATATATATAATAGAGGGTGGCCCCAGAAGATGTTACCCTTTATATTTTCAACTGATATTTAAAGGGTAAGGTCACTAGCCCCATGTTTTACCCGTGGAAGTTCAACTTGCGAGCCGACGTCGTCTGCTTTTTCCTTGTGGGTCAAACATCCAAGTGTTGACCAGACTTTTTTGGGTCGAACGGTGAGCAGTATATACCAAGCATGTTGGTCTCCTCTGCCCCTGCTTGTAGGCCTATTGTGGTCTGCTCCTGGAAAGGAAAATGTAATATTGAACGAAACTCTGATCACCATGAAGCACCATATCGTTTACTATAACCAGCTTCAGCGCTACTGGAACGCATTCACACACGCAAGATTTTTATCCCAGGGATATGAGCCTAAGGACACGCTCAGCGGATGTTGAAGAATCTTATGTGCCGATGTCTTTTGCATTTGCTATTGGTTACACACACGTGTACTGACTAGAACCAACGTTAACTTAACTGCGATAAGTGTGTGTACTTGAGTATGTGCATAAAGTGCAAGGAAGAACTTTTACCACATAGTTGTAATTATCACCATTCCTATTCCTCAGATTCCTTTCCGATATGCCTTTGTTATCGCTCGAGGGCAAGGCTCGATAGTATCTTCAATTAACTGAGTGTCCTCTCACATAAAACGATTACACAAAACAATTAGGGCGATACCAATCTTGGGAAGCCACTTCGACATTGTAAGCACAGGTACTACAAAGAAAATCCTTATACATACATACATAAATATTCAAGTACGTGTATATGTGTATGTGAATTGCGTAAGAATACATACACCCTGCAATTCCTGTTTATTTACGCGTGAACACGTACGACCATCTCGCGCGAAATGAAGAAGAATTTTCGAAGGAACGATCTCGACGAACAAGAATGAATTGTTCTCAAGCGGGAATGTATTGCAATTTTTCAATAGTTGTTTACCTGATTAAAAAAAAAAGCATACAAGTCATAAGCATTTGCAAATCGTTCATCGAAAGCAAACATTTCATTTGAATGAAAAGCTATCCAGTTCAGAGAAAGATTAATTGATGACAAAGAAAACCAATATAAGCAGATTCTCTCTCCCTGTAACGGACGACCCCTCCAACTTAGGCATAAGCGACAAGAGAGAGAGAGAGAGAGAGAGAGATAGAGAGAGAGAGAGAGAGAGAGAGATTGTTGAAGGATAATTGGTTGTTTGATTGACTCTAATAGTTACGAGAATGCTTATAGTCTGAACCATAAACGGCCATTAACATGCCTGTGGTTGGTTTAGCCGATTGTGATATTTCCTTGAGGGCACCAGTGAATTGAATAAAAAAAAAAGAAAGGAAATCTCCAGGTAGGGTGACAAATTCCTAGAGTGAATTGACGTTCAGGGCTGCTTAACAACCACTTTCCTTCCAAGAAAGATTTCTTTGGTAGAACGACTAAGTATTTATATTTGAACTTATGTATGTATATATATATATATATATATATATATGTATGTATGTATGTATGTATGTATGTTACAGAACTTAATACCTTGCACGTTCTCACCTTTTAAAAGTAAACGCGCAAAATCGTTCGGCCTTTAAGGAATCGAGTTTGGGAGGCGAGTGTTCTAATCTTTGGACAACTCAGACCCAGTTTATATATATATATATATGATATATATATATATATATATATATATATATATATATGTATATATATACTTGTTAATGTTTATTTTTTTATATTTGTTTCCTTTGTGATTACGGGCCCATGTGAGGTAAGGTTTCCAGTAGCGATAATTTACAAATATTCTATGTTCTGTAACGTTTCTTAGTTAAAAGCCAGAACATGAGTAGGATTGAGCACATGCTTTTCGATTCTTATGTACGCCGGCAAGTAAAGTGGTGATACCGCAATTTTCCACGTGATGTCTTCAGGAAACATAGGCAAACTTTCACCATTGTTAAACACACTATAATGTTACGATCAAAATATTTCGCTTCTCTCCATTAACATTCAGAAAAAAAAAAAACTAATTAAGGTGATCTTCAGTGAACGCCGACATCAAAGGACACTTCCCTTCCCAAATGTGACTTGGTTTTGTTGTTCAGTATTAGATTTTAACAACAGTAGTTTGACGACTTTCTTTGTGTCTCGGTTCGAAAAGAATTGTGTTCCTCTGTGTTTCATCTCACTGTGCCCATTCAATCTCAGTAAAATAATAATAATAATAATAAACGCCTCAGTGGCGTGGTTGTTATGGAGTTTGCTTCCCACTTCGGTTTTCACGGGATCGATTCTCGGCCATTCCATTGAGGAGTGAGAGATGTGTCTTTCTGTTGATAGAAGTTCACTCTCGACGTGGTTCGGAAGTCACGCAAAGCCGTTGGTCCCGTTGCTGAATAAACCACTGGTTCCATGCAGCGTAAAAACACCATACAAACAAACAAACAATCTCAGTAATAATGTCAGGTCTTCATTCAACTCCTAAAGTGACGTCTGGCGACTGACCTGATACTCATCAACAAGTAGACATTCAAAAAAAAAAAAAAAAAAAAAAAAAAAAAAAAAAAGAAGTCATTCCAAAGTCTATTAGACTCAAAGACGGACTTTCGCGCAAAAAGGACGAAGCTGAATATGAAAAGTAGAGCGAACGGGACCATCACACCCATAGCCATGGGACCTCCCCCGACCCCCGACCCCTTGGTTATGAAGAACACCAGATAGAGAGAAAATGAAGAGCAAACATTGGAGGTGTGCGCATGCATTTAAACGACCTCCTTAGGGTTAAAGGGGGTTGTGATGGGGGGGGGGGGGGATAGGAGGGGTGTAAAGACTGTCGTCTCGTTGCTGGCATCGTTCTCTCTCTCTCTCTCTCTCTCTCTCTCTCTCTCTCTCTCTTTTACCAAGGGATTGGGGGGTGAGGGTTGGTGGTGGTGGGGGTGGGGGATGTATAGGTAAACAAAAAATAAGACGGTATCGCACGGGTTGGATAGCAAGGAGCTACTATAGAAGGTAAAGGAGAGAGGGGAAAGGAACGAGGTGAAGTGGGAGAGGATGGCAAAGAAGGGAAAGAAATATAAAGAAGAAGAAGACGAAGAAGAAATGGTTGGAAATAGGCAATCAGATGGAAAAGTAATGAAAACTAAGAACGGATGAAAATAAGATAAGAGGAGAAATGAAGGTGTGGAACATGATTTGATGGAAAGGGAAGAAGGGGAACGAAAAGGGAGGAGGCAACAGGAAGTGAAAAACCTCGTTCGGCTAAAATCAACGCGGTGATCATGACCAAAGCAACAAAAAGTGTTTTCGTGAGAGAGAGAGAGAGAGAGAGAGAGGAGAGACTCATCATCATCAGGTTTGGATGAACCTTCCCTAGGTAAGAGGATATTTTATGGGTGGATGAGTGCGGCCGAGGATGTTGAGGATGGCGGCGGAGGAGGTGGATGAGAAAGAACTAGAAGCACGATCCTGCAAAGGTGTCTCAGGATATCCAACCAAACGAACTACGCCTGAGAGGTGTATGCTTCTGTTACAAGGCAGGAAAGAAATTAGGTTGCAATGCAGGATGATATCTTGAAAGATAAGGAGGTCACCCTTTCCCACACACCATCGTATGTAGCCAACGTTATGACCGCGTTTATTCAACGCGATGAAAAGAAACTCCTCAATGGTATCTCTATGCAATAATTTAATCCACTGAGGCAGACTGAAGGTGGAGGAAGAAGAAAGCGTAGGTGTTACTACATAGAAGACAAACTGGCGAAAACATTGAGTTGTGTTGGTTTCTTTTGTCAACAACGCACTAAAAAGGCAATAAAATTTTTAAAGGTCTATAAAATATATGCCACTAGCAAAAAAAAAAAAGATAAATAAATAGAAAAATAAATAAATTTCTCAAAAGAATTACGCTTTAAAAAAGATGATTTTGGTAAGCTTTTATTTAGCTACTTTGAACATTCATTTTCGAGTATATCACTCAGAGTCAATAATTTCCAACGATTGTTGCATTATGAAAATCAACAAAAAAACCATAATGAAAATTAAGATGCTTATGCAAATTCTTCTATGGAATAGTAACTAAAATTCATCCTGGGGACCGTCGATACTTATCAATGTCCCCTCGAGAGGTATAAATGAAATTGTTCAGTCACTCTCGCACTGGTTAGAAAATTTCGAAACGAACGTCATGCCTTCCTCACTGGCTAAAAATGACTTCTTCCGACTCTGTCTCACCATAAAATTCGATAGCTTGGTGAAGTTGTGTTTAGGCTAGTGTCTTTTTAAGTGAATTTCTTTGCATACTCGCCAAGGTAGAGCAAATCAATTTTCACCAGTGTACGATAGTCCCTATTATTAAATAATAATGAATGGATCTTTGAATCAAAATTGACACTGATATAATACTAGCATTTTCAATCTCATCCCTTATAAAAGGTTAGATAGAAGATGCTGAATAGGCTGTATTCTTCACCTGTCACTGGTAAATGGAATGGGGTCACTCGTTGTATTTCAGCATAACTTGAGGCGAAGTAAGAGAAATCGATAAATCTTCAGAAATGTGATTGAACAAATATCAGTTAAGATACAAACGGTTAAGTTAATAACAACTCGTTAAGCACATGCTATTTGGATGTTGTTCATCGCTATCTAGATTGCAATTTCTTTTGACGTCAGTAAAAATGTATAGATTTGGCTATAATAAGTATACTGCTGGGTATAATGACCATTGCCAAGAATTGTTATTCGTAACAGGGAAAATAAAAGCTAATCCGTGTGTAAATAAGGCTTTCGAGGCTACAACCGTTTTAAGTGTTTAAATTAATTAATTAGCCGGATTTAATTCAGGTATGATATGTAGGCTACACGAGATAAGTTATGTAGAAAAGAGAAGTCAATGTCCGCTGAAACGCCAGCTAGTCATCTACGTACATATGCTACAAATTTAGGTTACTCTTAGAATGCCAACTTTATAAAAATTGGGCTATAGCCACAATGTTAATTAGGCCACAATTCAAACTCAGATTTTCGGTGAGTTTGTTCAATAAAGACATTTGCCTCTGAGTAATCTTCCATAAAAAAAATGATGAGGCACTGCAATGGCTGGCTATCAGTGGATTCATTCCTGCTGCGTGATGATAGGTTTCCTGAATATTTCGGCTATCACTGTATTGTTCATCAACACAAGTATTTTGTGGGGAAATGTTGAATATGAAATAAGTTATGGATATTGCCTTTAAAGTTGTCAATTCAGTTCGAGCCAAGAGTCTTCAGAGACGGCTGTTCCGAGCTCAGTTGGCAATGAATGAGGTTGAACCTCAGACCTTTTGTTGCGTACTGATGTCAGGTGGTTATGTAGAGGAAAATTCCTTCAGAGAGTTAGAGACCTGCTGTCAGATATAAAAGTTTTTGGCTTCAAAAGGTCAGTCTACTGTTCTCATGCAGTTAGACAACGAAGTGCGGCAGTTAGATTTAACTTTTTTTAGTTGACTTCACTACCATGCTTAGATCTTCAAGGGAAAGAAAAATCTTCAGCACACATGATTATTGCTGCGACAGGTTTCGAACGAAATAAAGCTGGTGTCCTCTCACCTGCAAAAATTTCAGCTACGAAACTTCAGAAATACGGACTCTGACTCTGAACTAGAAAATCAGGGAAAAGACTGTAACGTGTTTGACGGTGCTCGATATATTGAACAGGTGACAAAAGTAGCTTCAGATTTTGACAGACGTTGTTTTCAAGATAAAATGGCAATAGAACCTGTTGCAACACATGTGCGTTTTCCATTTGGAAAAGACTCAACTATTGAAGAAACTGTATCTATAATGGCATCAACGTTTCACATGGTAACAGAGGGAAGTTTCTGGAATCTTCTCATTGAAGAAAAATATCTCAACATCTGACAATTTCTATGTACCTGACTGTTATTTTTTTCTTTCTTGATCTTCATACCTTGATTCAGCATTCTCACATATGAAACAAAATCCAAATAGAGCAACGCTCAACAATGGCAGATGACCCCTTGGATGTTTGTCTGCAGCTAGCAGTATCCATCCACCTAGATGCCTAATGACAAGAAGTTCGCTGACAATCTGCAATGTCAATCATCTCATTAGCAATGTAATTTCATGTTTTGCTATTCTAATTTCAAATGTACTCATGACCTTAGTGAACATTTTTTCAAGCTATTACTGTACTACTGTGTCTCTTATTAAATACATCCTTAACCTTAATGAATACTTTTTCAGTCTGTTATTTTACTACTATGTGTTATTCCTATAGCAGACCTATTTTTTCAGTTGGTGACGGTATAAACGAGTTTAGTAGACCGCCGTATGGAAAGTAGTAGATCCCGATCACCAAAAAGGTTTTTCCGCCCCTGTATTATATATATATATATATATATATATATATATATATATATATATATATATATATATATATATATGTATGTATATATATATATATGTATATATATATATATATATATATATATATATACACACACACACATATATATATATATATATATATATATATATATATATATATATATAATATATATATATAGTTAGGAACTCTGTTATTCTGATAAGATGTTTAACAAAAAACACTAATTTCTACTTTAAATTTATAATAATATGTCTAGGTGTTTACTGGGCCTTCCAACAAAGTTGCTTTTACTACGATAGCTTGAAGGCTAAAGAATAAAATTTACCAGCAATACAGACAAAATACACTTTATCTAAATTTATTACAAGAAGATACTTCCACACATCCTCGAATTATTGGCTGAGGGTACAGTCACACACACTTACACCCCCCATTCAGACTCACAGTTAACCTTCACTCAAAAGATAGTTAGAGGGAAAGTGCCGAGGAGAAGGGAGAAAAACAACTTCCGCACTAAGTCAGTAATAAGTGAGAGATGAAAGAAAGATGAAAATTCTTAACCTAACTGAACACAATATTTACAGTAATGTACCATTACATATATATGTTCCCACGCTTCGGACAAAGACACAAATCTCAGCTGACAATGAAGCAGTTTAGCAAACGAGTGATAGTTCCGATGGCACTCCGGCTTATTAGTCGTCCCAGGACACTATTGCCCAACCACAAGGAAATGAGACTACTCTTGGATAAAAAGAAGGCACATAATCGGAAGCTTACTCTTCTTCATGACCAAGAGGCCTCAAAACGACTCCCAGAAGATCTCGAAACAACGGCTGTTTGTTGGACGATTCTAGAGGCGTCACCATAACAGTAGTCGAAAGGACTGAAGATGTGGGCGATGACGATGGTCTCGGTACACTTGGAAGCACGAAAACGCTACCGCAGCCACAAAAGGGGGTCAGGTGTATGTATGCATCCAGCGACATTGAAGCATCGGCTGCAGATGAGTCCACTCGAAGCAAGACGTCCAACTAAATATAGCAGAGCAATGGTGCAAGGTGGTGGTCGCCACACTGATCAACTAGCCATGAAAAACGGCGAGAACTTCTCTACAGGAGTGCCGAAGGCCATCTTCCCTCCATCCTGACGAAAAATATGTAAATCGCCTCTTAAACAGTCCAACGTGGCAGGAGGCAGAAGATGAAACAACCGAAACACTTCTCATGGGCGGAGTACCAATTAGCAAATAACAACATTCGGTGGGGGAAGCACAACAATACGAAACTCGAACCAAGAATTCGAGGCTCAAATGAACTGTTAAAATATTGACAGTAATTAATTAACAAATGTTTACTTTAATGGAGCCACGAGATAAAACTTAAGTAGCTGATATTACAATATATATATATATATATATATATTTATCTATATATATATAGGATATATTATATATGAACGTTGCTTAGATCTGTTTTTAACCTGTTTGCGGACATATTCATACACCCACACACACACACATTCACACACACACACATATATACATATATATATATATATATATATATATATATATATATATATATATATATATATATATATATATATATATATATATATATATATATATATATATATATATATATATATATATATATAATCAGCATGGATTTTTGTCCAACCTGTCTGCGGATGGGTCTATAGTGTTTGAATCGTTTGGCTGTATCGTAGTTATTAAGTCTCTTTGTAATTTTACCGTTCGTTACTTATCGTTTGATTTGATTCGTACAATATAAAATATTGTGCACCAAAACTTTATAATGAACCGATTTTTTTTCTTCTTCTTTTGCTATTTGCCTTTGTTGTTTCGAAGGCTGCGTGCATGCAAATCATTCAATCGCGCCGATTGTCTTAGACGTCCACTTCATGAGTTGCTTTTCAGTGTTCAGAAATTTCAGTTTCTTTTTATGACTTCGCTTTAATTTTTCAACGCGGTCAGCTTGACTTTTTATTTTAGCGTTTACATTTGGTTGCTTTATATGTTATTTTTTATTTATTGTTGCTCCCTTTATTTGTTTTGATGTGGACTTCTGTTGCTGTCGGATGGCTGCCCAAAAGAAATTTCTGTTAGTGGACGATATCCATGTTTGTCAGTTTATGATAAATGTCTACACATTTCGGCCATCGCTTTACAGTAGCCATATCGATATAAATATATTTTTTATCTTTAAAATAAGCATCACACATTTTGCCTTGGCAGGCTGCAAAAAAAGCATAGATTCAAAGGAAACATAATATAGGTTTCTGACTAGCTCATATCCCTCTCAAAAACAGAAAGAACATACAAAACGATCATATTACTGTCTGCTGTAAAACGCCGAAACGTCTTCTGCGTTACCTTCGTTATTGGTGACCCTAAGGTCTTGAGAGTATCCCTCGGTTTGGGGGACAGACGGTAATCTGTCGGAACCGCACAACGTTTACCGAAATTGAAGCGATAACTGTCAGCCGAACTCTGATATAAACCTTTAATATAATTAGCCAGCTGCAGCTGTGAAGAATTGACCTCTCATTATGCAGCAATTGATTTTGCTGTGTTCGTTTGTGATAAATTCCTTCGATTCTGAATGAGCTTGTGGATATTTCTCAAACTTTTGGTCAGGATCAGAATGGTTTGTAAGGTATATAGTACTGTACATAGTCAAGGGGGCAAAAGGGATGAAGGTTCACTAGGGTCTTACTTACTAAAGTGACAAAGAAGAGCATATTCTTCTTTCTCTTCAATTTACTGGGTGTTACATTTCAAAATCGACATGCATGGCTCCGGATTTTTTCAAGAGGGGCTACGGGTGTGTTATCTACATGCAGGGAAATCGGTAAGTGCTGGCGATCAGGCATTTTGGAGCATGAGTTTTCTGGTGGAAATTTAGTTTAAAGGTGCATGATACTGGGATTACAGATAAAACTCGCAAATAGGAATAAAGCATAAAAGAATGAATATATGTATATATATATATATATATATATATATATATATATATATATATATATATATATATATATATATGTGACCCCATCCCGTCGGGGTCTACTTACTCTGGTCCAGCTGCAGTACTGAGGGTCATGCTTAAATAAGACTCAGTGGATAAATTTAAAAATGATCGTGTATTATCTAAAACTTTCACAAGAACCCAAGTATTTAAGTTTTAGCTGCAGGCAGGTCATTGGTTGATTTCCCCCTCCCAAGGAGGTCTGACCAATCGTAGGTCAGACATACCCATGCCAAAAGTTAACGGCTTTTAGAGGGGTATTTTGAGGGTGCTTGTTTCTTAGTGACCTGTGGTCGCCAGACCAATAGAGTGCCTTGTTATTCAACTTCAAGGTAACTCACACAATGAGACCTAGGGAATAGTGACAAGCTTTCCGGAAGGCTCATATATATATATATATATTATGTTTGCCATTCCTTGCAAGTGCAACGGATCTGAACTGTGATTATTAAAGGTAAAAATGACTTAAGGAACCATAACACAAATGAAAAAATTAAAAGATTATAGCTTAGGGCCTACTTCAGAGTGGAGGAAATTAGGTAAACTAAGAGGTTTAGCATGAATACATACTCCTAGGAAATTAAGGTAGTGAGATCTGTTCGCTGCTGTGGGCTGGTTTGGAGGACCGGAATACTAGGTCCCGGTGGAAATAAAACAGTGGAGGTATGATGAATCCCTGAGTCACACGTTTACAAGAATCCACTTCCCACAACGAGGCACATGGTAGGGCATCTGCAAGTAGATTGAATTATGTCATAAATATGTACAAAACTTCCCTCAGATGACCATGTGTTTCACTCACTTGCCGAACTCCTGTCAAAACAATCCCATGAGACTCTCTAACGTAGAGTGATTACGCATACCCTTATGATCATGTGCCCATCAGGTCAAAATAGAGTAGATTAAAAATCTTTGCGTACATGATCTAGGCAAATCAATGCCTTGTGCATGGTAAATTTAGGAATTGTACTTGTCATCTTCGAACACAATTACTTCTTTTCCTCGAAATAAGTCTATTATACTCATCACATTCAATGCATTTATCCTTTGCAGATAAACAAACAGTCATTTGTAAACGCAACTATTTGTGTATCCTCAGAAGCAACTGCTTTCTATTTGGCTAGAGTAATGCAAATTCATAACCTTTATGTAAGCCTTCAACCCTCTGCGCCAGTCCCAGGTGTCTCTCACCAATCTAAACTCTATTAAGGCTTACGTTAACCATTTACCAAAATTCTGTGTTACCACACATGGCCTAGTTACTCGAAACCTAACCCATATCGAGGCCTCCTTAAAATCCTTCAAAGGGAAACCAAAATCTAAGTTCTATGGAATAACCTAAAACCTACGTTCTATGGAACAACCCAAATCTAAGTTCTCCGGAATAAATCAAACCTACATTCTTTATGAACAACTCTACGTTCTCCGGAACAAATCAATCCTACGTTCTTTACGAACAAATCAAAACCTACGTTCTTCGGATAAACAAACCCATTCTTTTCAAACAAGCCTACGTTCTCCGGAACAAATCAAAACCTACATTCTCTGGAGCAAACAAACCAGTTCTTTCCGAACAAGCCACCTACCTTTACGAAAAAGCCCCCCAAAACGCTTGGTGAGTGCTGTCGCCTGGCAGAACCCTTCGCTAGTTCTTTGGGACGTCAGATTTGCCCCAATTTTCATACCTCTGGGATCCCTTAACCCAAAAACGGACATCTTCCGAAGAAGCATGAGTGCAGCCATTGTAAAAGGCTAGGGCACCTCACTGAACAGTGCTACTTGAAGGCTGAAAATCAGCTAAAAATTTCTACTGAGTCCTCCAATGAGGCCACACCCAACCGCCCGGCTCTTGGGCAGGCAACAACAGGCCTGTTCTTCCCCGGAAACAGTGCCAAGCAAAGATTACAGCCAAAACTGTTGCCTACAAGGTTTATGGGCACTGCTCTCTGGGCAAATGCCCTAATAAAGCAGCTACCCTTGCCCTTGCCTTGGCAGTTATAAATCCTTCATCTTTAGGCCCTCCTTCCAAGGATCCCATATACATGGAACCTCCTAAAGAAAGATACACCGTACGCCATGTCAAGGCATTTGACGACACTGGCACGCAAATCATTCTAATACGGGAAGAAAAGGTCCCCCATGGGACTACCACTGACCGACATAACCTGGTCACCATTGGAAGTATAAATCATATAAAAATGACAGCCCTTACAGTGCAGTTGAGGATGACCAGGCCTTGCAGAACCAAGATCTGCACTCTTGCAGTAGCAACCTACATTCATGGACGCTATGACCGCCTCCTGGAACAGGATTTCCAGTCCCTACTTAATTTAAGATGGTCCAGGGGTTCTACTCTTCCAAAACTCCATCATGCACAAATAGTCCTCACAGACCTGCCATGAACCCACTGCCAGTGCCACTTGAGCAACCTGAGCAGTGCCATGCTCCATTTGTCCCGAATGTCGAGCCAAATTCCCAAGCTGATCCCTATGCCAGGCCCTGCCCTAATGCCAGTGCCCGAGCACCCCACAGATCTACCATATGGAAATCCCAACCATACTTTAAATTCTCTGCCAGTGCCACTTGAGTGTCCTAAGCAGTGCCACGCTCGTTTCATCCAGAAACTGAGCCCATTGTGAATTCAGTCCCCATGCCTGGTCCTACCTTAGTGCCAGTGCCGGTGCGCACCATAGATCTACTTTCATGGGATCCTTGTCCATCGTCCATCACTTCTTCCTGTTTGGCTCCGCTAACTGACCCTACAATTCTCAGTCAGATACATAAAATTTCATGGCAAGGTCTTTCCTCAGTTAGATCATAAAAGTAGCTTCCCTCATCAGGATTTAGAGTCCCTTCCCAGTAAATATATAGATATATATATATATATATATATATATATATATATATATATATGATATATATATATATATATATATATATATATATATATATATATATATATATGTATATATATTAAAGCTAATTAGTATTTCTTTCCCAGCTCATAATATTTTTTTTTTTTTACGGTAGTTTTCCAGCAGTAGGATATTCCCTATTATTTGTAATGATTAATCATTTTAATGTAAACTCTCAAGTTATAATGCGGACTATGATTCTCGAAAATATTTGCATCATGTCTTTCTGCCAATGTAAATTAACCCTTTAAGAAATAATTTCTTTTATTATATTTTGTGAAATTCGGATTGATCTCCTAAAGGAAGGTTGGTGAATGTCTGTTTTGAACTAGACACAAAGGAAATACAACGATCATATTTTCATTTATAACAAGGCGTGATCGACCTCCAGCGTACTCTGGGCGCGTGGTAAAATTTACTGTCATATTGAGCGTTATTTTACCAAAGAAAATTAAAATAGATACGCTATATTTCATTAGAAATGTTTTTTTCTGTGCTGTATTTTTTAGATAATTATTCTAATAAATAAGTCATAATTATCATATCCTAAGATTCCTGTATCTTGAACTTAACGCGAAACGCCATTTTCAGACCTTTTTATGCTTTTCTTTCCAGCGCCCCCCCCCCCCCCCCCCCCCCCCCCCCCCCCCCCCCCCCCCCACCACAACAACTAAGTAACTGTTTGTAGGCTTATTCCAAGAGTAAGCGAAAATCTTTTCGGATTCATGTCAAACGCATAAGATACTATTTAAAACAAACTGTCTACAAATTTATAACACGTGTGCATCAATGTGGCTATCGATTAAAATAATGCCAGAGTAAATGTACCTGACTAAGACATTCTAGTGCCTTCCCTCTCTTCATCTATCATTAATTCTGTCTAAAGAAGAGAAAACAAGGTCCAAAGGATTATATAATTCAAGAGAAGTTTTTTAAGTTCCTGCTTGAACTTATTTGCTTTCCCCTGCAGTAGCTAATCACATTCGCCACTTTCATAAAATTCAGCCGTCCACTATTATGTAATCTCATTTGCTAAGTTGTGAATTGCCTTTATTCATAAATCTATCTATTTTCTTTGTCGGGGTTTCTTTCTCTCCTATTAAAAGTACCAATCATTCTCTCTTTATTCCAATCATGGGTATTGTTTAGGTATTTTTCTTCCTAAGTCACGAATCGTGTCAGTGTCATAAGTGATTAAGCGGACTGAGGGGTGAAGGGAGATCAGGGGAGGAGCGAAAGAGGTATAAGAGAGGGCAAAGAAATGCAAGGGTCAAGCCAAATGGAGTGCTCGGTTCAAGACGAAGGCGGTAAGGCTTCAGGCTTAACTTTTGCTAAAGGAAAGTTGCAGCTTGTCCAATGATTTTTTTTCTTTTCGATGTGATTTTTTTTTTTACAGTTTTTACTTGACTTCCAGTTGAGAATGGAGACATTCCATTTAAAAAAACGGAATATGCACTTTATCTGTATGTACATTTCTTTCAAATACAAGAGGAAAAGGAAGTGGGAATGAATTTTTGAGCAGGATTAGACAAAGTTAGTAAGGAATGTAAGATGAATGGACGGTTGTTAGAAGATCAACAGAAAACATGGAGAACACATGAATCGACACGAAATAGCGCACACACACTCACGCGCACACACACACACACATACATATATATATATATATATAATATATATATATATATATATATATATATATATATATATATATATATATATGTGTGTGTGTGTGTGTGTGTGTCTGTGTCTGTGTGCGTTATTTTGTGTCGATTCATGTGTTCTACATGTTTTTTGTTGATCTTCTAAACCGTCCATTCATCTTACATTCCTTACTAACTTTGTCTAATCCTGTTCAAAATTCATTCCCACTTCCTTTTCCTCTTGTATTTGAAAGAAATGTACATACAGATAAAGTGCATATTCCGTTTTTTTAAATGGAATGTTTCCATTCTCAAACTCGGTCTGTTTGTCGAAATTCTGAACCAAAAACCTGTAAAAAACATGAAATATTTTATATATATATATATATATATATATATATATATATATATATATATATATATATATATATATATAATATATATAAGGAACACATATAAGAAACGAAAGGAACAAATAA
>NC_087210.1:36212358-36272358 GCF_015104395.2 Macrobrachium nipponense | reverse complement strand
CTATTATATATAATATATATATATATTAAATATATATATATATATATATATATCTATATAATTATATAAGGCGTATGCAGTGTAGGGAGACGAGGATAGGCATGAGAACACCTTGAACCTCCCTTAGAGACATTAAGTATCCCTGTCTGCCTACTCTACATACATACTACATACATATACATATAGTACATATATACCTGAATATATTTATAAAATCTGTCTAGGTGGCCCAGGTGGTAGAAAGTGAAATCAAGAAAATATGGACTGACCATTTTATCTGTTTGTAAATCACTGTGCAAATGGATGTCCTAGGACGAGAAAGACTGGAGGCGGTTGATGTGTATATATATTCAGAAAGAGCATCTAGAATTGGTAGGGATAGATTAGGCACGATCTCTGCACCAAATGCATAAAAGCTCTCAATGACCTGAGAGGAGTGATTAGGTGATTACTGCAGACAAGACCCAAATCAATAGTACAGCACGAGTATTATAGTGGTTTGCACGGTAGCATACTCGTATTATACTGAAGAAATAAAAGAGATTAATTCTATAGGGAACTGGAGAATGTTATAGAAGAAATAACAAAAAGAGACATGAGAATTATTTGTTGTTGATACTGATATGAATGCAAAAAATAGTAGGAACAATGAAGGTATGTAGGATGTCATGGCTATGGAAAACCTTATCAAGTGTCTATGCGAAAATGGGCTGCAGTTGATTAGTTATGTGCTGCAAATAATTTGGTAACTGGAAGTATCCTTTTTCAACAAAACAATAAATACACATGTAACACCTTATGGCAGTAATGGAAACCAGATAGAACATATAACTAATAATCGACTTAATAAAAAAAATAATCATCAAGCAATGTAGATGGCTACAGAGAAAGCATGAATTTCCAAGGTAGTTATTTCTATAAGTAAAGATAAAAATTAAAACATCCATTAGAATAGCTGACGGAATATAAAGTGTAAATCAATTAAACTTTTTGGAGATGATTATCAAGAATTTTGCAAATGATGTTGAAATAGATTTGCAGTAAAAAAAACCATATCTTAAAAGGAAGAGACAATCAATAGCTGGTGTAACATCAGATATATATGTAGCTCTGCCAACAAAGAAATAAACCTTGTATACCAAACGAAATCTTGGATACAACCAACAGACAAAAGCAATGAGTATACCTACATGTAGCTACACCAAGAATGAAAGGTAGAATATACAAAGTATTCAAGTTTAGATATGTTTTTTGAAGAAGATCAAGAACAAATAAAACAACATAATGTGATGACCCGAAATAAGTTATGAGGAGGATAATACGACCAGTAAACTAAATCGTTTGCACACATCCTGCTATCCTCTTTACCTCATTCCTTTGTAACAATATGAGTTTCCGGAAAAAAAAATACAGAATGCTTCAGATAATGAAATGCCGGAGTTACTTAAGTTGAAATAAAGTAACTAGAAAGCAAATTAATCGACACCAGTATCTACAGTGCCAACAAATTGAATAAAAGTATGAAATGTCAAAGGCCCATTAAAGGGACAAAATCCGACAACAACAGGTCTCCGTGGTGGAACTGGCACCTGATGCAGCGCCGAAGGAGCCTCCAGTCCATACTGCCTCATGAGGGCGCGGAAGCCGTTGCGCTGAATCTTGAAAGATTTCAAGAGAGGAAGCCAAGCCCTCTCTAATAATCAGCCTCCATACCAAAATATAAAGCACAAAAACGCACCCACACAAAATAAAAATGAAAATGAATGGAAGTTGTGACTGATTGTACATAAACCACCAAGAAAAGGAAAACGTACTAGAGATGATGGGAGATTATAGCGCACGTGACTGGCACAAACCAAGGTATGTGAACTTGTTTTTAAGGTCACAACTTTGTGTAAAGGCAACATAGTACTGCACTTAAGAAAATCCAGGTACCACAAACAGCAGTTCGGTTCCTCTTCCCAACTTCGGAAATATAAATATGGGTGGAGTGTCTGTAGCGTTAGATGAGCACCCACACACATACACTCGCCAAGCCCCATTCACACTCACACGCGTCTATACTGTGGTTATGCGTATTGTTTGTATGCATGACCTAGAGGTTGTTATAGAGTGATTAATTATGCTATAATTGTCTCTTCCAGAAGTGAAAGTGACATTGGAACATATATTGAGACGAGAGGGGAAAAAAGTGGAAAATGAAGGAATGAAGTAGGTTCACGTCATATATTTTGTATCTTGAATCTGCATAGATGCAAAAACAGCGCCATTACAGAGGAAATGGTGTTGTCACATTATACAAGAGGTTAAAAGGTTTGGGATTTTTATTTTCATTCTATTTTGTTATGCTTTCCTAAGAGAGAAGATGTTGAGAGAGAGAGATGTGGGGGGGGGGGGTTGTGCTAGCAATGTGGCGATTCGCGTTATTTAATTGAATGGTGTTTAGACAATCAAAACAACTGTCATATTCGTAAGAGTAAAGGTTAAAAGTTGCCGATGGACTTTTCTCTCTTTTTTTATAGAAATTAATTCTTCTGATGATATTTTTCACTAAAATTTCTTTCCTCTCTAACCTGTTCCTTACGCATCAGTCTTTGAAAACCGGCTACTCGGGTCTAGTGTTTGTAGGCGACCGTTATCTTTTAGTCTAACTTTGTTTGTTTGACTCAGTTAAATAGAATTTAAGTAGTACCTTACATACACTTCTACGATACGAAGTACCTTACTGTGGCAATGCCTATATTTTAGGCTAATTTTGTTTGATATTTCTATTTTTCCACAGCCATGTTCCGTGTTTTGTCTTCTCTATGTCCTAGTAGAAGTATCTCTCTTAAGGTTTTCATGTCAAAATCCTCATCTGTTATAACGTTATTATATTGAAATCCTCTCTCGGATTTCTGCCATACCTAGAATTTAAAGTGTCATATGGTAGAGTTTGATACATGTATAGAGAGAGAGAGAGAGAGAGAGAGAGAGAGAGAGAGAGAGAGAGAGAGAGAGTACTACTTCAGGTTGTGTAATGATTTGAAATCGTAAATAGAATTTACCTCGCACTTTATACGTACACGCGGTGGGCGTTGTTCTCAGTGAGGGCGTATTTTTTCACTTGTAACAGTACTTGTCACTTACGTAACCGTTCATGCATTACAGAAACTCGTTTGTCAATGAAAGGAATTCGAGCTAATTACGGCCTAGAACTGGTTTGTTTATCTCTGACAATAAAATATACAGTTTTAATTTGGCATTCTGGAAGACGCTGGAACTGAAATATATCTTAGATTCTCAACTATTTTGCTACTGAAATCGACTCTACCGGAACTAATGAGTCTTAAGTTACTAATGCAGGGAACAGGCAACTGACCAGTTGATGGAGAGGGTGCCCGCAGCCTAGAAATTTTGGAGAGGCGAAAAGTAAGAAACTGCAAACCTGTTGAATATGAAAGAGTTTGGCTATTTATGACCATTTACGACTAATATTTTGGAAGCTCGAGGAACTGTTAGCCAGAGCAATAATCTGCCACTGTCTGTGGTTCTTTGATGACAGAATTGATGTGGCGGTACGGAGGCTCGACCAAAGAGATCATCGCCTTTGGAAGAGTTTAGATATAAGTGATGTGGATTCACTCATTTGCATACATAAGTGTCGGCTTCGAACTGGTATAATTGCTCAACCCTCCGTGTGCTCCTTTCGTTGCGGGACAAATTTTCAGAAGTTTGGGGGGGTCTTGAACTAACGAGATTACACTGCTCCAAGTTTGGCCTTTTTTATCAGTTGTATTTTTCTGTGGGATTTCCTTTTCAAGTCTTAGAGAGAAGGGAAGACTTTGTGGTACATCAGAACATTCAATTTTATCGTTACTTAAAAAATCCAAAATTCTTACACATCAGGAACAATTTAACTTTGGCTGGGAATAATAAAATCAAGAATCATAATTTCGGGAAACTTTTACTTTGACTTTTTTTTTATGTTGAAGCAAATTTAAGAACATTAATCTACGTTATTTATCGGATGTAATCTACCCAGTTCTTCAGAAATAAGGGGGAACATTTGACTAGTTTCAATTTTTTCAGATATTATTATTTCCGGGGTACTAAACCATACAAATAATTTTGGTTATACTTGCGTCGTAGATGAACCCCTTTTCGCGCATATATATATAATATATATATTATATATATATATATATATATATATAATATGTTATATACATGTAATATATATTTATATATATGTTATAATGCGTGTGTGCATGTATATATATACACATATACATACATACATGCATAAATGCACGTCTATATATATATATATATACAATATATATAGACGTGCATCTGTGTATGTATGTATATAGTATATATATATATATATATATATATATATATATATATATATATATATATATATACGTGAACAGTATGCACTGATGTGATAAATCATGAAGCGAACAAAATATATTAAAGAGCAGTGGCCGGCAAAGAGAAGCTACAAAGTCTGGTGAGAGAACTGGAGTGTTTATGTAGGAGAGAAAGGTCAAAGTGATTTTCACGAGGGCAATGAGGCAATGAATAATTTCATAGCAATACCGTGATAAGAGTAGTGGCAAGGAGACTGGTATAGAATCACAACAGCTGAAACAATATGGTTAGTAAGAGTTCAAAGTCTGGTCAGCCTGAAGGCAGGAAGAAAAGTGTATGATGAAGCAAACTTTGAAGTT
This sequence comes from Macrobrachium nipponense, assembly GCF_015104395.2. Lineage (NCBI taxonomy): Eukaryota > Metazoa > Arthropoda > Malacostraca > Decapoda > Palaemonidae > Macrobrachium > Macrobrachium nipponense. The sequence continues at coordinate 36,267,640 of NC_087210.1, read as the reverse complement.
TGTGTGGGATGTTGAGTCTTCTTTTCCTTGAGGAAGAGCAATGGTATAGTTGCAGTAAATACATGAAAAAACGGGGAAGTTGCTTGGGAAAATTCTACATTTATCTAGACAGTAAGAGAATTGAAGGGGAAAGAGGTATGTACCTGTGTGCCAATGCAGAACTTCAGTAAGTTTCATTAATTCGACGACGCCTGGCGTGCTAGGTCACGGATAGTAGTAGATAATTAAAAAAAAAAAGTTTTCATTCTTTTCCAAAGATAAATAGAAAGACACAAACGTGGAAGCTGTTTCTAGTTACAATCGCTGTTTAAGAGCTTTAAAGAAACTTCATGAAGATATATATAGTTTTAATGTTGTTGTTTCCAACTTTCCATAAGATAATTTTATGATTTTGAGTGTGATCATTGATTCGTTATGTTTTTATGTAAAAAAAAAACGTTGATGTTTGAAGCTATTTGTTTGTAAATAAATCAGGTACATATGTATTTGTTTGCTTTAGTAAATAAATCAGGTACATATAAATTTGTTTGCTTTTCTTCATTTCATTCGAAGAATCACTTCCCTTCATATAAAAATTCTTCATGTTTATTTTATTAAGTCCGATCGTGAGAGTCCTTCATTGAAAACATTCCTAATTTACATATAATCAAATAATCAGTATACGATAACAGCTGAATCTGGTAGCGAAAATTTTTTGCGCCACAGAACAACGTTCGCATCAGAGCTGCTCAGGAAAATTGATTTTAAAGGTAGGTTAACACCTACGCACTTTTGTGTTGCGGGCTGTTACGGCGTGGGACCGCAAGAAACCGTTACAAAATTGTCGCGGTGGGGAGAAAAAAGGACCATTATTGGGCGGCGTGGCGCGGACCCGGGCGGTGGGTTACGGGCATGTCACGGCGTGTTCTTGCGGTGTCTAGCGGAGTGTTACGGAGTTGGCACGGTGTTATGGTCGTTGTTGCTATGCCAGGGCACGCGCTCTTGAGGATTTGTTACTCCGTGTGGCGGTGTGTTGCGGGTGGCTTGCAGTGTTGTTGCAGAGTAATAATAACATAATTCATAATAATGAGACAAATGAGAAGCAAATGATGGACATTTAAAGCATAGAAAGTAAGAAATGAACAGGAAAAGCATAGAATGTAAGAAAGTGAACATGAAAAGCATAGAATGTAAGAAAATGAACATGAAAAGCACAGACTGTAAGAAAATGAACATGAAAAGTATAGAATGTAAGAAAATGAAATTGGGACTTGGTTTATACCATAACATTTTCAACGGCAAATATCATATATTATCAACTGAGATCAATATGTCTTTAGTCTGTTACTGATTTTTCATTGTTCCCCTGTTGATAACTATGTCCAGTCAATGTTAATTATTGTTTCATTATCATATTTGTATGTGCTCATGTTCATTTGATCATGTTCTCAATTCTTTACCCTGTATATTATTATATCATTTGATGGCCATATTTATTTCATGTTACATTTCATTTTATAGTTCAAGTTATTTTCCGAGTTCTATTAATTTTATATTTCATATTTCATGTTAGATTTCCTGCTATATTTCTTCATGTTATTATTCTTTATGGCCATGCTTTTTCACTTTTCCATTTCATTTCACCCAGTCATATCATATATATTGTCATGACATATAAAATAAGCATCAATAAGGAAAATGTAAATGCAAGTCAGTATTTCAACATATTTATTAAAAAAAGAAACATTATGAATGATATAAAATTTACAAAATCATTTAATATTAAGAATATAACTAAAAAATCATTTGTTATTAAAAAAATAAAATTGTATTTATTTATACATTGTCGACAGGCTGTCAGAGCGCGAATGATGCCCCGTGGTCTGTCCGGCCCCTTTTATCCTCCCCAGAATGCGCGGCAACCTTCCATCCAATCGACCTATGTTTTTGTCAAAATTAAGAGGTGGTTCTGGAATGATTAATATTCAGTGTAAAGCGAAGTCAGTCATGTTTAGTACCTTTCTAAAATGTTCAAAAGATCGTTGTTTTGGTTACCAAATGATTATTTATTATTGTAAAGTCAGAGCAACCTTCCTTATAGAAAATGAATGCCAACATCAGGATTGCACTATTTTTACACCTAGTTTTTATGAAAGTATGATAAATATATTACGAAGTGCAAATAAGATGACCTCTTATCCACAGATAAAAACGAAAGTGGCATATGAACATTTAATGAAAAACTGAATATGTTCCAAATATTGAAAAATTGTATCCACTATTCAACTGGAAACTAATTTGGGAACATGTAAATAATAAGTATATGGAAAATAAAAGTAGAGAAATTTTGTTTAAGTATGTTCATGAAGTTTTAAGTACAAATGATAGGCTAGCCATGATAAAAATAAAAGATGTTAAGGAATGCGGTTGTGGATGCATAGAAACTAATATGCATATGGTATATTTCTGGCCTTTGGTCGAGAATTTGTTGTCCTGGGTATTCGAATTGCTTAGAAAATGTTGTAAATTAAAAACTAATAGCAGGTTAAGGATTTTAAAACTAGATTTTGAAGCAAACTCAAAAAGGGATGAAAATACAGTAATGGTAATAATAGCAGATTTTATTTCAAGTACATGGATGGCAAGGTATTTGGGAATAAGTACTGACCAGCAAATTATTAAATGTATAAAGAATAGACTGTTAACTACATTTAATGTAAATATTATAGGATTTAAGTCTAATGTTAACAAATTTTTCACGAATCAGTATGTTTCTAATTTAAAAACATATTGAGAAAAATAATAAATTGTAATATTTTTATATTATACATAGATCTTATAATGTATATACAAAATTGTAAAATATAATTTTGTAAAGTAATATTTCTTAATAAAAGAAAAAAAGTATTGAGGTTCACCTAAAAAAAAAAATAATCATAATTCTACCTAGGGAGACGCCGTAACACGCCGCAGGCCCTGCAACATGTACGCTCCATTTATTAATTGTGTATGAAGGTGCCGTAAGGGCACCACACGACGCCGTAACATCACGCCGTAACACTCCCTCACGGATGGTACGACGTCGCACCACACCGCACCACGTGCGGTGTGGTACGGGACTATGCGGGTTCTAACCTCTTTAGTTGCCGGGCCGCGCCACACCGCTTACGCCTCCGTGTGACTTCAACCACCCGCCAGACGCCGCGCAGAAATTTGAAATGATTTAAAATCCGGGCGGCGTCGCGCGGCTTTAACGGTCTTCCCCTGGCCCCGCCAGCGAGGTGGCGCGCGTTTTTGTGCGTTTATAGTGCGGTTTCATGCGGTTTCTTGCGATCCCACGCCGTAACAGACCGCACCACAAAAGTGCGTAAGTGTAAACCAGTCTTAAACTGTTCTTAGAAAAGGAGCAAAATAGAAAAATGTCAAAGTGTTTTTTAAACGAGAATGCTGGAGCCTCCGTGGTTCGACTGAGGATTTCTGATTGCTGTTGTTCCCAGAAATAACGGCCCACGAGACACTTACGAATATTTTCTGTCATGGTGGAGTCTAACCATTGTATAACTATGCTCTCATGAGAAGTAAATACATATCTTATTATCATTATTATTATTAGTATTATTATTGCTACAAAACGCACATCACTATTGAACGTGCATGACCTAGAAACATATACCGAGAGAGACCTACGTACATACGTACGTATAGACGAACAAAGAAAATAACCTTAAATTACCAGCACGTGTCTTTGTTGCTATCCCCTAGGTCTGTTAACCGCTCAAAAAGAAAATTAATAAGGAAGTCGGTGATGGATGACTAGAAGGATTGTCGCTAAATTGTCGTCAAGGAGAGGAGAGTTGTTTATTCCTGTCGCTTTGTTTTGTTTCATTACGTCTTCTGTAGCAAGTGCATTTTGATAAAGGCTAACCATAGAGTGTTTGCTATATTAGATTTAACAATATTGTATTTTTTGTAAGTATTAATTAGTACACAAATACATTCAACATTGGTAAAGTTGTTAGAGTTGGAAATCATGTTCCCGACAACGATGCATATAAATGGATATTGCTTAGAGATTCTGTTTAATGTCATTAGAAAATGTACAAACCTTTAGTGGTTAAGGAACTACGGCGAGCAGACAGATGACTTGAGAGGTGGGGTTCAAAATCATACTTAGTGCAGACTATTTACGTGACAACCTCCGGAAGCCTCTATAACACTGAAGGACGCACATTTCTGTTTTATGGCAATTGGGGTACAACTCCTTGCACTAAATCTTCTGGGTCACGCACAGCTTTTTAATGAAATAAAGAGAAGGAAGGCTTCATGTGCTTAATACATTCTACCAAGTCTGTGGAAAGATACAGACACGAGCCATGGTTTAAACTACTGTAATCTATTTCTAAGACTTCCTGCAGTTGCGTTGAGTTAATCTATATTTCATGATCTGCAACTGCATGCCTCTCTCTCTTTCTCTCACTCGGGAAAACAGCTTGTTCTGCTACTTCTAACTTTATCAGTATCGCAGCAAACATTGGGACATCTAAAGATATTTCAGTAAAACCAGAATTGGTGGAAAGGTGTAGAATTATCAAATAGATTTGACGATGAAATTGTTCATCGTTTGAAGTAAATACAAAGCAGAGTAGTCTGATGCTGTATTCTTTGCTTTTACCTGATGTTTTGGCAGCATTTCTTGCAGTCCATTCTGGGGAATATCTGGTCGCTGGAAGGTACAAAATTTTCTGTAAATGACTATTAAAGATGAGGGATCATAATCACCCTTCATTGAAGTCTGTGACCCAGTGTTTTCTTGATTATTTTTAGAATATCCGTATCATGAATACTTACAAGAAGATCAAGAGGGTACTCAGTGATCCCCATAATATCGAAACTTTTAAAAATTATTTCTTTATTCAACAGTAAATAAATTGGATATGGCCTGTTATACTACTTGCGTTTTCTTTGTATGAAAATTAGAACAAATGTTGCGATGCGCGATAACTCCCAATGCCAATTCTGCAGACGGACTTGAAAGTTTTCCTCAAACATTTCCGTGGTCATCATTATGGAATGAACCTAGCAAAGCAATTCTCGGTGAACCGTTCATAATAATAATGGCAACTATAATAGGTCCTGCCAGAAATATCAAGGTTATTCTCTACAAACAAATTGTTATCTTTCATTGCCAATGAACCCATCTGATTTTTTATCCACAAATTTCGCCTGCTACTCCTCCTCTCAGGTTATGATTATCTGGCTTTGTCCGTCTGTCCGCACTTCTTCTGTCCGCCCTCAGGGCTTGAGGGCTGCAAATTGGTATGTTATCAAACATACCAAATTGCAGCCCTCTAGCCACTGTAGTTTTTATTTTATTTAAGGTTAAAGTTAGCCATGATCATGCGTCTGGCACCGTTATAGATGCCAACAACGCAGGCCACCACCGACGGTGCCAACAACGCAAAGTTTCATGGTCAGCGGCTGAGAGTTTTATACAGCAGTATACGTTAGCGCCGAAGAAGCTCCGGCGCATTTTTTACTTGTTTTTATTCAATGTTAATCACTAAAAATAACGTTCATGAAAATAATAAGAAGCGAGGGAAGGGGAGTGGCAGAGGTGTTGTAAGAGGCACTGGCGGCGTAGAGATACTGCAGCTTTACTGGAGACAGGCATCGATGTATAACACTTTCAGGTATCTTGTGACTACCGCCCAGTTTGTGTTCCCTAGTGCCTTCGGCATGTGAGCATCGTGTGCTTCATATACTGTCTCCTGTGTCCTATTGAAATGGCTTAAGAACTCTTGATCTCGAAATGGAAGTAATTCATATCATCTGCTTCCCTTATTTGAGTCTGTATGCTCCTATTTACTTGACGCGGCATAGTAGTCATTTCATTTTATGAATAACGTGTTCTATAGCCACTGGATGATGTCTTCGTAACTTTGTGAAAACATAAAAGTGCTGACGAAGGAATGTTCAAATATATACTGTGCAGCGACACACACACACACACACACACACACACACATATATATATATATATACATATATATACTCTCGTAAGAGAAAACAATGCATAAATATGCATACCATTCTCTTTAATTACATCGACTGCATGTAGTTTTTCACTGGGAATAGCAGCCAATGTTTGCGGATGATTCACAAGTTCGTATAGTATCATTACAGTTCTAAATGACAGCTTATTTGGGTTAATTGCTTATTTGATGAATATCGCATGCAGCGGTGTCAGCTAAATAGTAACGGACTGTGAACATAAACAAACGTAGTATCTCAGTTTGTACCTGCAAGTGAGGATGAAAAGACTCTCTCCATTCTCCCGTTTACTCCTTCGTCTTCTTTGGTTACGTCGTTTATTGGAGGCTGGTTGCCTTCGGTCAGGCCCGTCCCCATTACAAAAAAACTCGGAGTCACGTTGAAGAAGAAGACGCTGCTTCGCAAGTCATTCTGGTCACACCATGATGTAATGCACTGAATTCTAGTTAGCTCTATTCCCCTGGACTTTGTACAGATTCTGAATGACCCTAAAATGACTTTTCCTCTAAACTAAGATAGGGCGCCACTTTCGTTTATGCTTTACTTTAGAATCATACTGTATTTATAGTTACCGAAAGAAGTTCCGAAGTTCTCATTTGATGACACTGACTATCATTTATTGGAAGGTAATCCACAGGTGGCAATATTCTCGCTCAGCTCGGATAGTTACACCAGGGCAATAGAAGGTTTTCTTTACTCATGTACTGACTCCCATTGGGTTTTGGTATCATGCGGCTGCTAAATTGTTCTTTGTATAAGATGCATCTTGTTTGTTAGCCCTGGTGAGAGAGTCCTGTCACTTCCGTTGTATAGAGTAATTTTGTGGTGTTAATTTCACACGCACACAAATACACGCATATACATACATACATACCTGCGTCGAATTAATTGTATGTTCGTAAATATGTCGCACAGACACAAAATATATATATCTGTGGTGTGTGTCTGTGCGACATATTTACGAACATACAATTAATTCGACACACATACACACACACGCAATAAGCAAATGGGAATCTTTAGTGTAAGTAACCGTTGAAGAGTTATATGATATGAATAGATCCAGTAACAAAATGAAAACAAACTCTGGCAATATTATTCTCAACTAAATCCTTACCCTACGCCCATGGTACTACTGTGGCCTTGAGTTTGACGATTATTGTTTTATTTTCTGTAGTCGTTGTTTGACTTTTTGTTTCTTAATTCCTTTTCTGCTCGATATATATATATATATATATAATATATATATATATATATATATATATATGTGTGTGTGTGTGTGTGTGTGTGTGTGTGTGTGTGTATACAGACGTACATACTCAATCCTTGGGCGAAATAGCTTCCGTTATTAAAAGAAATTCCGCTCTGTAACGTTGACCGTTTCTTTGTCATACACGCGTGATATACTTAGAGTATTCAAGTATAGGTGGGGATGAAACCTGAGATAAATAGAGAAAGTTATTATACAATAATGTTGATTTAGTATCAGCTTTCCTAATTACAAAATCAAGTTTATTGACTGGAAGCATAATACTTTTTGTACAGAGCACATCTTCCGAGTAGGAACTGCATAATCCCATTATGATCTTGGTTTAAAACCATAGTTCGTCTAACTGTCTGTAAGGTTGTTGAGAGCCACAATGACGATTTTCAACAGAGCTGAAAAACTGAAATACGAGCGTCATACGCGTCTGTAGAGGGACTGACTTTCTCTAACTGCATTCATATACGTGTTTTTTGCGGTGTATAGTCAAGTATTCAGGATAAGTACAAATATTAAAAAAGAACCCCCTTCTTGGCCAAATGACCTCAGTCAAGGAAAATTTGAATCATGGTTTCAGTTTTCCATTCAGTTGGTCAGACTTGATTACGACAACATATAAACAAATAAGATTTCAGGAAGAAATATACATTTCTTTTCTTGCATATGAATTTTTTTTGTTTACAGTATATTGATGGGATTCTAATGTTTTCCAAACAGTGTATTATTTTGATATAATTTTGCAGATTATCAGTGTTTAATTGTTTATTGCTTGGGAGATTTTAAACAAATGACTGGATACTTGAAAGGTTTAGAACAGCAAGGAAAATAACATGAATCTTGTACAATTTATTCCCGCAACCTTATTCTCGTTGATAAATTTCTCGCTAAGGATTGGTCGCAAAACGTGATACTTGATAGTGAATATAGTACATACACACATACATATATACATATATGGACGATGTTGATAATGATATTCCCTGGGGTATTGGTGTTCCCCGCGAATGATAAATCTGAGAGGTCAGTCGACGTTGCTAAAGTCAACTTGCAAAGGCACCATTGACGTAATTGAGGTATTGCATGGAGCACATATACTGTGATACATTACTTACGTTAGTGGATTAAAGAACAAGGATGGAATTGCGAAATAGCATGATAAAATCTGCTCATGGAAATGTAACGCAAAGAATAATCTCTTAATGGCATTTGTGCGCATCTGTATCATGATGACTACTTTCTGCACTTTTATGAACATAAATCCATCATTAAAAACTCTGTAGCATATATCATTATCAATTACATTAAAAGTAAACATATTTCACGTTATTGTGCTTTACTCTTTTAGTGTAACATTGAAAATGTATACCAGAACGACCATACAATCGTGTAATGGTGTCAGTCCATTTCAGCAGCTATAATTTATTAGCGTTGTAAAATTTCGATGCATTGCATATTTGCTAAGCTCACAATAACAGAATAGTGATGAGAATAATGAAACTCTGTCACATAGAAATAATCAGTGTACATTATGAAAGAGCATGTAGCATGTTGTGTGCATTGAGAATAATGTAAACATGTGCCACTATACCGTTTATAAAAATGCTGTACGTATATCGTATACATGCGCGTGTGTATCATATACATAGAACTGGAACACAGGAACGAGTAATTGTGCATCTGGAAGTGGGTTGGCGTCCGTGTGCTTCCTTTGTTTCCTCTCTGGGAACGTCCATCGATAGGGTCCCGTTTGATTGAAGGCTGAAAACATTCATGCCATGTACGCACATTATGCAAGTACATTTGTGTGGGAATTTCCGTAATTAAGTTGTTATAAAGTTACCAGACAACCATTTAGAGGCAAAAGAAAGTTTGCGTTGAGAGGGTTGGGGTCGGGTGTTGGTTGTAAGAGCACTTTCACAGGGTTTTTATTCAGGTTTCATGAATAGGAATTTAATATTTTTATCAATACTTTTTGCTCTCGCTTGACAACTGCCACTATTTTGACAACTACTCTTCCCTTGTTACACACTCCATTCATATTTCACTCTGTCATTTATTATTAATCACCCCAGGAACTATGCCATTGATCACTTCGCCTCGTTTCTTTCTTGGTCATTTTATCTCCTTTTGTTTGCATCAGGAAAGACAGACCTTTGTAAAAGTTTCATTCCCTTGTCATATAATTTCAATCGCTGAGCGTAAGCGATTTATTCGCTTTGATACATTGCTCGACGTCATTTTCCAAACAACAACAACAACAATAATTATTATTACTATTTTTATTATTCCTAATTAAAAATCAATATTTCTATTGCAGTTGTAGAAGTGCTCTAGATTATCTTTCAATACTGTCATAGATATGCTTCATAACTATTTAGTTGTATCTTCTTATAACCTATTTATTCATTTCGATCCCATAAAATCTGTCAATTAGTTTACAATTTTTTCTCATTGCATTGATTACGTTAATTTAAGATATTATATTATTAAATTATAACGTACAACAAGAAAGCTTTTTATTTTTTAAATATACATTAGTATGAAATTGACTTTAATGTCTAAAAGTTGTGTTAGGATTTAAGGAAACTTTGCTCACACGAAATACATTTATTACCCTATTGTCCTATGGTTACCGCAATTGTGGCGTCAAATGAAAGTAAGTCATGTTTGGGTTGTCATTGGCTGTTGGCAGCGTCCCGTAATTCATGTGAAAATTTATACTCTACGCGCACCAGCAACGCTTGCCGACGCATTGTGTGCCTTAGCGATTATTAGTCTCTACTGTTCTTTCTCTTCTCTTTGCGTAGGTACTTGTGGTGTTTCTTGCATCTTTGGTATGGTTGATGTGTGTGGGTTTCCTCTCACTGCAGTCTATAATAATCCACGATTATAGCGACGAACTCATAGAAATATGCTACGGAATAAAACAATGCAAACAAACGTAGTGTGTATGGCTTGTCGCCCTTGTGCCAGAGCATTGAGTCGTCTGCTGTTACCAAGTTCGCGCGCTTTTGGGCCCGCCCAATCATCCAACAGAATTTTCCCGCCAGTCGCTGAACGCCCAATCCCGTTCCTTGCGCCTTTCCCGCCACAACAAATCCGAACCAATGGGAAGTCGGGGTTTTCCCGCGCAATCTTCTCGAGGGCGAGAGGGCGGCTGACAAAGAGCCAGACGTGAAAGCGAACTTGACCCTCTTATGAGAGAGAAATGGAGAGGCCGAGAGAGAGAGAGAGAGAGCGCGCAGTGCAGAGGTGAGCCATAATAGTTTAGACCACTCAACCCCCTTAGGCCCCTATGTATTCCCTTGGGGGGGGGAAGTAAGAACACAACGCCATTATTCTTGACTCAGGACGGAGTCCCCCACCCCACTACTCTTTGACTTAATATGTCTGCCGATGCTTCGCTTTGCGTAATTTTGTCTGGAATTACAATGTGTGGTGGAGAATTAAATTACCTTTGATTGTCTGTTGTGAAATATTGATGGAGCTGAACGTACGCGTGCTTTCATTTTTCCTTTGACCGACCAAAGAAGCGATAAAAGCTCGCTTCGAAATGCCAAAGGTTCCAGTGAGTTGTCACCCGGTGATATTATAAAAAGAATCAGTTCCTATGGTACGAAGGCTTTCAGAATTAGTAATTGAACGTTGGTTTGTTCTGTTCTACGAATTTGCTAAGAAAATACGCGATGTACTTATGAACTAAAGCTTTAACACAAATAGAATTTGCCTTTGATGAAAAGACAGCGAGAGAAATTTTCTATTTATTATGCCGTTGCAGTTTCTACAGTGCACGAGTGTAACGTAAAAAGAAAGAAAGAAAAAAAAAACGCAAATATCCTGTGCGCAGGGCATCTGCCGCTGTTTTTATACTGCGTAAATACGCATGCCTGTCAGATGGACACGAGAGAGAGAGAGAGAGAGAGAGAGAGAAGAGAGAGAGAGAGAGAGAGAGGAAGCAGCCCTTGCAGTAGCCCTTTGGAGTCTCATATTATAGGATCTTACGAATAATTATAAGGAGGAAAGCAGACTCAATTGAATTACGTCACTTCCTTTATCCGCAGTGCATCTGTTCAAGGAGATGTCCTAAGGTGTTAGGGCATCAGATATGTCCTAAGACCGTTTTAGGAGTTGGAGTCTATTACGTTGCACAGAAAGAGGCGTTTTTAATTATACTGATAATAAGGATATTATTCAGTGGCTTTTTTTTGATGATTTATGTTAACTATGACTGAAATGGGAATAATAATACCAGTGTGATTGTGATTTGAGGTGTAACCTGCAGTAGCAGTGAGTAAGCAAAAGCCAGAGCTCCCACAGAAGGAGAGCTGCAGTTCTAAGGAATAGTGCGAATGACGGAAACGCTCTCTCTCTCTCTCCCTCTCTCTCTCTCTCTCTCTCTCTCTCTCTCTCTCTCTCTCTCTCTCTCTCTCAATCAGTGGAGCTGCTTCCCTCTTTGTAATGGATATTGTTTTGGTGTTCTCTTGCGTTAACTGTCATTGTTTTACCAATCCTTTATGCAATGTGGGAACGCAGCCACGGAGAATGGTATCAAGAAACAAGGAAAATGAGGGGCTATGAACAGTATATGAAGAAATTGGTTTGGGAGCGAAAGAGAATTTTCATAATGAAAATGATTTCAAGAACAAATAAGAAGTACTCTACTAGTGATACAGAAAAAAAAGAAACGAAATGTATTTAGGTAAAACAGAAAGTAAATACACGAGTAAATGTTCTGATAGATGATTAGACAATTAGACTGATTATTTCGCAATTAACAGAAAATCATACTCTATGAGACAATTTAATATATATATATATATATATATATATATATATATATTTGTCAAGGTTCAAGTTAAATCCACAAAATTAACAATAGGTTATATGGAAAAACAATAAAACAATTACATTTAATTAACAAAACTTAACATATCAAAACCTTACCAATTAATTACACACATATACACTAAATTATTCGGCCCAATACCAAATCCAACATAGTCATATGGTATAATTAACCGTACTCACAATGATCAGAGAAGTTCTTAACAAGCGCTTACAAGGCAGGAGCTGGGACGAGACACAGGTGGCAAATCATCCAGAGCGAAGGGAAACTCATCCAAGGGGGACGAAGGAAAACGGGGTGTGTGGGGGGGGGATGGGGAGAGAGGGGGAGTAAGGAAAAGAAACGAGACAGGAGGGGAATCAGAAGGTAGTGTTTTACAAGGATACTGGAGAGCTACATTTTAACTTAATTTTTCAGATTTCGTACTTATTACGAAAGAAGGTTACCATTAGTTATTTATTTGTATATACAATATGTACACGGATCCCGTTTAATTAATGAAGAAAGCCGGTACTTGACAATATATATATATATTATATATATATATATATATATATATATATATATATAGAGAGAGAGAGAGAGAGAGAGAGGAGAGAGAGAGAGAGAGAGAGAAATAGGATACCAAAGATGGATTCAATACAGAAAGTCCAATAAAGGTACATTGCAGAAAAATTGATAATTGCAACTGAACGACGAATAAAAATACATCCTATAAAATTCTGCTGAAGAGTTTTCTCCATTCAATAAATGAGAATACAACTATACGAAGAAGAGAACCGATGGAACTGAATGCCAAGTCCTGAGAGTAAATAGATAGCATAAAAACAGAATGGAACTGAATTGACTATTTCAATTGCCGTTTGTCTTTTTATATGGTGTAACTTTCTCTTCCACGCGTGTTACGTCATTTTATTTGTTTAATTCAGCTTCCGGTTTTTTCATTGCGTACGATGACGAAGAAACTTCGGAAAGCGTACAATAACTAAGAGATAAATACACAAGGCTTCAAAAGAAAAACAAGAAGTAGAGATGAGATGAAAAACACCAACGTCAAATCATCACTTATGTGGGATATGATAAATAGAACTTTATCGATATGGGACACACACAAACGCTCGCCCTACGCGGCTTTGACAGAGAGCAGCGGATGTATGGCATATGATAATTCACTTAGATAAAGTATCGCTCACTGCTCAGTCATCATTCCACAGTGCGTCATTTCGAGCGTGCGCTGAGAGAGAGAGAGAGAGAGAGAGAGACTAGCTAAACGATATGTATAAGAAGGAGGGGCCCATACATTTGGTTAAACAAACACATTTTTTCGCGTAATATGATGACGTGATACATTCAAATATTCTTCACACACACACACACACAGGCAAGCAGACGGACAGAGAGAGAGAGAATTTTTCATATAGTTTTTCTCACCCTCAAACCGTCTTATGTATGTTTTACCATTTATGTCCTCAGCATTTCACAGAGGAAGAACGATGAATACGCATAGTGAGGGTGGCGCTTTTGCCTTATGCGCACGTGTATAGCGTAAAGGCTCAGAGAGAGAAATGCTTCAGTCCCCGTATTGTTTGGTTGTTCTCCAGTGCTAGGAGCACATCCGTTTTGCTTATATACATGTACACGAAGTTCTCTCTCTCTCCCTCTCCTTCTTAAAAAAAACTAGAACTATTTTATATTTTATTGGTCATTTGCTTATTGAAGATATACGTGACACTTATGAGCCCAAAACAATAATATCCTGATGATAATGCATTATTATTGAAAAACGCACGGTTGTATCAGTTTTATTGTTTACGAACTTTTGGCTTCGGGAAACTAGATCATAGTCTATTGACAGTTAATGACACGACATATGACTCATCTTCTTCTTAATAAATGCACCAACTCGTTTTGAAAGCTTTCCAGGTCATAAATGGTACCTCATTGGCGCACGTATACTTGTGAAGTGACAAGCCCATTTCCAATGGCTGAACGCAGCCTTGGGCACTGCGTAGACGTGCATAGGCAACTACAGTGCACTTTCCCCCTCCAAATAAATGTAGGTCACGTCTCCTGTGCGCATAATAGTACTGTGGAAGGCCATTGTCTGGCTGCTTTTATCGCCTGGTGTTACGCGAGAGGGATTTGCTCAGATTAGGGTATCAGTTTTCCGCAAAAATCTGGTGCTGTGAGAGACATTATGGCAAACGTGTGATACTTCGAGTATGAGGGAAATAACGGAACAATTGATTTTCCTACGTTCTCCTTTCAGGAAGTTTGCATCAGTCTCAGCAACATGACGTAGCTTACCTGGTGGATGAACTTTGCAAAATCTTGTCTTGCAACTATGTTGTCTGCTGTAATGTTCACTAGCAAATTATGAAACTAATTTTAATAGTCAGCTCCTTACTTTACTGACATGTACATTGCAGGGGAAGGATCTTGCTGGACTGCACACCGCAGACATTTTGTCTTTTGGCTAAATTAAAGTTATGATCTATTTTGTTTCAGCGTTATCATAAACCTACTGAATCTTTCAAACGCTTTTATAATGGTGCTCGTCATGTTTGAAAAATTTTAAACAGTCGAAGATTCGTACAAAGACCGACTTTTGTGATTGCCTTTGATGGTTTCAATTGAAGATTGCTCTACCGAACAACGAATAAATAGAAAAATAACTGTATCTGCATAGGACCAAATTGTGGTTGTCTGTATGCCATATGAACGACAGAGAGAGAGAGAGAGAGGGACGTGATTGTATTTGTTAAGTTTGTGAATGCATAAAATTTGTCACAATTTCTTGATTTTAGTACAAATTTATCTTTCTTAACATATGAGAATAGCCTATAACATTTAAGGTATGTGATGTTAGTATGCGCACGTCGACGCATTATTTTTATTATGATTTATTATAAGAATATTCATGAACTGAAACCTGATAGCAAACGGACTCTACAAAGGGAAGATACCCACATTGCTTACTTGGGCTTTGGAAACCATTTTTGCGCTTTGAGGATGTAGGGAGAAGAAAAAGAAAAAAAAAACAGCGTGTAATCACAGTACCATTATCGGGTTTGCTTTATGTACCTCTCTCTCTCTCTCTCTCTCTCTCTCTCTCTCTTCTCTCCTTATACATATATAATATATCATATATATATATATGTATATATATATATATATATATATATATATAATATAATATATATATTATATGATATAACTGAATCACGAAAGTTTGGAACGATGATAAATCCATAAACAATGGTATAAGCCACGAAGGAAAGATAAACAACTGAGTTTCTGCAAGATCTTCCGACTCAACGTCCTTTACTGTTAAGTAAAGGACGTTGAGCCGAAAGATCTTGCAGAAACTCCGTTGTTTATCTTTCCTTCGTGGCTTATACCTTTATATATATATATATATATAGAGTATATATATTATTTATATATACATACACACACACACACACACACACACACACACACATATATATATATATATATATATATATATATATATTATAGAGTATATCAAAGGCATGGTATGAACTTCGTGAAAGTATGCTCAAAGTTAATAAAAAAATGTTACAAGGTTATCCACCTTATAAAAAAAGGGTGTTTAGGAAGGGAATATAGAACCTGGATAGTCTATCATATGTTATTTTTATCTTTTTTGTTGGGGAGAAAAATGTGATTCCCTTTGGAAGCGACTGCGAACATAAATCCCGCTATAATAGAAAACAGGAATATATATGTTCTCCCATCCATCCACGCTTGGTGAGGACTTTGGATCCAATGGCATAATTCACACGGGCCTTCTATTACTCGAAGAGTCTATCGGATTTTCCCTTGACATGAGGGAATGGTTGTAGGTTGCAGCTGCACGTAAATTTTATTGATTTTAATTCTATTTTGGGACAGACAAAACAAAAATCACGAGAGAGAGAGAGAGAGAGAGAGAGAAATGGAAAAAAGAAAATGTAATTTTGATGTTGTTGAACGACTTTCGTCTCCACAGACAGTGATGGACTTTATTCTAGACCGCATAAAACAGCGGTTCTCAACCTTTTTATTATCACGCCCCCTCTAAGAGGTGGTCTATCCCTACACCTCCCCCTTGTGTCTATAAGTAAAATTCCCAAGATATTGAACGCATGGTTGAATGCCAGAGAGTGCACAGCGCAAGTCCCCTTCAACATTCAGCCTGTTTTGTGCATTTGGTCTTGTGAGCAACGAGCGTGGAAAATGCAGCCTCACAAGTCCAACTATAGTAGTAGACTAAAGGTAAATGATGTTATAAGGGGATATACTTTGAATTTTTTCATAAACTTCTGAATATTAGTTCTTCAATCTCGTTAAGAGAATAGCGAATACAGTAATTTAAATTTTTCAAATTTTCCCTAGGGATCGCACCGCCCCGGGAAACTACTGGCGCCACCCAGGTTGAGAACCACTGCGATTGCAAACTCACTACATGACATTCTTCACTATGTAAGCTCTAGATATGACATTCTCCTTAATATACTGTAAAATAGTACAATAATGTTTTGTTAGACTTTTGTGTGTGTGTGTGTTTTCGACTTAATTTCATGCTGTTCAGTCTCAATGAAGACTGAACTGGAGGCAATCCAATTAGCCTGAAAGCCCAAAGCGTTAACAAGACTCCTGAAAGGATTCAGGGTTAGAATTTAGTAGTAATATGTCATTACAGAACAAACGTTAAGAATAATTGCTAGAAAGAACTCACTGAAAGGTTTTATTTACTGATACGTCTTGAAAAAATATAGAATAGATAGTTTTATTAAAATGTTAAGTAAGCATTGGATATTAATATTAATTTTCGAATAGGCAATTTATTATTCAGTATTAATGTGGAAGGTTTAAGTGTTCAACCATACTTTTGAGAAAGCTTTCATAACGAGTTTTTATTGGTTTCTAAGAGGGTGACCATCCTTTCTTTAATGTATTATTTCAAAAAGGAAATAATCGAAAGTGGTAGAGAATTCTATTTCAGAATGAACGATAACTTTGACTTGGTAGAAAGTCATCCTCCGAAATTACAATCTCATGATAATGATCTCAGGGAGGAAGACTCTTCAACAGATTCCGAGAGAAGAGAAGAGCGATAGTCGAACAGCATCCATTTTCTTTCTTCAAGGAAGATTAATTAAGTGGATCATTGAGTTTCCCTTTATTGGTATTAGGAATTAGTCTCACACCTCTGTATGGACTGAGTTTCTGGACAATATAAAAATAAATAAAATAGTCAGATAATGATCAGGAAGCTCAAATTTCAAATTTTCAGAGAGAGAGAGAGAGAGAGAGAGAGAGAGGAGGTACTTCCATACAAATCGTGGAACAAGGAAATGGGACGGAGCATAACGCTGGGATGTGAAATAGGATTATGTGAATCATGCGGTTCTTAATAGGATTACACGAGATTAACTTCTGAAATTATGCTTACTATATCCATTCTACAGAATCATAACGTAAATATTAATGCCGTTATAAAATTTAACGCTGGAATACTCAAACAAATGATATTTATTATTGTCACTTCATGTCTGTATGAATTTACATATTTTGTGGTGTGCAAAACTCTTACTATAAATTTGCAGTGAGCAAATGATATTACTCCTGTTGGGCGTACGTGATAAAAAAAAGAATGATATATGTAAGGGGAGGGGGGGAGAGGGGACGGGGGGGTCAGAACGACGAGCTTCAACGCTAGGGTCGTTACTGACTTTCCCAAGGCTCGGACTAGTGTGGCCCTCCATTCTGTATCCTTATATGTGTTAGTGGTGAGAACGGCTGACCCCAGCAGAGCGGAGGCAACTCTAAACGTAGGGTTTTACACCCGTGGGCCATCACTGTTACACACAGGAGCAGTGTGAATGCGCAAGGCATCGAAAAGCAAAGTTAAGCGAAATATCTGCTAAATTATAGCCTATTTGCTTGTTTGTTTTAGTCTCAAAAACAATGTCTCAAAATAAACTGTTCATTTTGTAGTACTGTGTTAAGACAAGATCAAAGTAGGTTACGAGTACATATAAAAAACTTTGATAGAACCGAGTTATTTAACCGAAAGGAAACCAAGAATATTCCACTTTAAAAACATTTACGCTGCAGTGAACCTTGGACAAGTGGACAACTTTCTAATAAAGGATTCATATAACCTTATTTTGTTTCCAAAGTTACCTCTCGATACTAGTCATCAGAAGTAACCTCGAAACTAAAATGGAAACTAAAATAATATTAACAGATTCCATGCATAGTATACAGTGAAGGAAAACTATATCCAGAGAATCACTAAACACTGACGATGCTTTGTAATCTAATCATCCCTAACCTACGCTAACACAAGCTTCGCCACCGGACCTCCTGGCACCAGGAACAGTTCCTTCACTGTATCTACCAAATCTGGTGTGAACTCGAAAAATAAAACCAATATCATTTATAGATTCGTCCAGTTTTCCAAAATTTTGAAATATATATACTCATCATATTCCGAATATTTGATTATATTGCAAAGGTGATATATTAACTCCTAACATATTTGTTATATTTGTCTTGAATTTTTTTGGTTGGAAATGACTAGTAGAGCTCTTTTTGAGAAGCAGATAAGTACAATATATTCAAGACATTCAGAACTTAATCGCCCTCCGTGACTGAAGCGGTGTCTCCAGCTCCATTAGCTATCCCAATGGTTTCCAACCTGTGTGGCGTGGCCCCCCTATTGGGGTGGGGGGGGGGGTGGGGGGGGGGGTGGCCCTCGAAGGGCTGCCCAGGGGTAGGGGTGGGGGGGGGCGCCAATGCTTGATGAAGAGGATAATTATTACGATGGTATTCAGAATTTCAAAATACTGAGAAAATATTTCATATATAAATATGAAATTTAGTTGTATAAATATATAAACTATTTCAAATTCTATATTAAGGAATTAATATATATTTATATATATATATATAATATAATAGTCTATATTAATATTATTTAGTTTCTATATAATATTGTGAATTATTGAGATGTGACGACTATGCCAGTAAACTTACAGTATTTAAGGAAAGGGAGTGGGGGGGGGGGGGGGGGGTGGGGGGGGGGGGGGGGGGGGCGCAGAGAATGTGCCATTCAATGACAGGGGGCGAGAATTAGAAAAGGTTGGAAACCACTGAGCTATCCGATTTGTTCATGGCATTGCTCTTCGTCGGCCAGCATTCACTGCAAGACCGGGTTATTTGGGAATTCATTCAGTCTCAG
The DNA here is from genome assembly GCF_015104395.2 of Macrobrachium nipponense. Lineage (NCBI taxonomy): Eukaryota > Metazoa > Arthropoda > Malacostraca > Decapoda > Palaemonidae > Macrobrachium > Macrobrachium nipponense. The sequence continues at coordinate 36,248,245 of NC_087210.1, read as the reverse complement.
TTTGTCATGATTCGCATCTGCATCGCTGAGCGCTTAATTCCTACACACTGAGCGCAGCCTTCGTGAAAGCAAGCTGCGCTCAGTAACTAAGCCATAGATCTCATCATCGCTTCGACCACAATAAAAGAAAAATACACGCGGTTTTTATTTCAATTGCAGTGCTGTAATTCTTCTCCTTATCGCGGGTTAGTGCTGTAAATAACACCAGCAGTCGGAATAGCTTTTTAATTTAACTTCCTTTCTCGGTCACTTTTCTTCTGATTTTATATTCTGGATCGTGACAGGGAGCCCCATTGAACCTTAACAGCCTCACAGCCATTTTGTCTACTTTTGAAAATAGAGACGCTTTGCATGACGAATCTATCATTGTTATTTAGGTAATACTTCATGACTTTTCCTAACGTATTGATTAGTTCATTATGCTAAAATAATAAATCATTGTGCTTGTTATTGTTTTAGTCATTTTGACTGCCCTGTAAGGCCCGCACGGAAATACACGTTCTTCATCTTAGCTAGATTAGTAAGCGTTTACACCATTTATTCAAGTATGTTGCCAAAACGTGGAAATGTTGCCTCCAGTGTGGAAGTCTTGATGCACAAGATGATCTTGTGCAGAAGTGGGGTCTTCATTTTTCGGTCTGCCTTACCAAGCGTGGAAAGATTTTCCACACTCTTTTTAGGGGTTTATTGTGGTCAGATATATTATTTCATCACATGATTCATTGACCTATATTCTCAGTCATTTGCATATTTATATATATGTTTATATGATACTGACTAAATGAAGAGCCTTCAAGGAATGGTTGTTTACGCACTTGGTAGCCACTTCGGAAAGACAGGTTTAGGTTTCCATCTATTTAAGGTTACTCGAATCTATTAAAAATGGTTTCAATAGATGTAGAAAGTTATTGTGATTAACTTGATAGGGAAGTTTATGGGAAATTATCTTTTTAGACTGTGAAGGAAAGCACATATCGTTTTTTATAAGTTAGAATTTGCCGATGTTTGAATGAATCATATCTAGGTCAGTGGTGTGGAAATGTGGCAACACTGCCTATGCCTCGTCCAAGTTGGGATGAAGATGAACTACTGGCAGAATTGTTGAAAGATTCAGATTCCGGCGGGGAAATCAGTGAATATGAATAGATTCCAGAACACGAGGAATGATCAAGTTCTGAGCATGAAGCCAGCAGCATACCGCGGGGTGATGAGTCTGAAATGATTGCATCGAACGTAGGTTAGTATCATTTTCTTTCACTCAATTTAAATACAAAGTCTGTGTACAAAAAAGTAAGCTATGATACAGGAGTATATCATCATGAAGGATATGATTAGGTTGACAGTGCATTATATGATATGTAACACTCATTTACATTGTTCATACAATCTCTCTCTCTCTCTCTCTCTCTCTCTCTCTCTCTCTCTTTGAGTGTCATGTCCATTGGTGTTATTTATATATTTTTTTTTTTTTTTTTTCGTTAATAATTGACATCTATATTCCTCTACTTCTTTTTACAGAGGAATTCCCATTTCAAGACGAACCTAGTTTTGGAGGAGTAGAAAGCGATCACCACTTGACGAAGATTCATCTCCAAACACGATTGTGTCTAAATGCGGTACAGTGTCGAAAGTAATGTCTCATACTAAGGGTCACTCATGGCCCTTCCTATTTTGCGAAAAGTCTTATACAAAAAAGCAGCTCCACGATTGCCTTTGGGATATTCATAGATGGTTTTATTTTTCAGCACATCAGGAAGTGCACTGAAGCTGAATGAAGAAGAGCATGGAAAACAATGATTACATCATATCTCCGCCAAGAAATTCTTCCAGCAATTGGAATCATGTATACTTGTGGAATTTTGGCAAAAAATGAGTTATTTGATCATTTATGGTTAAGAAAATGGGGTTCATCCTGTTTGAGAACACAGCAGCACGTCACAAATTCAAAGTGGTGATGCGATTTATAAGATTTGACATAAGAGCAATTAGGTCAGAACGTTTTCGCACCGATAAATTTGCTCATGTTTCTGAAGTGTGGGATTGATTATTATTTGAAATTGCAGAGTGGCTTATAAGCCGCACGAGAACATCACAATTGATGAACAGCTTTTTCAAATTTGGAGTAACGTTTTGGATTGCTACTGATACAGTACAGAATCAAATTATACGTTGAACTCATGTCCTTACTTGGGAAAAATTGAATTTCGACCAGCAAATCAAATGGAACTATTCGCTGGAAAGGTAGAAATGTCACACCTGACAATTTCTTCACATCTCTTCAATTAGCTATAAAAAAAAACACACACACACACACACACACAGACACACACACACACACTATTATTGGCACAATGAATCGAGAACCTAAGTAATTCCACCTCAAATGAAATCATGGAAAGATTATCTATATGATGCACATCTGCTGAAGAATGATGATACAACACTGACAGTATACCAAAGGAAGCAGATCAAGGCAGTCCTGATACTCAGTTCACTTCATCGTTCTGTTCTAGTCGGAGATGGACGGAATAAGCCAGAAACACTTGAATATTATAACGTAACCAAATTTGGAGTAAACATACTTGACCAAATGGCACGTCATTATTCCACAAGATGCCTTTCCAGACGCTGGCCTCTGCATGTATTTTACAATATTTTTTTATCTTACAGGTATCAATGCATGGATAACGTATTCGGAGATTACAGGGAAAAAACTGAACCGTCGTGATTTTAATCTTGGATTAGCAGAAGAATTGATGTCTTTTTTTTTACAAATTCAAAGATGGCTGCAAGTGACGAGCATTCTGATGAGAATTTGGAAGAGGCTACTAGTAAAGCCAATATGAAACGGAAGCAGTGCCAGATCCGTCTGTGCAAAAACAACAAGACAGTTATGAGCTGCAAAAATTGGGAGAAATATGTTTGCGAAAAATGCACTGTTGTAACTAAACAAATCGTATTTAACAAATTGTGCAAGCATTAAAGATAAATAAGTTCTTCATCACAAAACTGAATATTTGTTTAAAGTTTGTTCTATTTATATTTGCAATTCTAATAACTATATATTATACTCAATACATCGCATTTCCAACACTCAGTATGGCTGTTAATTTGACTCGTAGGTTGTCTGATATCAAGTGATACCTAAACTATAATGGAGACAGGTTTAACATAATATATATATTTCATAATTTGCTCTGACTTTCCTAATACTTATTGTTATTATTGCATATTTTCTATTAGAGAAACTGAGCGCCTCAGTGGCGTGGTTGGTATGGTGCTGGCGTCCTACCTCGGTGGTCGCGGGTTCGATTCTCGGCAATTCCATTGAGGAGTGAGAGATGTGTATTTCTGGTGATAGAAATCCACTCTCGACGTGGTTCGGAAGTCCCGTAAAGCCGTTGGTCCCGTTGCTGAATAAACACTGGTTCCATGCAACGTAAAAACACCATACAAACATCTAATAGAGAAACAAAACGGGAGGGATTTTTTGTGCCTAATGCAACATCATGATAGAATAATTAGGACAATGAAATTTTTTTTTCATTCATAAAACACTTTAAACTTTAATAAATCTGTATATAATATGAACGGCTCTTGTTGAACTTCCTCCAAACTCTTTGCAGACATAGCCATGCACTTTCTCTCTCATTTGAATATAAATTATACACTACTGATATAAAGTCACGAGAGAACTATTCATCTAATTTTATTGGGAAATTAGATAACCCCCACCCCCCCCCCCCCTTTTTTTTTTTTTTTTTTTATAAAAGCAGTTGCAATATACCACTCTGTGACCATGAACTATTGAGTCTCTATCAGGACTTTCCACTGTTCTGTTTGAATCTGTTAGTTGTAAGTCTCACTCAGGTGCAATTTCTCTTAATGATATTACTTTATTCAGATTAATGTCACCTTTCACCGGTCATTCCTTCCAAGTAGTAGCATTCTGTTTTCAGAAGTTTGCTAATTTTAAGTGGTCTTTTAGTTTGGTTCATGAAGTTTTGATTCAGATTCAATGTCGAGACTAAATGCATCAATACTAAGTTTCATTATCGTTACTGGATGGGGAACGGATTTAATAATACATTTTTGTAGTACAATTTTGTCAAAAGAATGTACAAACAAGACGAGATACATGCAGTTCCCTTGAGCCTGAAATGCTAATCATAAAAATTAAAGAAGACAAACTAATATACTATTCTTCGTCAACACAATTCTAATTTGCAAGCGATCATGAAGTTTATCTTTTCAAACTCTCTGTAACTCTCTTTGCAAGAGCCCAGAACAAATGGCCAACTGTCGTTTTCACAAAAGTACGTATCATTATGTCCCCCACTGGCAACCGTGCTATCAGCCAACTCCGTCTACCGTTGCAGTTTTGGGAATGAAATCATATCAAACATTACCTTTATTAGAAAGAACTTTCTCGTCCACAAGCTTGCGGTTAAATCCCATCTGGTGAGAATCAGAGAGGGAGAGAGAAGGAGAGAAGCAAGGTGAAGGTGATTATGAATTAAGGTTGTTTATGATGTGTACACCTTCCCGACATACAGACTAGAAAGCGCTACTTCATCAGGTATGTCTCTCACTCTCCCTTGCAATGTTCATCCACTATGCTCCGTTGCAGTTTTGTACCTTCAGGGACTAAAATACCATTTCAGATAAAGATGTAACCGATTCACAAAGCGTACATAATATATATATATATATATATATATATATATATATATATATATATATATATATATATATGCTGTGTGAATGTATTAGGAAATGTCTTATTTAAAAAGTAAATCCCTTTTATATACTGAATTGCCGTTTACACCTTCAGACAGATTGGTCATCCAATTCCCATTTATTTAACTTCACAGTAGATTGCTAATAAATATATAATTCATAGATACTATGACGGGACTTGAGTGAATCTTACCTGGTGGCTAGGTGTGGGGATGTTGCTGGTCTGTAATCACTCAATTATCCCTCATAAATACAATATCACCACCAACAAAAATATTCTTTTGTCTGCTTCACGTATTATTTATTTTCACCTCTATTTTAACCACTTTTAATTACCTCTCCAATCCAGCAGGATCTTAATTAAACACTAAAGACTATCGTTAATTTAATACTTAAATAAAAAAAACTTAAATTCCAATATAATTACTTTCACACGTAATATCACAAAAACACTAGTAATGATAAGCAAAGAAAAAGATGTTTTCAACACTGCACGAATAGTTCTCTAAAGAAAAAATACAAATAACAAGTGTAACGAAACTAAGGAATGCAAACATCTGTATGACTAAGTTAAGGAAAAGGAACCAAGGATAATGTAGAATAGTTAACATAACTGATAATAGATGGCGTTGAACATTAAACACCCGATAATTTCATAGTTACAAATAATTATTACAAATAAGTGTGACGTTCCGTCATAGATCCTCCCCCCAAAGAGCATCCTACTTAGGATGGCTGGGATGAGGGACAGCGGGAAGTCTGGATAATGCGTCTGCAATTTTGTTTTGATGTCCTGGGATCGCTCGGAGCTCAAGATTATATCTTGTTAGATAGTACGACCAGCGTAACAATTTGTCGTTCAGTAGTCGAGATCTATCCAGGAAGGTTAAAGGTCGATGATCTGTATAGACGATGACCTTGTGGTTGCATTCTAAATATGGGAGCAAAGTGACGAAGAGCAGCTATGATGGCAAAAAAGTACTCTCTATGGTTGCCCATCTAATTTGTGAACCTTTGAATGAGCCTGAGAAATAAGATACTGGAAACAAGTAGTCCAGTGGCGGCTACTACTCCAGATTTGCAAGCTGATGACATCTGTAGTAGTACTGCACCGTATCCCGAATTGCTTGCATAACTACCTGGAGTAAAAAATCTTGATTGAAGTTTGGGGCTTTAAGAATAGGTTTAGATATAAATACTCTTTTAAGATTATTAAAGAGCTGTTGATGCTTTTCTTCCCAATAAAAAGAGATCTTTGGAGATGTTAAATTATATAAAGCAGCTGTGATTTCAGAGTAGTTCTTAATAAAGCGAGAATAGTATGAAGTCATTCCTAGAAATGATTTTAACTCTTTCTTGTTTGTTGGAATTGGATAATCAAGTATACTTGCAATGTTGGCGTCTTTGGCATTATACTTCCACCTCCGATGGTATGCCTAGATAAGTTACCTTAGCTCTCCCAAAGGCACTCTTGGCCAAATTAAACTTGTTAACCTTGAAGATCTGAAGCGATGGAAGAGTTCTTCGAGGGTCTGCAGGTGTTCGTCCCAGTCGTCACTAGCTACCACCACATCATCCATATATACGTAAGTGTCTTTCATATTTCTTATTACCTCTGACATCATCCTTTGAAAAGGTGCAGGGCGCATTAGTTAAACCAAATGGCATGACCTTATAGAGAATAACCCAAATGGAGTTATAAATGATGAGATTTCTTTAGCTGAATGAGTTAGAGGTACTTGGTAATAGCCTTTCATTAAGTCTATCCGTGTAAGAATTTTCTTATTACCAATGCTATCAAGGATATCATTGATTCTAGGTAATGGGGGAATGAATCTTTTACGGATTACCTTAATTAACTTACGATAATCAGGTACAGAGTCTTAGTTGATTATTAGGTTTGTTAGGTACTAGGAGAACAGGGTGAAGCCCATGGTGAAGTGCTTGGTTCTGCAAGGTCATTATCTAGTAATACTGTACCTCTTGTTTCAACGAGTCCAACTTCTTGCCCACCATACGGTAGTACGTCTGGCGTATGGGAGTAACACCTGACTCAATGACGATGTCATGTTGAATGGTTTGACTTCCCTGCAAGTTGTCAGAACATACATCATGAAACCTGGAGAGCAATTGAGATAGTAATTTTCTCTGAGGAGATGGACTATTCCTGTAAAATAAACGGGGCAAGGATTTTAGAATCTGACTGTTGTGTTGTCTTTCCAGTTAATTAGTTGATCATCTTCAGGAAGATCTAGGAGCAATTCTGTGGAAGTTTCCTCGAGTGGTAGTATTTTCGCCTCAGAAGAAATTGAGAGATGACTTACCACTTGAGTAGGTGCTTGATATGCCTTCAACAAATTCACATGCACTAGTTGCTTTGATCGTCTACGATCAGGAGTAGAGAGAACATAGTTTACCTTAGAAATTCTTTGAAGCACTTTGTAAGGTCCCATAAATTTTTCACGTAAAGGGGAACCGGGTATTGGATGTAGACATAGCACCTCATCTCCTGGCTGAAAAACACGAAGCTTTGCCTTTATCATATAAGCGGGACATGCTTCTCCTGGCGAATGCAAAAGATTAGTATTAGCAAATACATGAAGTGATACAATTTTATCTTTTAAGTCTTGTAGATATGACAAAATGTTTGTAATCTCCTCTTCCTTGTTGTGAATTAGATTTTCCTTCACCATACTGAGAGTGGTACGGGGCTTTCTTCCGAACATTAATTCGAAAGGGGACACTCCAATGGACTCTTGTGGTACACTTCGTATAATATACATCAGAAGATCAATGTCTTTATCCCACTGTTCTGAAGTTTCCTGCATGTACTTCCGAAGTAGATTTTTAATAGTTTGGTGAACCCTTTTCTAGTGCACCATTACTTTGGGAATGATAAGCAGAAGCATATATGTTATGAATATTGAATTCTCTCATAGCTTGTTTGAAAAAAAATCTTACTAGTGAAGTTTGGTGCCTCTATCACATTGCAATGTCTTTGGAAATCCATAGGTTGTGAAAATTTTGACAAGTTGACCAATTATAGTTTTAGCATTTATATTCTTTACTGGCACTGCTATGGGATATCTAGTTGTTGGGCAAAGAACAGTAAGTAAATACTCATTACCTTGCTTAGTCCTAGGCATTGGGCCAACACAATCTATGATAATCCTCTCAAATGGAAACTTTGGTACGGATATGGGCTGAAGAGGAGCTGGTGGAAGTCTCTCTTTGGGTTTGCCTGTAGTCTGGCAATGATGACATGCTTTAATAAACTGTTTGAATGTCCTTCTTCATCCCAGGCCAGAAGAAGTCGTCAGCCAAGGTAGAGTAATCTTGTTGACTCCCAAAGTGGTTCACATGAGAGTGGGCTAATTCAAGAAAGAGCTGGAACTAGAGTGAGTGGCACAACAAGTTGATGACAGTCAAACATGTTGTGGTTGCTGGTGCTTTGGAGGACCTAAAATGTCGAAAAAGCAAATCTTTATCAAGATAAAAGTAAGGAGTTTTGGGATTATCATCTGGGTCTGCAACTTTCTTCCAAAGAGCCTTAAGGACAGGATCTTTATTCTGCAAGTCCTTGAAGTTTGATTTGGTCATATTTATAAGGTCTAATGTCTCTCTACTCTATTGCCATTATCTATAACAATTGGTTTAATTGATGCCATTTGAATAACAGCATTATTTAATTTATTGGACTCATTTTCTATAAGAATATCAGGATCAGATACTACTGGATTAACAATGGCCCCTGCAAGATCATTAACCAATTAAAAGCTGGATAGATGAACAAGGCAAAGGATCTCGTGAAACTGCAATTAAAACATTACCTTGATAGTAAGGACACTGTAATTCACCTCTGCCAAAGGCATGGATTTGGTGGTACTGAGGTCAGAAACGGTAACATACTCATGTCTCAGTTTGAAGTCCTGTGAGGGCAGAGCTACCACAGTTTGGGAGGATCCTGTATCCCGTAACGCAAGTCACTGGAATACCATTGACGGTGCCTTTACAAGTGAAAGGTTTGAAGACGTCCTCATCTAATTCTTGAGCAGCAACATGAAATGTTTTCTTATTATCCTTCCTATTAGGGTTCGGAGAATTCTTTCCAACATCAGACTTCTTGCACGAAGGATTAGGACAGTTTTCTATGGGATGCCCTTCTGCTTACAATAGGAACAATATGCTGTGGATGATGAAGGAATAGATTTGTTAAATGGTTTATATGTTTTATGGATCAAATAATAATCATCAGCTAAACTGGCTGCTTTCAACAAATTGGTTTCTCCCTTTTTCGAAGAATGAAGTAGCAATTGTTACTTGGTAATTTCCTAATAAAACTCTTCCATTAATATAAGATTTTGTAAGGATTCAAAATCTGAACACCTGTCTTTTGTAACCACTTTGTAAATTGCCTAACTTTGTCATTACAAAATTCAACAAAGTTTGTGAAGGCGTTTTGTAAGAGTGGCGGAACTGTTGCCGATAACCTTCAGCTGTGATGGCATAAGCATCTAAACTGCCTTTTTAATCACATCATACTCCTTTACTTTAACCATCTGAGAGATTACTATGCTGCCTTACCTTTGAACTGATTTCTGACAACCATTACCCATTGCTCCTGAGGCCACTTCAAGGTTTTAGCAGTGTCTTCGAACGTTGTAAAGAATACCTCTGGGTCCTTTTAATCAAATACGGAAGTAGCTTTTTAGCTTTGAGTATGTCGAACTGACTGGGTATCTCCATCAGTTTTCAGCTTAATCTGTATATTTGCCGACTTCTGTTCCTTTTTGTATCTCTAGTTCAGCCACTTTACACTTGTGTTCATACTCCAACGCCAATAATTCCTGATGCTTTTTGAAGTTCTAGTGCAGCAGTTTTCTGTTGTTCTTGTTGCAAATGTATTTGAAGACGCAACTTTTCAATATTTGGATCTTATTCCAGGGGTGGCATATGCTCCAGTAAGGGGATTCGCAATTCATCGACGTCCTCATCATCATCTTCGATGATTCCCTTATCTATTAAGAATTGCAGGATATTACCAATAATGACAGCTTTCACATGTTTTGGATCGACCTCAAGACCACATCTCTGGGCTACAGACAATAATTCCTGTTTCTTGGCATAACGTAACAAAAAATCAAAATTTCCCCTTTTATATCGTTCATAAATTCTCCAAATTAAACGACATTCTGAAGGATTACCCCAAGTAATGTTAATAGAGCGATATTATATCAAGTATTATATTCACACTAGGTTATGCCATTAATTTAAATATAGACACATTTGACACCAAGATATAACTCAATGAATTTTACAACAATTTCTCAAGACAAATTTAATGAGACCGCAAATAGAATACACAGTCTGAAAATAGATTAACCGAAATTGGATGGCCAACATAAAGGCCGAGATCAATTAGTGATCGAAGGTCTCACGATAGCGCACAAACATGAATATCTAAGATTAGCACAATATGCATGTAAGAAGTAGTTTATGGCAGAAGAGAACCTTGATTTTGGCTCGTAAAATAAGGCGGGAGTAGAAGGGCTACATAGCACAGAACCCAACCAATTAATATTTAATTACTGGTCTATCCTTTATTTTACAGATACCGATTTTGAGTGAGAGAACCATTCAGCGTACGTGTGAAGATATGAAATGCTGGATTGGATGGTTAAGAAAATTACAAAGAAAACAGTCAATACAAATAACTATCACTTATATAAACAACGCACTTAAGTTTCTTTGCACTTTAAATAGTCACAAACAAAAAGACTAGATCAATCCCGGACAGGCCCCCACTTATGACGGGACTTGAGTGAATCTTACCTGGTGGCTAGGTGTGGGGATGTTGCTGGTCTGTAATCACTCAATTATCCCTCATAAATTTACAATATCACCACCAACAAAAATATTCTTTTTGTCTGCTTCACGTATTATTTATTTTCACCTCTATTTTTAACCACTTTTAATTACCTCTCCAATCCAGCAGGATCTTAATTAAACACTAAAGACTATCGTTAATTTAATACTTAAATAAAAAAAACTTAAATTCCAATATAATTACTTTCACACGTAATATCACAAAAACACTAGTAATGATAAGCAAAAGAAAAAGATGTTTTCAACACTGCACTGAATAGTTCTCTAAGAAAAATACAAATAACAAGTGTAACGAAAAAACTAAGGAATGCAAACATCTGTATGACTAAGTTAAGGAAAAGGAACCAAGGATAATGTAGAATAGTTAAACATAACTGATAATAGAGGCGTTGAACATTAAACACCCGATAATTTTCATAGTTACAAATAATTATTACAATAAGTGTGACGTTCCGTCATAATACTAATATGCCGGACAGTCAGCAAATTAACGAGCAAGCCTAATAAAAGCCTCCTCTCTGTCGACCCTCTTTACCTACTCATATTTAGACTCAGATGGGCCTCTTCTCTTCTCTTCGCTTCTCTTCTCTTTCCCAAGGAATGCCTTGTGATGAACACAGCGGGTACGTTAATGGGGAGTAGAGGAGTAGGAAGAGTTGAAGGAGAACTGAAGGACTTGAAGACACAATTGAAAAGGTTCTGTCTTGAAGGATATCGGAGAGAGAGAGAAGAGGGGTTGGAGGTGGAGGAGGAGGGGAGGGGAGGGGTAGAGAGGCACGGTGCATCTTCAAGAGAAGGATGATGGGTAATGGGGTTGGAGGGAGACGCCGTGATCGGGACACCGTGATGCCAAATCAATGGACAAAAAGGATGTATTGGGCTACTTGAGTGCCCCTAGAATCTCCTTGGATGGTTTTTAAAAGGCATTCTCGAAGGGCCTCTGAAGGAGATCCTCACCCGCCTCACATCCCTTTTTGAAGCATGAAATATGTATATAGATATACGTCTAGTCCCACCAAAACCCCCCCACCCCCAACCCAACCCGCTCCAACCCCTCCGCCTCTCTTTGATTGGCTGCTCTTCGTCCAGTATGTCATAATATGATGACATGTGTAGAATAAGAAGAGGAAATTGGAGAGGCCTATACGGGAAGAACTTTATTGGCCTATGGTTGTAAAAAACGGACTTAATGTGGTGGGTTCGGTCCCTTTGGGGGTAGCGTATCGATGCGGACATCAGCTATGTTTTTATTGGGAGAAGTCTCTTATTTTCATCGGAATCTAATTTTGTTTTACATATTTCAGCCCCTGAAAAAGCGAAAAAAGCTATTTCAACTTATGATAATAATAATAATAAACAATTTAGATACCTTTGAGACTTATATATCGTTATGTTGGTTGCACGTTGATATGTCATTAGGTAATATATTTACGTATATATGTACACAAGACAGACAGACAGACACACAGACACACACACACACACAAATATATATATATATATACTACTTCAAATAGTGTATCAAACATATTGAAATCGGCTATGGCTAAATTAATGAAGTAATTTGTCTGTGTATCTGCGTGTGTCTCATCCATAACCGAATTCAGTCCCATTTACTCTGCAACTTGATGTCTCGAACCTCCGTTATGCGTGACTGCGGACGGCATATAGACATTTGAACAAAAGGAAGGCAAATAAGTGCAAGCTAATTGAAGAGAAAAGGCATGTAGCTTTGTTTATCCAGCATTTATACTGATTAATTGTGTGAGTTCTTCTACTCTAGCGATTATTTCTTCATTCTTACTATGGCACCTAATTTGTAGGATTTCAATTTAGGGATTAATTCTTGTGAAGTAGATTCCCTAAGTTCTTTTGTAAGTGACAAGAGATTGCTATAATTACTCCATTATTTGGATCATAACCTTCCAAGAATACAAGGATTTTTTGTTTGTTGGCCAATCCACTGATTATACATACTTCTCAGTAAATTGTATGCGGTACCTTACTGCCAATTGTATAAAATGCTTTACTGCAGCCATTTCAACTGAATAAATTAATAAATTTCTATGCCCACGTACATATATTACGTTTTGCTTACGGAAACACAAAAATGTATTAGTATGTTTAAATGTACATGTCATCTCTTAGTATTAGTTACCACATTTAATTACTTACGGTTTCAGAATTTTTTTTTTTAGTTTTGAACACTTCACAGTGATCTACATAACATCCACCTCACTAGTTTTATTTATTTATTTATTTTTTGCACACCTTTAAAGAATTTGCCGTATTTCCCAACTGATGTAGATGCGCAGGATTTTTGCCATCAATTTTTACATGATCTATATCAAATTTCATTTTGCTTTATAAACTATAGAATGTAGTCTTTTTCAGTTATATGTCCAGGCAAAGTCTTTCCAAGCTTTTAAATATTTTACTCTTTCTCCGTCACACTTTCGAGTACCAACCATGTGTATATGGTGGTTCAATTGTTCAAGTTGATAACCATTTGTCTTTGTGAACGCGTTATGTGCATAAGAACTGCACGAGTGTATGTATGTACGTATGTATGTATGTATGTATGTATGTGTTTTCATCTCGGGCACAACATTCCTGTGTGTGCATTCGACTCTTCCAAGTGGCGACCGTCGATATGTACCTGAACCCTCGACCCTGAACGAAGTGAATTGATGTATTGTATCTTCATGACTTATTTGTTATGAATATTTGCAGAGGTTATTTGACTTGTGGCTACTCCGCTCCCATTCGTTGCTCGCCTCGTGTTGAAGGACGAGTATCCTTTAGGATTTTAATTAGCATAATAGGGTACCTGTCACGGCTTGTTTCAGTTAGCATAACATACAGACGTCCACCAGAAATGCTCAGTCAGCGCTTCTTTTTCCTTCACCTTGTTTTAATATTTTTTTTTTTCAAAGTACGAATTATGTGGTTTAGAGTCTACGCGTTTAATATAGAGTATAAGAATTTTATCTTTAATTTAACAACAATTTGACTATTTGGAACATCGAAGCTGCAGTGGCACAAATACAAGAACTTTTTCGACTCCTCCTTGCAATATGCAAAAATCATTGACCCTTATGTCGTTTTCCTTTGCTTATGGACAAGGGGCAATGATATGAAGGTCCCTACACTCCTCTTATTGTTTTCATTGCCAGGTAAAAGATGAAAATGAGAACATTTAGAGTTCTGTTTGGCATACTGAACTAACCGATACGAACTGGAAAAATTCAGTGTGGCTCAGATCCACAATGAGGTATCTTTGGCTGCCAATATAGTATAATTGACATTTAAGTGACACGACCTTATGAATAGAGGAAGAGCATAGCGCACATAACAGGAATAACCCAAGATGTAACGGGTTCCAAGAAACGAGCGAACGAAAGATGGAATTGTGTTTCCGAAACCCTGGCATTATTGATGGTTGGGGGCGACTACGTAAAACTCGATGGATGCCTGGCGGTTCTCTCCCACAGATGTCGAAAACAAAGCCCAAAAGGATTTCGCTGGATACGGTGCAGCAGAAGCAAGTCAGGATGTGAGGTACGATCCAATTCACTAGTAACGACCAGTGCTTGAGATGCCTCACGTCCAGGTCATACGAAGAGGTAGGTATAGCCTACATGGCGGCCATCGCCCGAGAAAGAAAAAGATGCAAGAACGTGGACATTCCACATTCTGCAGAGGTCTTAAGGTGGAATATTTAATTTTGGCACAATTTCCGATAAAGTTTATCCTGAAGAATTCCTCTAAACTTGTACGCTATAGACTAGGACATGAGATGTTAAGATATGTTTGATATGATTGAATTCTGTGTAATTCAAATGGATACATAATTTATATTATCAAGAGGAAAACTCGTTTGTTATTTTGTCAGTACATGATTTATTGGTATTTTACTTTAAAAACCTGCATAAATGAAAAAAAAAGGTTACGGTACGTTTATCTTATAATTACTTTAATAGAAGATGACCACCCTGTGAAAAAAAAGACACCTTCAGAGCATCAAACGCTTTCTTGTAACTACGAAGAAGTTTCACTAGAATCGTGAAGAATACCCCCTCCCCCCGGAACCCCTTTACATAAACTGCACAGCTCGCCTATGTCATGCACATACACTTCCACGCTTCCTTCGTATTATGGCCTTTCATTGTCAACACCTCTTCACACCATCATCCAGTTGAATAAATTGTGTCACTTCCCATCCGCGCCGGGTTTTCAGAATATACATATTGCTCTCTTTTCATTTGCAATGAACATCCACACCACTGCATGAAGGGGAGTTAGCTAAACAAGCCATCACGAATTCCACTTTTTATATGCATAGACTTCTTCTTAGTTGCCTTAAATTTTACAGATGCTACCTTACTTGCTTCAGGGGAAAAATGCGCAAACACACACGTTCCAACTATTTTCAATCTTTTTCCATCAAACCTAACGTTCATTGCTCCATCTTCCTGGCTCTCTTAGACTTACAGTGACTAACATCCACTTTCCGTTTTCTGTTACAAGCAGCTACACCGGTCTCTGTAGTTTTTCACTACCGCATTTCTTTCATAGCTGTTCCAAAGAAACCCACTGTTTAAAAAAGTTTATTCCTGCTACATACCGACAGCAACGCGTCGACCATCCAGATATGTACTCCATGTGCTCGTTCTGCTTCTGGTTATTTTTGTTTTTGTTTGTATGGTGCTTTTACGTTGCATGGAACCAGTGGTTATTCAGCAACGGGACCAACGGCTCTACGTGACTTCCGAACCACGTCGAGAGTGAACTTCCATCACTAGAAATACACATCTCTCACTCCTCAATGGAATGGCCGAGAATCGAACCCGCGACCACCGAGGTGGGACGCTAATACCATACCAATCACGCCGCTGAGGCGCTCTGCTTCTGGTTACTTCTTCCTTCAGCTCCAACCCATCTTCCACCAAACCCGGCCCCCCGTCAACTCGTCAATGCTCTCTTCCTTTCATTTGCTTAACTGCCTTTCCTTCACCTATGCTGACCTTTGTCACAGCGTCGTTCATTATAGGTGCATTTCTCTCAATATAAACCTTTTGATTTTTCACATACGAAAGAACGAGTTCAGCTCAGAAACCTTTTCATTTTCATTAGCATTTTAATTCATAAGACCCTCGTAACCCTTCGAGGTAGGAAAGTTGGTTCAACATTTCCATCGTACTTTACAATTCTTGCAACTGCTGATACTCCTCTCTTTCAAACTTTTTGCAACGACTATCCAGCTACCCTTCCTCCACCAGTTCTATTCTTAACTACCCATGTGAATGGATCGCCGTAATTTTTCACTGTCTTGACTGCCATACATTTCTTACTTTTCCTGGCTTCCATTTTTCTGCATAACCATACTCTTTCTAACATTAACTTTCAAATTTCTCCTTTTCAAACCTCTACTAACAGTTTTACCGATTTCTCTCATTTTTGATCACTAACAAAAAGCAGACACAAGCCTCTGCAAGCATCACCCATTTCAAATTCTGTTCACGTATGTTTTTCCATTAGACTATTTCTGTGTGTGAATAGGTACGTATTCCTACAATCTAAGGCAAAAGAGCTTGGAAGAGAGAAGCGGAAAAGATAAGAGAACAAGAATTTGGCTCAACGGCTTCTTCAGAAATAGATGGTAAGACATTTACGAGAGGCCAAGATTTAGATGATTTTGAAAATGTTAATGTATTTATTAGCCAGGCATCTTTATCATCGTCAAATCTTTGCTAATCTCAATGTTAAGAATAATGTCTGGGCTAGAGCATGCGTGGTCGCTTTCATTGCGTTATTTTATTGCTAAGATAAGATTACTTTTCGTCACTTTTTCACGATAATTCCTGCTCTGGCTTTTGTGCCTTTCATTTACAATATATATTCAAACATGCAAACATGTATTTAGTTATTATTGCCTCCATGTAGTTAGAGAACATAATGATATTTAAAGCGGTGAACAAGTAAAAAATGATCGAAGCCTCACCTCTCTCTCTCTCTCTCTCTCTCTCTCTCTCTCTCTGTATGTCATGGTGAAAGCACTTTTTGGTCTTCTTTACATGGCTGGAGGATTAACTCCAACATTCCAGTAATTTTTGTTGCTTTAATAATTTAAACTAAGAGTTTTTTTTCACACCTTGTATTCTTCCTGTTTTGCTTGGCGTTTTATTATTCATGAAATGTTGGTTACTTCAATGGAAAGTAACATATTATCCTTATCCATGCCACAAGTAATGATCATCTTGAGGAAGGTAATCATTATCGTTATGATACCGTAAAAGCGATGGTAAGATAAGAGAAAGTCGACCCTGGGGACTCTATATGTAACTGGAAGATCGGACCTTGTGCCCTCAGTCGACACACTTACTTAGAGACTACATAGTGTAGGGCAGTGGTTTCCAACCTTTTCTAATTCTCGCCCCCCCTTCATTGAAGGGCACACTTCCTTTAATACTGTAATTTACTGGCATAGTCGGTACATGTCAGTAATTCACAATATAATATATAATATCTATATATATATATATATATATATATATATATATAATTCCTTATTATAGAATTTGAGATAGTTATATATTTAGATATCTAAATTTCATATTTATAACTGAAATATTTTCTCAGTATTTTGAAATTCTTAATTCCATCATAATTAATAGTTTTCTGAAATAATTATCCACTTCATCAAGCAATGGCTCCCCCCGCTTGGCAGCCCTTCGAGCACCCCCCCCCCCCCCCCCCCCCCCCCTCCCCCCCCCCCCCCCCCCCCCAACAAAGGGGAGCGCGCCCCACTGATTGGAAATCACTGGCGAAGGGTGAGGATGTTTGTCACACACGGGAAAACTATATAAAGACAAATTGTGTTTTACTATCGCCGTTGTTATTATTATTATCATTTTGAGGCGAAAAGGTAGTGAGCAAAGCTATTCATCACGAAATTTTGTTCAGACCAGCTGAGTTTGATATATTTATTGATTGCTTTCAAGTTTTGATTGTTGCTGTGAAATCCACGAGACTCAGCGTTACAAATGATAACCACATTTACATTTCTATTCACTTTGATTCAAGGATTCAGTCTATGTTGTCCTTATTTCTCGCTATTTTTCTTAGTGTCTTTTCTTTCTATATACCCGAGTTCTACATCAGGTGAGGTAAGTCGCTATTGATATTCACCTTCGCTACTGTTTAGCATTTGCTCCATCTCCTGTTTCTTATTGATGGGTATTTGAATGAAGATGGACACGTCAATAAAATTTACGGGTACTTATCGTCATCATAATCTCTGCTCATTCTTTTTCTAGCAATTTTTAACCCTAGTGAATGTGTGTTTTAGCAGAATTTATATACATTTATAAGTAGTATCAGGTATCAGTCTTTAGTCATTCTTTACATTTTAGAGGATATACCTAAAAATTTGCGATTTTTTCATAGTAATATATGTACGTATGTATGTATGTATGTATGTATGTACTACGTACGCGTTAAATTCTATTGCTTATCCCCAATAACGTTTGCTTCTCTTTGCGACTGTTCACGGTGATCAGTTAAGAAGGCAGCACATGTCATTTAGTCAGCCGTAACGCGTAATTACGGCCTTAATTACTTAAGGCAGGTTCCTACAGGTGTGCGTGATGTAAGGGGGGATGGGGTCAATTGTACAGTTGCGACGATATAGAACGGCATAGGCCTATATCACGTGTTCTTGTGTCGTGGTATAGTGTACTGAGGGCTGTCTGGTCACCTTCCCACTTCCCAAGACATTGCTCCTTCCCTTCGCCCCTTCCCTTCCTCCATCTCCCCTGGCCTCGTTTTGGATACGCAGTAAAGCGTAAAAGGGGGTGACTTACATCCCTCTTATTAACAGTTATTCAGAGTGTCACTTGGGAAATAGGAGAACGCAAACCAATCAATCAACCCACAGCACTCTGGCTGCGATACAAATGGGTAACGTCATGCCGCCTGATTATTTTAAAGTGCTTCCTCTCTGCCAGTCACGGAAAATGTTTTTCTCTATTCTTCATAAAGATTTTAAAGAAGTTCTGTGAATTATGGCGTGATAATCACATACTTACATCTACCACGAATGACCTACAGATATTAAGGCTTGGGTGCAATACATTTTAATTAGGAAAGCAGAGTCGAAATCCAACATATATTAAGAGCTATATATATATATATATATATATATATATATATATATATATATATATATATGTGTGTGTGTGTGTGTGTGTGTGTGTGTGTGCATACATATACACACACACATATATATACATATGAGTGTGTGTTTGTGTATGGTATCAGCGCGTTTGTCATGGATAGTTTCTTTTTTTATTTATCAACGTATTTATCCTTTTGCTCGTGACACACTTTCATAATACGCTTTTTGTTAAATGTATTAGAACAAAAGTTTCTTTCCTTCATAATGATAGTAACGTAAGGAGGGCTGCACTGAAAATATAAGTATGGTAAAAAAAAGCCCAACATATACAGTACTCTATATTCTAAAATCGGATTATCAGCTGCTATGCAGCACACATACGAACACACACACACACACACACACACACATATATATATATATATATATATATATATAATATATATATATGATCCCATTATATAAGTAAAAAATAAAGTCTTTTGGGCCATGTCATTCAAATGGGAGCGTCCCAACTTAATACTTATGTTTCAATACAACTTATGATCTTATGAATATTTACCGTCATTAGATTTATCATTACTTTACAAGTAAGTTGGATTGCTAATACCTTAATTTTATTTTCAGTATATGTATACACACACACACACACATATACATTACATATATATATATATATATATATATATATATATATATATATATATATAGAGAGAGAGAGAGAGAGAGAGAGAGAGAGAGAGAGTAAACAGTTGAATGGGTATGGGGCTGGTGGTCGATGTTCTTCAGATGAGGATTTCTGTGTTGAGACCTCATTGCTTATGCCCACGATAAGAGGATGAAATTGGTAGTGATCCTCATTCTTTCTTCCCCGAAGCCATCTCTCTTTTATCGGGAGGTGGTATTATATGGTATTATATATATATATATATATATATATATATATATATATATATATATATGTATGTATATGTGTATATATATATATATATATATATATATATATATATATATATATATATATATATATATATATATATATATATATATATATATTATATATATATATATATATGGGTTCGATATTCAATGATATTTATGGAATACAGAGGTCTGTTAAAAGCGGCTCATTTTATAATACAACCCTTTCTGGTCGAAGCAGAACTTCACTACGGTAAATGATCTCTCATTCCCCAATTGTACTTCGAGTCTCCAAGGGTACTTCTTTTTCTAGTTTGCTGTTTATTATTCGGCTCAGTTTTCCTTCTATGGGCCCATCTGGCGATTAATCCTTCCGTATGAGTTCCGCCCTCGATTTGTTATTACGTTTGAGCTTGTATGGCCTTCCCCAGCGCTGTGCTCTTTCGCTTACACTCAGCCTTACTTACGGGCTTCTAAGAGTCCCTGTTTTTATGTTACGTTGTTTACATACCTGCTAAAGATGTCCTAACAACTATTTTGCTACCACTATTTTCACTAATCCCAGTATTTCTACGCTCCCGTTGCTATTATGAAGATTGTAGTCGGTGTTGATGATATAGCAGTTAGCTTTATCTTCAATATTACTCTATCATGTAGATGTATATGATTGCTATTGTTTGTTATGATGTACATGTATTTTCATCATCAAAGGGACGGAGTGAAAGCCAGAGTTCTTACTCTTTTGCCTTTTTTTCCCCTCTAATTTTAATTTCTGGCAAATTTCTCTTACACGAAAATGCTAGAAGTTCAGGCACAGGCGCCTAAGCAGTACACAGAACTGTAACTTTAAAGATTTAAAAAAAATCTATTTCCAAATGACTATCTTAAATCGATAACTTTTGAATTTGCTAATGCTAGGGACGATATTTGCCTTTGACAGCTTGACTCATCTCTTATGGGAAAATATTCTGACTCTCTAACTGTGAAACTTATGAACATACATATGCTACTGTAGTAAGGTCGCTCTCTCTTCCTTCCGCTCTCTCCTTGTAACTTTGTCAATATTTTGCTCATGGTCTACCAGATGGAAGTGGAATTGCCTCAAGGAACCCTGATATAAAGCCGAAGAGTAAAAGACCAGCGAATTGCAGTATGAAACGAAGCCAGCAAAGCTTCGAAGTATATTGTACCTTCTGGATCCTTCATGTTGAGTGTAAAAATCCTGGATCGTCCTTTAGTCGAAAGACTTTCTAAATGTCATTCAGAAAGCCAGATTCCATTTCTAAATGTCTATAATTCACAGGGAACTGAATACTAGTGGGAAACGTCGAATTTCTTGACAAGTCCCTCTTCATTCAAATATCCATCAATAGGCAACAAAAGATCCAGCAAATGCTACACAGAAGTGAGGGTGAATAGCCATTGCAACTTACTTCACCTGATGTAAAACTCGGGTATATTATATAAATAAAAGAATGGAGAAAAGATACTAAGAACTCTAGCAAGAAATAAGAACATATTCTGAACCCCTGAAATGAAGTAAATAGAATATGAAAATAAATACAATCTAGTGACTGCCTATTCAGCGTCCTACTGTCACAAGAACGAAAGTGGTAAGCTTCTTACCTACCCTGTGAGCTTGACGGGCAAGACTACCCAAAATCGAATGCCCGCATGTGAAAGGAGAAAAACATGCCAGGAAGATAAACAATGAGTCAGAGGAAAGACTATATGTCATGAAAAATGAACACTAAATAATAATTAAAAGAAACAACGCAACGAAAATATGGCCAAAGACTGGTACCTACACTGGTTTTATTGTCCCCAACAAACGTAAGACTATAGTGTCGCTTGAAATCACAAATAACTGACCAGATAAACCAGACAAATAATACGAACACTTACTTGAAGAAATCTAGTTATTTTTTGTGAAAACACCATTTTCTTTGCTGATTGATCACGATTTACTATTTATTGTTTTAAATCGGAAATAAGGGACTGAGTCAGAAAGGATGGCATATAGCGGAGAATAATAATTTTTTTGACTTTGTTGTTTTTTTGACATTTGGCCATCGTTGTTTCGTTGATAGAATAGCCTTTTTACAACAACGGCCACTTTCTTTTTTCGGAGCAATTTACGTAGTGGTTGTAACCTGATTCAGAATAATCTTTCAATTTTCTTCTTTTCCACGAAATTTCTTTTAGCCTCTTCCTTCCTTTTGTATTACAGAAACTGCTGCGTCTGTCAGACAATTCATCACAAATTTTAATTTTTGCTGTAAGAGGCCATTCATGAGATTAAAACCGCTAATTAAATCTCAACTTCACCGCGCTCTTCCTAATTGGAACGTTCCGACAAGATGTGTGATGTTTCTTTCATTAGTTCAAATAAATTCTTTAAATTTCCTTTCTCCGTAAAATTTAAGCCAGTAAGATATCACAAAAAAAAGCATCGTAATAAGAAAGGTATTTCCAGAAAGACCTGAAAGTAATGATAACAGAGATGTGATCATAAGCTTTTCAGAAAAACACTAATAAAATCCTCCTGTAAAGGAATAACTTCGTTCAGCGCTAAAACGCGGAGATGAAGAGTTTCGTTGCCTTTAGTCAGTAATCTTAAATTATCTGTCATCATTTAAAAAGCAGAACAAGCAGTTAATGACGCCTTTAAAAGGGAATCCATATTTTCTGCCGTCGATTAAAATCGTGAAATCTGTAGAACATCGCCGATTGTGATTCCTGTCCGTAACAGTTGAGAACCAATTTTGGTAAATTTATTGGTTACTCGAAACATGACATATCATTCTTCATAAGAAAGGAATATATATATATATATATATATATATATATATATATATATATATATATATATATATATGAAATAAAGCACAATTGATAAGCTGGAAAGCAAATATCAGCATTTATCGCTGAGTAGAGTATCCTTCGCTCTGACTCACAAGAAGACTAGACCCAAGGCATATTGAAGCCGTCCGTCACACCTCAATTCTATGGTGGATTAGAAGTGCCATACATAGAGCAGCCAAGGTATTCAAGAGGTATAGAATACACATAGTTTTACATCTAAAGCCTGGTGTTTTTATACAATATAAGAGAGGCATGTTGTCAAAAGTTCTTTGACTGGCGCAAGGAAAAAATGAACATCGCTTCCTCTTGATGATGAGGGAGGACAGATCAACCAATCAGCTCTTGGGAGAGTCACTGGCCAAGGATGGAACTGACCAATGAGCTAAGACGAATGTTGCATGAACATGACTCGTATCGATATAACGATCTGCTATAGTTAAAGTCAGCTTGTGCGGTGAAATAGCGTTATAGTCATTCAGTGTTTATTAATAATATTTCTCTGTCACGCTCATCGGTTTATAAGTGCCAGCGTGTTTATGTGCTCCAATAACTGGCAAATTATTCTTTTCACGTATGCCTTTATAAACTTTAATGTTTCTCTCTCTCTCTCTCTCTCTCTCTCTCTCTCTCTCACAAACCGAAGTGGATCCCCATGAGAGAAAAGGAGAGTAAGGACCGTCTAAGAAAAATCCAATTTTTCTCTATTGACTTTAGAAATAATTTCTGTAACTGGTTGTCAGTTGACTGTAGTGGGTCTCAGATGTACACTAAGTGCGAGTCAGAGAGAAAGAAATTAATACATAACTGGCGTCAGAGATGAGTACTTCCACATAGCGTTTTCTCACTCCACACAATAATAACAGGGTGGGTCGGGTGAATTAACACCTCACTGTGGTCAACAAGTCATCTGATATTCTCTCTCTCTCTCTCTCTCTCTCTCTCTCTCTCTCTCTCTCTCAAAGACCTAATATCCACATAACTTTCTGTACAGCCTTCCATTTGAGTTTTGATTTGTCTGAATTGAGACGGAATCTTTGTACTGAGTGACATTCAGCTGTTATACCCCCTTTTGCGCGTGCCGATATTATTAACTGTTGTTAATTACTTAAAAAAATTGTAAAGGTATGATGGACCAAATATTTTTGTTATTCTTTCCATATTTCCAAGGGATAATCAGTTCACGCCAAGGTTATTTCATGTTAATTTTAATTCTATCCTTTGTTTTTCCTTGTATTTTAAGGTTTTTAGGGTTTTCTTTTCCCTCAACAATTATGTAAAAAAACTGATTTAATCACTTCATTTATATACTGCAGAATCATCTGTCATCGTTAGATGATGTAAGAGCTTTATTTTCACTTTGGAGAACATATGAGTGTACTGTTTTGGGCACAATAGTTGAGGTGAAGATTCAAGCATGAAATCTGGCATAAATTTTGACTCGAGTTCATCTTTAAGGAAAAAGCCACGAAATATTCCGATATAGCCGCCATTTTTTTCCAGATAGATGCCTGAGTGGGGTAAAACAATCATAAAATATATTTTTTGTCGGTTTCCAAATCCTAATGTAAGTTGTATTTGTCTTATTTAGTTTGTTCTTTAGTGCATGGACTGAGTTAATACCCCAGCATAAGAATTTAATATTCCTAGGAGTCGCCATGAAAAAAAAGGGGCCATAAAAAAGTTTGGGTTCCTATGAATCGGTAAGAATTTTAGGAGATATTCATCACGGATGTATTTTCAAATATTACCTCTAAAAACGGACTACTAATGCTGGGTTGGCAAAGACGAATAACCCAATGGCTCACAAACTACAAAACCATTTTCACTGTATCCTTTTTACAGATAGTGGTGAGGAAAAAGGCAGGACTCTGGCGCCTGAAAAACAGCTCTGGTAAGATGAAGCTCTTTAGCTGGACAAAGGCCAAGGCAACTCTTAGTAGATCAATTATGACCAAACATGGTGAAGAGACAAATAAAAAGAGTCAATATTAGTCTCTACCAGGGCCACTGGTGACAGACACTGCTTTGCAAGTAAGCGTGGAGTCAAATATCAGCTAACTATTGGGTATAGTATCCAAGATTTTATTTAATCAGCCAGTTAGGTGTTAAATAGCCACAATAAACTCATAGACTGTGCCAAGGAAGGAGACCAAATGGAAAGGCTCTCAGCATTATTTGCACGGTTCATTGAAGGACGTTGAATGAACAATCAGAGTAAGTATGAGGCCTTAAGGGTAGGCTACCATACTTGAAAATGATCACATGATGGCGATGCAAAGATAAACTCTTAGACTCTGCATATGACATGGGAATTTATCAGTAGAAAATACTATACCTTTACCAGGTGGCAAAAAAAAGATTCCAAAGGTTACAAGATTGTAACAATGAAACAATGTACTGTTAATTGAAGCCAACAATATCCCATTACCATTTCATCCACCAATGCCAGATGGAGGTTAAGGCCTAGAAACTACTCTGGTATAAAATGGAGCAAGATATCACAAAAACTGGACTACTGTTCAACACTGCTAAGATAAAAAGAGCGCAGGGGAGATTCATTCCAGTGATAACGCTCAGGAGCTAAAGTATCACCCACAATGCTCAGCACACTTATGATATTCAAACAGAACACATCTTAATATAATTGAGTAAGAAGATTGTAATAATCTAGGAAAAGAGTTATTGCCTGTGAACTTTTTCAGAACCTGTAACTGTAGAGAGCGAAGCTACTGATACAGAAGCAGAACAATTAGGTTTAACTGAACTAGCCTTACTGCTCATTATGCAAGTGACATGTAGAACATCTTGGTGTGGATCTAAACATCATCTCATTCAGGTTCTATGTATTTTTCTGAGCCTGTAGCCCATAAAATCACTTGTCCTTTCAAAATTCAACAAGTATGCCGGTTCAGTTCTCTTTGAAGCTTGCATATTCAGTGAAGCTATTCAGCTATCTTGATATGTATATCATACATAAGGAAATGCTTTCACAAGGCCAAACCCAACAGCGGATTTAGAAAAAAAGAAGGGGTTGGAAAAGTTGTCCCATTAACACTGCTTCAGTTAATATGTAGCATTCAACATGGCAGGTCAAAATCATACTTAAGCTAATGAAAACTGACTTTACAGCTGCTGCATAAATTATAGAGGGACAAAAAACCAAAGGGTATTCAAAAGACCATGAGATGTTCTTTGCTGAGTAAGTTGGGATGAAAGTATTTGCCAAGACGAGAAAAAGAAAATTAATTGACAACCTTTAACATATCCCGTGACGAAGTGCTGGAAATATCTGGAAAGTTGGGTTACAATGCTTTGACCATTGTAAGAAAAAGATGTCTACTAGCTTTGAGAAAACGTCTGTAGACAATGGACCACAATTGAATGGCTACCAGAGTAAGTACATCCTTCAATGGCACAGGTATTTCAATGTATTAGCACCCCAGTTAATATAACAGAGTAGAAATTCACTCCTCACTCAATATTAAGGACAGAAGGGCAAAAAATGTTCCTGAGCCTTCTCAATCTTATATCATTATCCGATCAGCTTTCTTCACTTAGTATCCATCACCAAGCACCAATGATGACATAACATTACCAGATCCAAGCCTTTCCCAAAGGAGTTCAATCCCATCAACGAAAATGCTTTGAGGGAACGGTATCCTATCAAGCAAGGTATTTTATGGACAGTTAGCCAGAACATCTGAATCTTTACAAATGGGAATGGTTTGAAGAAATAAGTGGAGAATCATATGGACTACCCTTTAACCCATTCATAAAGAAAGTTGGATGCAAGGCAGAATATATAAGTGGAGGGTGCAAATGTGTAAAGAATGTCAGATTTATCGCCACAACAAACAACCTATATTTTGACTCACTATAATGAAATTATTCAGTCATAATAAAACAACTAGATATGTATATTGGGAATTATTTCATGGCCATTTTGGAAAATGACCACCGAATTTAAATTTCAGATGGCTAATACTGTTTTTCGCAAAATCCAGCACAAAAGGGATACTTCAGCCAAATTCCAGAAATGTTGAACTTTGCTTTATGGTCTGTGCCATACTGCCTTTGATTCATAACGTCAGTATTCTTAAGGATTTGTGGCTTACTTATTTCAGACAAGCTCAGTTTTACTTGCCTAGATGAGTTATTCCAGAATAATTCAAGCGTAGCATTCACCACTGTTTGAAAACCTAGTGATATCCATTATGAGTAAATGTGAGTGGCATCCACAAGAATTTTAGGGGGTTAACATTACTCTGTATAGCATAGAAGTGGTGTAGTATGATTTTGATTATGAAACCAAAACTCATAATAGAAACAAAATTATTAGGGAAGGGCAGATAGAAAGGAGAAGAAGAGTGGATCCAGTTTTCATTAGTAATGAGTTGTGAAGAATTTCAGCGGGTAAAATGTTGAAACTATATGAACCAGGAGAGAAATATGAGAGCTATTAAAGATATAAGGTGGAAGGTGTTGGGAATGTATTGTGAAGAACGTAATATTTTGAGAACAATTAAAATAATTCATTATGAGAGAGGGGCTGGTTTTATGTAAAAGTGGGTTCGAAGCAACGCTGAAGCAAATTAGGCAACTGGCAGTATGTAAAAAAAACCGAAAGAAGCAAAATTTCAATGCATGAAGGGATGTAAAATGTAGGTAAACAAAAGATAGATTTAAAGAAAAATCAAATGCTCACTTGTTACTGTAGGATATGAGGAGTATAAAAGATTGTAAGACTGAAAATTTGGAGATGCAAAGCTGAAGAGTAAAATGGATTAACATGAATGAAAGGCTGAAAAAGTGTTGTTAGGTTGTATGGTCATGCAGAGAGATTGGAGGAAATGAAAGAGAGCACATAATTTGGAAGTGTTAGTGGGAAGGAAGAGAGGATGTCTTATATTGTGTTGAATACTTGATATCCATGAAATGATAACGTGCAATGGTGACAGTTACAAACATTATAAGCAGACAATATTGTCTAAAAATTTATGCTCGCTACAACCTTCTCTTTGGCAGTTGAACTGCCAACCACTGAAACAACAGGTCAACACTTTACCCATCTAGCTACCATGCCGATATGCAAATGCAAGTGCTTGGGAACATAACTGGAACGTCTGCAGTTCTAACTCTATTTTCACCCTTACCATCCCTGCCAGCAGTGAGTAGAAGCAATTAATCCTCCTCGCCAGTGAAGCTAAAGAGATGTACCAACAATTATAAGAAAAATATATTGCTTTGAAATAGATGCATACTATTATCTTCTCTTGGAGAACTGAACTGGCAACCACCGAAGTGGCAGGACAATTCTTTGTGCCTCGTTGACCACTGGAGTAAGAGTGTGGTAGCCTTCGGACCGAAGATTCTGGTTCTTGAGGACTATTTCCTTCATTCATCACGTCGGTACACATCGCATTGTCTTTAGACGCACACACGCACACACACACACACACACACACACACACACACACACACACACACATATATATATATATATATATTATATATATATATAGATATTATATCATATATATATATATCTATATAAATTATATAAATATATTAATATATATAATATATATATAATATATATATATATTATATATATATATATATATAAACAGAACAGTAAATATAACATTTTCTCGTGAATTTTAAGCTGCGTGTAAAACAAAGAAATTATAACATCCCTTCAGATGAGAGAGAGAGAGAGAGAGAGAGAGAGAGAGAGAGAGAGAGAGAGAGAGAGAGAGAATATTAAGTTTAAGGGAGAAAGATTCTCTGCAATATCACCAGGTTTACGGAAAGACTTTGTGTCATATTAGTTAAGCGACTGAAATTATGAGTCGAGACGCTAGGTAGATGCTGTATTTTTATGGCTATGAACTGGCAACCACTCTTATGGAAACGCGACGTCTGATCCAGCTTGGTATCAACATTACAATACAAGAACAATAAGAGTTTCTAATATGGCAGGCATTATTGCATGAGACGGCATCTCTTGGTCCTATTTCATCTAAAGCCTAATATAACTTCAGTCCATGTGATTTACCACCTGTCAATATGTCAGCGGTATTTGTATGGGCGCTCTGTTTTCAAGTGGATAGTCATGGTGGAGAGAGTCGAGTCAGGACAGTCTACTCAGCCGGAAATGTTTTATCGGTAGGTATAGCGTCATCTAGAGGTTGATTTGTATGGTTCACTGCACGATAACCTTATGGTAGGCTTAAGGAAGGACTTCTAAAGAAAAACAAAAAGCAGCCTGACATCTGTTCTTGTTGGGATAGAGATAGATAGTATCACTTCCTCATCTCTCTCTTTCTCTCTCTCTTAGTGTGCGTATCATATAATATATATATATATATATATATATATATATATATATATATATAATATATATATATATATATAAACATATATACATAATAAATAATATATGTATATATATATCGAGCTACAATGTCCTTTAATATCTAATTCGCTCTACCTCGGAATTAATATATTTTCATATATGCTTAACCGAAGGGGAATTTTTTCTCGATAATAGATTTGCCTGGACCAGGGCGCGAACCTATGGATCCTTTCAAACCCAGGAACGTCAGTGAAGCGTTACCTACTACACCTACTGACGTTCCTGGGTTTGAAAGGATCCATAGGTTCGCGCCCTGGTCCAGGCAAATCTATTATCGAGAAAAAATTCCCCTTCGGTTTAAGCATATATGAAAATATATTAATTCCGAGGTAGAGCGAATTAGATATTAAAGGACATTGTAGCTCGATATATGTATATGAATCACGGAAATGTGATATGACTTGTATATATATATATTATTTAAATAGTAAGTCGGCTTATCCATGCACTAATTTTTTTAATTTCTCCATGCTTATTTTATGTTTATGTTCAAAATGTTAAAAACGTTTTAAAAAAATTTTCCGCATTATACTCGTCTTTCTTTTTTGCTTTCTCTCTTCCTTAATGATTTCCGGGAAGTAGAGAAAAAAATAAGAGATGAGGGGAGTATGTAGTGCGTAGGTGGGATATAGAAACCATATAAGGAAAGCAGGAAGATGCAATACGTCCCCCCCCGCCCCCCCACCCGTACCTTTCTTGTGATCTACCCTCCTTCCTTTTCTCTCTCCCAATGCCTCTCCCCCCTACCCCCCCCCCCACCCCCTCCCCTCCGCCTACTTTCTCTTTGAACTAGTTGATTATATTGTGACGCACTTCGGATGTGACGTCGTATCTTTCGGCTTCTTGATCGATTCTTTATCCAGCGAAGATTTCTTTCTACGCTTCCTTGTTCATTGTTATTATTATAAGCTGTAGATATAGTGCTTAACATAAAATACAAAAACCTGACCAAAAGGACGACTCAACATTTTATGCCTGTTAATAATATCATGCAGAGAGAATCTAAGCAATCGGAAGCTAGTTAGAATCTCTTGGGAAGTTTTTTATTTTTATTTTTTTTTAGTTTATTGGTGGTTCACCTTATGTTCCAAGATTAGAATTATCTTACACTTTTCAGATGAAGCTTGTTAAGAGTTTGTATTCCTGCAGGCGGTATAAAACAAATTTTTAAGCAGTGTGTGTTCGTACATTAATTCATTTTCCCGGGTGTAACACCAACAGGCGGTGAACTTCATGTGTAGATTTCGAGTCGTTCATCCAAGGCACAATCTCACTAGCTTTAGGATGTAGGATGAAGGTGCAGTACATTGGTTCGATTTTCGGAATATGAATTAACTTCCTTAGATCAAGACTTGCCGTCTGGATTCTCTTTTATATTACCGTCGTCTTTGACGGTTTACACTCACTAGTAAAGTACCTAGTCAGTCATTGATTGGTACCCCTCTGAGTTCATGGCGTTAGCAATTTTCAGTTAATTTGATCTGATTGACTCTGGTGAATGCTTCAACTCCTTGATTGCTATAGATTTAGTGGAAAATCTGAAAATGTTCAGCAGCAGTTTGATATAACCATATTTATTGCATTCTGTATTCATTGTCAAGGACATGAATCTTGGGTTTTCAAAAACTTTGTTAACACAAACTTGGTCTCATTGTTCACAATGTAAATATTAAATTTGGCAAAGCTGATTTACACAATGGACGAGGCAAGTTTGTCAGACAACCAAATCATTCAGTGTTCGATTCAGGCGAACTGTCTGTAAATTTACTTATGTATATCTTTTCTGTGTTTAGTAAGACTGATGGGTGGGAAATCTGATTCCTATATCTACCCGGTTACCGTTTAAACCTGAAAGAAGAGATTCCTACCTGATGAATGTTGAAGGCTTGATTTAACTGAAGTCAAGGTTGGATTACATCAACGGTCAGCTTAAGGCTTAAGTTCATTCCTCTCTGTAGTCCTAATGGACGTGCTGAGTGAACATGTGAGGGGAAATATGCTATGGGGTCTGCTGTTTGTAGATGACCTTGTTGTAACAACATAAACAGAAGAATTGCGTGAGGGATCCAAGACTAGGCACTGGTGCCTGAAAAGATATGTAAATAAAGCTTCATCACTTGTTTCCCTGTCTGAGAATATCGAGCGAGTTGCCATTTGACCTGACATATTTAAATGCAGAATGTTAAAAAATCTCCAATAAAACCAGCTGTAGCAATATATTCTGAGGACTCGTAGACATCTTTTTATAATTGGGCTCTCAGTCCGTTTTTTGCATTACTCACATTACCGGTACCATTCAGGGGGCACTGTTCCATCGCCGTTTTCCTTTTGAGGTATACCTAGGTTCCAGTTTCCATTGTTGTTATATCTGGGGACGTCGACACTTTTGATACTTTCCGGACAATTTTGTTCCTGGTTTACACAGTTTCGTAGATTCTTTTGGCAGCTGAAAGTCCCAGCTACTTATTGTTGTCATTAATGATACTGCAAACTACCTCAATATTATAATAAATAATTTTGAAACTACTGCTTGCAGTAACAAATGAAGGTTTCAGAGACACGTGTGTTTGTGTGTGTGTGTGTGCCAGTTTGTGCATAGCATACCCCGAGGTCTATCCTTATTCATCAACCTCCCCGTGCCCGAATAATCTTTGACCAAACAAACTGTTGTCTTTCTGGTCGTAAGTCAAGCCGTGACGCCGTTAATCTGGAAGGAGAACCTTCGTAAGTTGGGTGAAGCGGTATCCTATTTTATATTATAGGCTTGTCCATTTTATGAGCTTGCTGAGCTTGAAGGGGGGGTATCTTCTTGAGGATTTTGAAAAAACTATCTCTGCTGCACGAACTGTCTCCAGGAAACAGAATTCTTCAAGTAACGGGTCGAGAGACTCATTATTATATACGTATACAAACTATCTCATATATATATATATATATATATATATATATATATATATATATATATATGTATGTATTTATGTATGGATGTATATATGCATATATAGCCTACACCATTTTTATTTTCACTTGAACAAATAATAAATGATCTACTCTATAAATAATACTCGGGCTTTTAAATTTGCGACTTAACATAATTTTTTTTTTTTTACGAATCCAGTTTCGTTCTATCACGCCACAAGATTTAGCTATATTTCGTTATGACAATGTTTTTATATACATAAATTTAATTTTATCATACTGAAACCATGGTATAAAATACAATCAAAGGATTGTTTAGTGACGAGAAGAATTGATGAGATGTGATACCGCTTAATCAAAGGATATGCACAATGAATCAATGGTATCTCGCAAGTTGAGGTTATTGACTTTTAAGAAATGGGTTATACATCTATGGACTTGAGACAATTTCCAACATTTTACTCACGTTCCATCTCTTAGTTGTCTGTCGTTTCAAAATCGCATACTCTCGCTTTATCGGGCACGGTGGTGGCGCAGAACATGATTCGAAACGTATAAACACGGCAAGTAGCATGGCTGATTACATCTCATGATGCGCAGGGAACTGAGGCTGGATTCTGAACTCCTCACTTGTCGACATCATTAGGTTCCAAAGAGGAGATTTTTCCTTTTAAAAATGTGATCGTTTCTTACCTTATTTGACCGTTTTACTTTAGATGACAGTACTAAGTTTCTTATATATTTGATGAAGTGCATTTGCTTTAATAATATTTTATACAATCTGCATTGTTTAAAGGATATTTCTAATCGTATCACATCCTTCCTGGTGATACAAATAAATCTTAGGCTAACCCTTCTTCATAGGTTTATCAAAATTTACCACTGTTAAAGTTTTGCGGTTCGTTATTTTCTTGTACGCTCATTTGCAATCACTAACTATTTAACTAGATAGATTTATTTAGGGTTTTACTTAAAGCCGCATCATTCAACCGTGACTACAAACAAAGAAACAACAAAACATACACACACACGCGCGCGCGCAGAACTGGAAATAAAATCACATAAAAATTTCAATTAAATGATTGATATTTTTTTTATGGGGTTTGTTTCTTTCCTCAGTTGTCAAAAAAATTTTGAGAGAGAGAGAGAGAGAGAGAGAGAGAGAGAGATTGTTATTCTGCGGAGAAGAGCCTTTTGAGATAGCCAGCGAGCCCGTCGTGAACACGTCTTCCCTGCTCCTTCCGGTTGACGATCTCGCTGTGGATTTTCGCGATCAGTTGAATTCGATAAGATCTTTCACGATGAGATTTCATAAGAAACTGAGAACAATCCTTCCGTAAATAATAATAATTCCCAGTGTAATATAGCCTTCTTATACTATTCGCGTAGAATTGCCGTGTTACTCCTTTTTATAAATAATTTGCATAAAAACATTTGTATTTTCTATATTGCTTGTCAATTATATATCGTTTTACCAAATTGAATAATTTGTCCACAGCAAATACAGTTAGTAATAGACTCAGCAGCAATAGCAGGGGATTATGTATAAGGAAAGAATTCAAAACCAGCAATATAAATGGAAACGTTGAGTGATGATGTCAGGAATGGGCGTTAGTTTTGCTTCGATGTACAATCAGCAGAAAAAAAAAAAAACATGAAATTACGCACACACTGTCGTTTCTACTATGGTTGATCCATCCTGAAGATTCCAACAAAGGCTTAAACATTGTAAAATATGATTTAGCCAATTACATTAAAATCGCGAGCATTTAGTGTCTGGTATGATTCGTCCAGGTGACATGCATGGTAACTATAATAGTCATGGGTATAAGTAATGTAAACTGGACCGTGTGGACTTGTAGAAGTAACTGAAAGCTGTTCGTCCTCTTTTCCGACACTTCTCCATCTTTCCCTCTTCTCTACTTTTGATTTATCTATATTTCCATCTTCCTCCACCTCAAAGCTCTCAACCCTCGATTTTCACATCCTTCTTCAACCATCTGATCTTCGTCGTTCTTCATGACCTGTCAGTTGTCTTGTTCTACATTCTCCCCAGTTCTTGCTTTCTCTCGCATTCCTCTTCCTTTCCTCTGTTTCCTTTTCTTCTACTTTGTTCCGTTATAATCAGTTAAGAAGTAAATAATGGCTTGAATGTTACTGTCGGAATAAGCAGTAACATTAACAGTAGGTAATTGAGGATAAAATACCTGGAAAAAGAAGATAAGACCCACCATGAACTTTCTCATGTCACCCTTTGAAAAAATAGCTAGTTGGTCGTAAACAGAAAGAAATGCAACTGTGAAATATGTCGTTTCAACATGTTAATACGTTCCCAAAAATGTCAACGTTATTTAATTTTTACCAAGATTTTATATATAATTGGGAGTACTATAGTACCCTTAAGCAGTTATTGATACTTTAGTAGCTATCATCATCAAAATTATTGCAGCAATAATTGATAATGTCTTTACCATTACTTCCGTTATTTAACAGACAGTCATATTTGCCAAATTAAAGAGAAAATATTCTAACATGATTCCTTCAAAATAC
Source organism: Macrobrachium nipponense (assembly GCF_015104395.2). Classification (NCBI taxonomy): domain Eukaryota; kingdom Metazoa; phylum Arthropoda; class Malacostraca; order Decapoda; family Palaemonidae; genus Macrobrachium; species Macrobrachium nipponense. The sequence continues at coordinate 36,213,767 of NC_087210.1, read as the reverse complement.
AGGATCTTCAGAAAAGCACAGTAAGAAAATTGTGTTACCAAGAAGAAGAAGAAGAAGACGAAGAAAAGGAATAAGAGGACAGGACAAAGAAGCTCAAACAGATGCTTTGAAAAGTGGACACTTTATGATAAATATTTTGACAAGTATTTAGTAAGGACGATTACAGCAACAACTCAAATCACCAAAATGAACATTAAAAACAATTTTCCCAGAAACGAGTTATTGATAAGAAAGGGAAAACATGATGACTGGGTCATCAAGCAAACGCGTCGTCAAATGAAGTGCCGATAGAGTCCCTCATCCGCAAATGCCCGGCTGCTTTTGAGCAAGACGAGGAGGAGAGGAGAGCAAGCTCTTGCCACCACTCCTATTTCCTGTCATAAACTACTTAACTACTTACCACATAAGGGTAAACCACCTGCTTTTCCGACTCGCACGCACTTCTGGACAGAGAGAGAGAGAGAGAGAGAGAGAGAGAGAGAGAGAGAGGGATACTCATTCGTATGAATGAAATTTGAACCACAGACGCCCGCGAACGCACTCGCCTTCGCGCGTGAGCATTTATGCTTATACTCGCAAGAACACGTATTACATAGACGCATAGCTGTGCGAATGAGTGCCTATTCAAAGCAATAATTTTGTCGCTCGAGCGTCTACAAGAACGTTCAACTTGGGTAATTTAATGTTTATTGTTTTTTACCGATAGGCAAAATTAGCTTTGACAAGGATTCAAACTCAGTATGCAATGTTGCTCAAAAGAATCTGCAGTTGAAAAGAGCCGCAAATACAAAGTTTTTTACGTTTGCCTTTAAAGCACAAGAAATAGAAATGAGATATGAAAGAGGCAAATATTCTTAGTTTATAGGATATCTTCGCAAATTCTACGTTTTATGTAAGCTCTTTATAAATGAATGAATATGTGACGTCATAGTTATTGTTATTATTATTATTATTATTATGAATAAAATAGTAACACTTTGCCAGATACTTTTAGCGAGCTCAGTTAATGGCACTTAAAAAGTCATTCGGTTCCCCTCGAAATGTTTATTATCTCACATGTTTTTGTCTGTTTTTGTGGTGTCAACATTTCCAAAAATATTCTTAGGCCTAAGAAAGCACACAAGGAAGAATAATAAGCTGTTGATTTTTTATAGGCCTATGATGTTGCCACTCGGGAAATGTGATCCGTGGTGCTTTAACTCCGCCACCTTTTTTTTCAGAGGTAGACCCACAGACCTATTTAAGACCTCTACGTGTAGCTCTCGTCACGTTTATGATGCTGTCGACAGCAACTGTTCGTTGTATCGTTAGTCTTCTCTTCGGGAAAAATGTCAGCTACGTTGCATCTGATCTCTGCTTTGATGAGTGACCCTCAAGGAAATATGGCGTCGAATATATATATATATATA
>NC_087210.1:36194858-36199858 GCF_015104395.2 Macrobrachium nipponense | reverse complement strand
AGAGAGAGAGAGAGAGAGAGAGAGAGAGAGAGTGGGGTTGAATGAATTGTTGCCGCTACTTTGTTTTAAAGAGGGAATTGCGTTCATAGGACTCCTTTACTGAAGACTTTTTGAAGAAAGGGAAGTCGGCGTATTTAGAGGATATTCAACATTTGAGGAAAACAACAACTATCTACTTTCGTTAGACATTACAGTGTACAAGTACAAGGGAACACACAAACACACCTACACACACACACACACACACACATAAATATATATATATATATATATATATATATATATATATATATATATATATATATATATACACTGTCACTCATGACAGCCATTACCCCATTTTCCTCTTATACGAGAGAAACAGCTTGGGGCCCTATCCTACACCAGCCCACTCCCTCGAGGTCTCTTACTTTCAGACGCCACCAGAAAACAACAGCGCCAACTTGGCACCCCCAAAATGGGGAGTTTTGATGCAAGTCTAGGCCTAAGACGAGGAGGACCAAGAGTTGCTGACCAGTAGAAAACCCTCCAAGGAAGTACACCCCCATTTTCGCGTCTTCACGTGCCAAGAGTCTTACGGAGCGGACGTCCAGTTCCCTGTCTGCCCCTCCCTGAGAGGCAGCTGTCTTTCCCTTAACAAGGTAAGGTGTCCGTTGTATGAGAACCTCGTATCCTCACCTATCCTTCCTCCTTCCTCATGATAACATCCCATCCTTTCCTCCTATCCGTATAGAAAGAAATCCTATCCATCAAACCTTTGTTCCTCTCTCTTCTATCCTCCTGGCCTTACCCTCGTGGCGGGCTCCGCTTGAGTCTGATTCCCCTAACCCTGATTGTAGTCTCTCTTTGAAAATGTCTAAACATTAACCAATATCTGAATATAGCTGCTGTCATGTGTAATTAATTATCAGACTTCATTGCTACGTCCACTAGTATAAATAATCTGAATAAGTCCAATAGTGCAGTGTAACTGAATGGTTAAGTGGATTAGGGAATCTGTGCATATTAGCTATACTCTGTTTTTTTTCCATCTGTCCATCCGCCTGTGGTGTTTTTGTATGGTAACACTGCGTCCCGGGCTTTAGACAGTTACATTCAGCTTACATTCAACGATTATAATAATATCCTATTTCGAATATTAACGGTGTAATTCGCATACAGTAAATTATGAAAACACTTTTCAGTTGCAAATGTACACCCAGATATCCTTTTATTTACCTAAAACTTACACATAGCGTAACTATCTAAAGCCCGGGACGCAGTGTTACCATACAAAAACACCACAGGCGGATGGACAGATGAAAAAAAAAAACAGAGTATAGTGTTTAATTGTCATAATTTTCCTTCCAGGGGATGAGAGTACATTTTCTGAAAAACTTCCACGTATGGTTATGAACCATAGGAAATCTCCACTCCACTCCAGAGAACCCCCAGCAGTTTCAGGCTTCAACGGTTAACTGACTTTATCTACAAGTAATATTATATCCGTTGTGCTACCTTTTGTTACTACATTTATACAAGTAATTTTTAAATACATTTATTGCCGGTATTTAGAGTCTCTATGCCGGCTGGCGACCTCTGAACTTCCTTCTTTATATATTTATAAATTATGATATGCGTATGCCAGTAATAAACAAGGCAAAAGCTTGCCCGTATTATATAATATATATATATATATAATATATATATATATATATATATATATATATATATATATATATATATACTGCTTGTTAGTAGGTGCACACTGAATCAAGCTGGTAACTGATACCCTACTTTTAATTCAGCCACAGTAGCAACCAAATACAGACAGAATTAACTGGAATATTTAGAAATTTGAAGACTACTTAACAGTATATATTGTCTTATCCCTAAAGGTATGGAGAAAAGCTAGTTGTTGAAGGAAACATCCTGCAGGAGATTAGTGGTCTTTGGTCAACTCTTGGCCTCGTGAAATACAGAGGTTTGTAACGTATTACCGGTTCGTGTCTACTACTATGAGATTCACAGCCGGTGTTCTGGTGTTTTTCCTGAATAAAATTTCATCAACGTATCTGAGAAATAGGACACTTTGTCACAGGATCTTACAGCCCTAACTAACTTTTTACTGTATTCTGTATTACGAAAGTTGCATAATTCTGGTCATTATAAGAGTAACAACGACTTCTGGTAAACCTCGCCAGTAAACTTTTGAAGATATAATGATATATAACTTATGACGTCATTAACCTGCTTCCTTCTCGATGGATAATTGGCTATCCGTGAAAAAGTCTCAACTTCTGGCAACAATGAAATACAACTATACTTCTTGTTTACACTTTGTAGTATTGGTGGTGGTAGTAGTAGTAGTAGTAGTAGTAGTATATATAGATGTGCCATGAGGTCGAGTGCTACAATCCTTGAAGAAAAGGGTTTCTATAAGTAATCCGAGAAATTACTTTCTATCACTATTTCTCCATTGAAAACTTTTATAATTAAAAATCAATTAACAAAGTGAAGAAAACTTTGGCATTCATCGTAACTCATTTGATAGTTTTCCTAATATGACAGTGACAGTCATTGTAATAAATAGAACACATGTAATTATTTTTCTGCACCTTATGGAAGTCAAAAAATGACGAAAACTTGGTAGCCTTGGATGTCCGGGTGTACTCCTGACCCAAAAAAGGGTCCTATTATTCATTTGCCTGTTTAAATTTATGTAGGGTTTGTGCAATTTTGCAGGTCACAAAAGCTTATCATAGCCACCGTTCTTAACGCCTTGACAAGATACGAATATTCATTCAGAATTTCAGAGACAGCTGTTTCTCATCACCTTGTGGGAAGAGTCGGCACATCAAATGTTTATGCCATGTATAACTTTGAACCGATAAATTAGAATGTTCCGTCACTGGCTTCGGCTGTTTTATTTTACTCATATGAATATACTTTTTTCTAATATAAGTAATAACGAATGCTGCCAAGAATTATGTAGGAATGTAAAATATACTATGGCTAAGTAATATCTTTGTCAAATGCACATAAAAAAGTTATTCTGGAAAAAAAACTGAAAACAAGTTTTGTAGCAATGATATCTTTAGAAATGTTGAATAAATGTCTTTTATGCAAGAATACCTCCAAGTAAACTTAAGATTGATAAACCCTGCTTACAGGGATAAAGTGTACCTGAGTTGCCAAGAATCATGAAAGTACCGGAATTCTAACACTACTCTGGTGTGTTTGCATGAGAGTGTGGAAAACTGATTAATAACATTCGATGGATTAAAACAAGCACCTGGATATCCTACGTATAGCAACTGTCTATGCTCCACCCTCCATAAAAACTTTGCATGGGCTCACAAAACCCAAACTTTGAATGTAAGAGGGAGAAATGTAGGTATCCTAAAAATTGTATAATACATACACACAAACACACACACACACAAACATATACATATATATAGATATATATATATATATATATATATATATATATATATATATATATATATATATCCTTATTCTTGTTAGATGAACATGAATTAAAAAATATTTTGGTCATTCGTTTTGCCTATAATAACCAATGGCATTCGAACTGCCACCTGGTTGGAAAACAACAAAAATACAGTAACTATGACCAATGAGTCCGAGTAATTCAAGATGATACCGGCTCTGCTGTATGTAAGCCTGTCAAATTCAGGTTTTTGTACATAGCATGAGTCAGTCGACCTCCACTGGGGCATTTTTCATATTCATAGGTATTAAGCCAGAAGTATTGTTTAATATCCATTTCACTATATCTTTATGACCATGATTATAAGAAAAATATCCTAGTGTATGTAACAAAAATTCCAATTAGCCAAGTGTTACAAACTCACCAATCAGTTATCATGGTGGGGATGGGTTGAGATTGATTCTACATATAAAAGACCTGAATTTGAAAGACATATACAGCAGAGTCTGTACCTGTCTGGTGGGTCAATTCACTATATTTCCGTTGTTTCCTGACCAGGTATGGTGGCTAGATGTGTGTTTATATATTGCTCAGGATTTTAAGCCGGAACCAAGTAAAAGTAAACAATTTCCTATATTTTTAAGTTGCCCCAATGAACTGAAAGCCTCCATTCTCTCTAAACCCCTCTTCATTCCCATTGGCTGCTCTGGAATTAATCTCAACAGGTGTCCTGAAGAGGGAGGAGCCACTCCAGGTCAAGATTTTAAAAGCAGCTCTTTCTCAGAAGTTCTCAGAACTTTCTCAGAGGCCAGACACTTCTCACCTGCAGAATACCACTCTCCCGCCTTTTTTGCTCTCCTGCTTCCTCTTGGGATCCCACAAGTGTTCTTGCACTGTCCATAGTGCACAGAAATATCAGCAGATGAGAAGACAACAAAACCCAGGATTTCCAGGTAGTGTGAGAGTAATTTCTAGTGCAGTCAGTTAATTGTTTTTGCCTCTTGTTGTATTTCATTTCATCCTTCCAAGGTGACCTTCCCCCCTCTTGGTTCAGCTTCTCACTCCCCAATTTTGGTTCAATACTGTGATTAATTCCCCTTGAGATGCTAGTAATGATATTAAACATCCCCCTAGCTACTCAAAAAACGTAGTATTTTTTTCTGTATGAGCTCCCAGTCATTTCATGCCCCTTGAGTGAGCTTTGATATGCAGGGCTATGGACGTGTAATGTGTAACGCTTTTCCATGTGTCCATTGCCTCAGCACTGATGCTAGAATGCAACCTCTTTGCAGACAAAGATCATGACTGATTGTGAGAAAAATATTGGGAACCTTTGGTCACGACACAGGCATTTAAATAACTTGCTTTGAGTTAATCAGTTCTCTGGGTCTGGGTCATTTCCCAGCTATATGTTTCCGGTGGACCTGCAATCAACCACTCTCCATTAATTTTTGGACCTACATGTAATTTAAATGTAAATATAGTTAATCTAAACTAAAGTCCAGGGTTTATGTAAATTCCTCCTTTTCAGTAATATTGGGCTTCAACCGTAAATTTTGTTTAATAT
>NC_087210.1:36189858-36192358 GCF_015104395.2 Macrobrachium nipponense | reverse complement strand
CTCTTCCCATTTTGTTTTGCTTTTTTCTTTCTATACTCCTATGTCCACCTTCATTTATTACATGATTAATTTCCATTTATCTCTTTTAAACATCTATAGATTTGCCTTTTTGTGATCTTTACAAACACACTTGTTCAAAACACATCACATATGTCAGGGAGTTTACTTCTATTACCGTTTTTGTTTGTTTCCCATATTTAATATCTGCAACTAGAAGTGTTAACCTACACTCCCTTAGCCTTTCTTTAAATAGGATAAAAGGGTAGGACTGCACTTTATCTGACGAATCCTCTCACGTATTGAAACGAATGATATCCTATTCCAGGGGCAACAGGCGCGGAACCAAGAAAATTCCATTTGCCATACTGATTTGGAAATGAGGTACTGTCTGATCTCACAACCTCACCTAGGTGTTATTGTCAAGCTACACCCTAAAAGATCTGGTTCCTCTTACAATTTTTGGTGGTGGTGCCACAATTACTCCATGCAAGAATTACTTGATGCTTGTTATAGAGCTGCGACATCATCGCCGAGAAAGTATATTTCTGTAAAGCAACAGCAATTGTCACACCATAAACATGTGACAGCCATGCCACAGATAATTCTCCTAATTCTCTCAACTTACTTTCATTAGATACCTCTGATAATAGAAGTTACTTCTCAGCACATCCATCAGCCCCTTCTTTACATAGCTGGACAATAAAACCCCAAGTCATCGATCTCTCACCATTGGTTACTATAGTAAAGAAAACGTGCTGTTCTCACCCTTGTTCAAACTTAGACAATAAATTTTTGTGAACCATATTTTGGCGTAAATGTTGTAACATGAACCCTGATTTTCCTACGGGTACTGGTACAATATTAACTGAGTATTTCTTATGCATACAACCCTGTTTTTTTTTTTTTAATCGGAAAGCTTCATATATTAATAAATATAATGATGTCCGCGTAAAGGTACCAGTATAAATCTACCCTCAATTTGAGGTGTGTATATGTAACTTACCTATAAACTTTATTTCTTTGCCCGTTTCTCAGAACCCTCCTTCTCGCCATATTTTCCTTGTCCTTTTTCCTTCTCTTCCGTCATTTTCAACCCTTTATCTTCGCAGTTCTCGTCCTTATCTGTTTTCCTCGTGTCTGTTTTTCTGTATTGCATACTTTCCTCTTGTGTGTTAGCTTTTCCTTTCAAAAGATCGTTGATTTCTCTCCTCAGTCTCTTAGGCTTCCTGTTTCATGTATTCCTTTTCCGTAAACATTTTCGTTTACGAACGCAATCGACAGGCCGTTGCAAGGATCATAGTTTCCACTTTTCCGACTTCTTTTCGCCTGTGAGTTTAACAATATCCTAAAAATAGGGCTTCTACTTGATCCATTAAGCAGTAATATTCTAAATCAATCCTTTGTCATTTCGGCTCTGTTTTAGCCCTTGTTTCTGTAACCCTAAAAAAAGTAGCTTTCGAGTAATGAGCCTTTTTTTGTCTATGCGTAATGAGCCTAATGGGTTTACTTTCCCTTGTCTGCTTGTGAGGTCTTCTTGCTGAGGGTAAGGATACGACTGACGCTGGGACGCCTTGTGCTGTAGTTGTTGTTCGTTCGTTCGTTCGTTCGTTCGTTCGTTCGTTCGTTCGAGAGAGAGAGAGAGAGAGAGAGAGAGCGAGTGTCTGGAGTAGTTAGGTAGAATAATTTCTTTGGACATATGGTGTTAAATTCCATCGACCATTTGCTACGCAGTTTTCTTGTAAATGCTTTAATAGCATCTATATAGTTTCCGTAATTCCTCACGGACAGAGTACAGTAGGTCAACATATTGCATCTTGAATAAAATTCCTTAAGTGTTCTTCTTTATATATATATATATATATATATATATATATTATATATATATATATATATATATATATATATATATATATATATATATATATATATATATATATATATATATATATATATATATATATATATAAATATATATATATACACATCAAAATGCATTAGTTTATGAATACTCACAAGTCGTAGCAGAAACACTGACCATTGTATATTGCACAAACCTTCTTTGAACTGTCTTTAAAAACCTTTCACACGCACTTTCCCCATGTACTGTACCTAAAGGCATGCATCACCAAAGAGCACAACTTAATTAAATGAAGATAGGCAAATAAACTCGCATCTATAGTTCTAATATGGAAATAGAAAATAAAGTGGGAATGAAAAGTAGTTATCTATTAATGTTGCAAGATACACTTTTCTTCACAAATCTATGAAATGCCAGTAAATCATAGCATCAATGATTAAATTCAATCATGCTTCATTTATTGTGCGTTTGTTTTGTAAATGACATCTTCATTTGGAATACTCAAATCCTTCGTTGGTGCGTAATAGGAAAAAAGATGATTGTACATTTAATGATAGTTACCCATAATTTTACGTCGCATATGTGGTTGCATGTTATTTATAACGTTATTTGTCGAGGGTACTCCATGTATATTTATCTCTC
>NC_087210.1:36139858-36184858 GCF_015104395.2 Macrobrachium nipponense | reverse complement strand
GTTTTCCAATATTCAATAAGGAAGTCCACCGACCTTTTTTATTAAAGTGACCTGGATTATAAAATGTCCATGATGTGTGATTGACTTATATCTTCAGTGTCAGTTGAGGTTTTCATCAGAGTATCTTGGAATTTTACAAGAATGAACTAAGCTGCTCTTGATTATTGTGTCCAAACGATTACGCGCTTGAAGATTTCAGAAAGGACAAACATCTCAAAAGTATAAAAACGTGGTAGAAGATATTTCTGTAAATGAAACCGTTTCCTGCATAATTGCAACATGACTTCCATTGCCTATTTTTTGTAGTCGTATGTCAACCACAAGGCCTTAGTACATCTGTTCCAAAATTCTAGATTGTGTAACATATTCAAACAGGCGTACTACATGTTTCCGGAAAAACCGGTATAACCGGAATTGACTGACTTTGCTCTAAGTATTTACATTTAATTTAGGAGTTGCAAATGAAACACTCGGTCAGTTTTCTTGCTTGACAGAGTTTACTTGGTTTCATTGTTAATTAGAAGATTTATTTAGCATTATAATTAATGATTCCCAGATATTCTAATATTTCAAAGCATTATTTTTTTTTAAATGTCAAAATCTTTATTTTTTTCATTGCTTTCGTATCTCATTGTATGATTCCTCTTAACACGTTTCTGAAAGCTTTTGTTTTCTGTTACTTCCTTGATCTCTCTCTCTCTCTCTCTCTCTCTCTCTCTCTCTTTCTTTCTTTTCGCTGTCCCTGTGTCTGTCTTGTTACGATCTTCATCCGTCTTCTTCACTTTTTGTTCATGGCTTATCGTTACAGAGTCAAAACCACCATATTTTGGAGACGTCGCATCCTGCTCTTCTCCTCCTTAGGGGGTCCCTCTCACTCCCTTACCTCTCCTACCTCCCCGGCATCCTTCTTCTCCCAACAGGAGATACAACGACGAAGATTCCTTTCAGTTTTTTACTCTTGAAGGTTTTTTCTGTGTTTTTTTTTTTTTCATTTTTTACCTCTCCGGGGATTATAAAAACTCAGTATTAACGTTTAGAGGACAGTGTTTGTTCAACTTGTATTTCTTTTTCATTGTTTTCTCCTCAACGGAAATATTCTCTCTCTCTCTCTCTCTCTACTTTTCAAACTATTAATGTTTTGTATCTTTTTCATTGTTACCGGATAACTTGTAGCATATTCAAGTGTTTCTGTTTATATGTCTACATAAAAGAAAAAAGTTTGGATTAGTCTATAAGTCTATTGCTATTCAAGTCTCAGTTTTTATTTTTTCTCGTTTACGTTGTCTACATTAGGAATGTGGCTTCTAATCAGGCTCGCTTTCACTCAGTGTTCGTTCTTAGTGTGTGATTCCTGTTCATTGCAACAACACAATTGTTGTTAGAGGAGTGGATCTTCAATCTTCTTTTTATTAGGCATCTGGATGAAAGTTCTGCCATAAATTACTGTCACTGTATTCCCTTGTTATTTTTCACTCGCGTTCATGGGACTGTTGTTTGTTCACAAATATGTTGAAATGTTCCAGGTGTTATCTTTTATGTACACCACATTAGATGGAATCATGCCACATGAAATGGTGTGAGGGGTAAAGAGGCACCGCCTTTACTTTAATTAAATGAAGAGAGGCAACAAATTATCCTAGACCCATTTAAGTGCTCCTGACTATCATGACTAAATATTCACAGTAGATATCTTTTTTTTTTTGCCTCACATTTTTATAGTTGCTTCGACGGAATTTCCCATCCCATTTCAATTCTCGTCATTATTTTCTGATTCATACCCTCACTATCCCCTTCAGACAAGTCGAGCTGAAGTTACAGTTTTTCTGATATACAATATATATTTTTAGCTTTCTCCCTAGGGTGGTTATTGTTTTGCTTCCCAAAATTACTATTTCAGTGCATCTTGTGTTAATAAGGTTACAGCCAAAGTTAATAGAATTAATGTCCTTTACTCTGTTAACGCCCTCTCCTCCTACTAATCCTTAGTTTGACCACTCACAACCATCAACCAACGGCTAAGAACTGATTTATCAGTTATTTTTAAGTTTTGACCTCTGTATTCTGCTCATTAAGTCCATCCTTGAATACTGGAAGAATCATATCCTGATCCAGTTGACATTCAGGTGAATTGGCTCCTGTATTCTCGTTTTTTTTTTTTTAAATCAAGTTATTAAATCTGAAATCTAGAAACATGTGCTAGTTTACCTGATCTCAAAACCTTAGGATATCATCCTAGTACTTCAGCATCCGTGAAAGCTATGAAATTAGGAAATATTTATGTTTAAATTGAACTTCTTTGATTCCAGCATTCTTTATTCAGTCACCAGTTGATCCCGTGAGAGGCGAGATCGTCTCTCACTGATGTTTTCTGATGTTTGTGAGACGTCGGAGAAGCCTTTGTCATCAGTCTTGGTATTTCAGAGGCGTTCGACGCCTGGTTTTAGAGGACAAAGCTTTCCAATGGCAATTGACTCCTTCTCTCTCTAAACTCTTTTTTAGCCTTTTTTTGACTTGCTGAATATCTCTTAATTTGATGGCGTAATATCAAATTTCATGAAGTCAATCATAATGTCTTGTACGAAACATACTTCTCTTGATGTTTATAAGACTTTCATCAGTAAACTCCATTTCACACATTTACTGAGCATTCAAACATCTCTTTTTTTTTTTTTTTTTTTTTTTTTAAATTCCAGATTGACTTGCTGGTGGTTTTCTAAATCCTTTCCCTCTTCACCATAATGTCTCTGCTGCCGTCTGGTTTTGTTTTGTAAGTTTTCGATAATACATTATTGCTCTGCAGAGGTGAAGGAAAGGGATTCGCTTCCTCCAAACCCCACCTATATTTCGCGGATATCGGCAATATTCACTTTACTCAGTTGGCTATTTCATTATTGTTCATATGGTAACGCTTTGGAATTTTCGGCTTACTTTCTCTGGCTACCCCCCCCCAACCCCCGCCCCCCCCTCTTTTTACAGCCTCCCATCTTTCAGAGAGCTATCGTTTCCTCCACTAATAAACTTCATTTTTAATATTTTTTTTTTTCCTTTTCATCTCAAGTTGGTTACCCATCCCATTAACCTCTCGTTTAAAATACTTACGTGCATTGGAAAGTGAGGAATTGTCAAGGTGCGCATTAAGGAAATTCTGCTTCGAAAACGCTTGTGGATTGTCTCAGTAATCGCAGATTTTTAATTTTGAATTACAAAACGTTTCAGTCACTTGTTCATTTCATATTATTTTCTCAATGTCGATGTGCCGTAAGCAACAACGCTTCCATTTTGGATTGATAATCAAAATATCTAACAGGTGACATCTAGAAAGGGGAATAATTGAAAATGCGAGAGGAACAATTACTAGAGAAAGAGTATAATTATAACCCACATTTTTGAAGCGGGTTGTTTGAACAGTAAAAAATCTAGGACAAAAAGATGACGTGTAACGAAACGTCTTATCTTTTTCGGTCTGTCTGTTCAGTCAGCCTGTCAAATTCGTTGAGGGAGTTCCTTTAGTTTTCTTGGTATGGTAAGGATACTAAAATTTTATGAGAGTAAATTATCGTTTCAATTGTGTCATATTACTTTATTCAACATCAATAATAATAATAATAATAATAATAATAATAATAATAATAATAATAATAATAATAATAATAATAATGTACTGACAAGAAGAATTTTGGCTACAGTTTAATTAAAGTTACTGCATAAATTCACTATTCTTCTCGCTCTTAGCTGGACAATTCTCTGGGATCATCCATTATTGGATAATGGGAAACTGTAGTTAAGATGAGCCATGAAGGGGAGAGAAACTTCATCTCTCTCTCTCTCTCTCTCTCTCTCTCTCTCTCTCTCCCCATTCACGTAACCAGCTCATCCATCAAAAAACAATGCCATAGACCTACCAGGCGGCTATGAAAAAACCAGGCTACAATTGCACGCGATCTGGGTCTTCTACGCCTGCCAACAAACGTAGCGGACTTGGCAAAAAAAAGAAGCTGAGAGAGAGAGAGAGAGAGAGAGAGAGAGAGAGAGAGAGAGAGAGAGCGATTAGAAAAGAAAATGAGTGGCCACGTTGGCATCACCCAGAATTCATCACACATCCTCTTTTGATCCTACACAGTGGCCACTTTCTTGTTTCACTGCCTGCAAGTTTCGCTCATATTTCAATTTTAAAATTTCAAGGTGTAACTACACATTTAATATTCTCTCTCTAGCTCGGAGGATACACACACACACACACACACACACACACATATATATATATATATATATATACAAAAGCCCGCTACACAATTTTTTCCGTTTATGAGGCAGCTGCGCTAGAAGGTAACCTTGCGGCGCCTCACTAAGTCTGTAGGAGTAAGTGCTAGCCCCATACCTTTGTTTCTTTATCATAATAGATAATTCTACCTATTACCAGCTGGGTGGACTAGCATATAGCAGGCTTGATGTGAGTCATGGACCAAACACACGAGCAAAAGTGAGTTGAAATATATCTATATCTATATCTATATATTTATACTACGTATATATTACAGCTGAGGGGTTAAGCGGCTGCTATCAACCAAGGCAGATAGGGCCAAGGGCAGAGGAAGACGTCTATAGTAACGACATTTATTTATTTGCAATTGCTGACGTTTCAAGACATATCTTATTATCAAAGCTGGAATAATCAAAATATAAATATAAAAAAAGACATACTAAAATTGCAATCAAAATACAAAACAAAGTTATATGAAAGAGAGAGAAAAAAAGGAATTTTTGGACGAAGTACAAAAGTAGAATGACATCAATAAAGAATTCCAGGCCGGGGTAAACTTACGTCAGGTTAGGTAAGTTGTTTAGGTTATTCAATCTTGGTACTAGTAGTTTAATAAAAAGTGAGTCAAAAGTAGGAAGCACAGAATTGGGGACTTTGGAAAGTATTTAAAAATTTATATAATCGATTTCTGTTTTAGAAATTTTGGCGTGTTCTCGAATTTTTGAGAACTCTGGATTAGATAATCTGACTCTAGTTCAATAACTGACCAACCCTGTGACAATCAATTCGCACTTTCAGTAGGCGGCGTGAGGCACTCAAGTATCTCCCTTGACTACATCGGGGTCAAGAAAATAAATAGACGATGCTTGATGTCATAGGAGGCATTAATTTGTCTTTGTACTGGAATAATGGCAGGTGCATACTGTTGAATTAGGTTATTCAAAGTATAGTAAAAAGACTTATCATGAATCATGATAAATACCGCCCCGCAGACTTTCTTGCCACAGCCCCTTCAACCGACTCGTCCGAAGATGACCTGCGAGAAGGTCGAAACGTCAAGTGATACCAGCTATACCAGCGTCAACACCAGCTTTAAACCAAAGATGACCCCGGCCCGTAATTGAACTACGCCTATGGAATAATACCGGCACTGACGACGACCCCTGCTTGACCTAGACCTGAGATCCTGTTCTAATAAAATAAGAGATTACCTTCAGGATTTATAATTTTTGAAAATTCCCAATATGAATATTGGCCAGTTACTCAGAAACATCGCTCAGCCTGAGAAGCAAATTGTAAGACAAATAGAAAAGAAATATATAAAATCAACTCGCTTAATTCTGCCATTCTTTTTAACAGCATTTGCCTAAAAGAGGGACTTCTACCAAAATAATAATAATAATAATAATTACTATTTGCATACGCATGCAAGATGCGAGAAGATTACCACAGAGTATAGTTTTCGTTAAGTTTTATAACCGTCATCTGCGCATCTACCCTCACTGGAGAAGTCTTTCCCAGTGTACTGTAGATACGTCTGAAGAATTTCAGTAAATTGAAGATCCTTCCCTCTTTCACTGATTAGCTGCACTGTGCAGATGGTTCTGTTGTCTTTCAGTATGTAAAATGATATGTAAGGTGAAAAATATGCAAATCTAATAAAAGCTAAGAGGCCTCAGTATGGACAACCCCTAAGAGTCCCTTTTAGTTTCAAAGATCGGATTTTGTTTCGTATGGGTTTGTTATCAGTTTTAATTTCTTTTATATATCTATTATAAGCATTTGTTTTGCATATGACCACAAATGATATATATATATATATATATATATATATATATATATATATATATATATATATATATATATATATATATGTGTGTGTGTGTGTGTGTGTGTGTGTGTGTGTGTGTGTGTGTGTGTAGGTTTGATCTTAAATTATATGAATATATGGACAAGGTTACAACTACGGGAAAATTGAAACACTGGAGGTGCCAGGTAGTTTCGTCTGTGACCATGTCTTGGTAATAAGACGAAAGTACTTAGCATCTTCAGTGTTTCAAATTCCCTTCATGGCTATAACTTCAGATAAAAAGAAAGCGGTTACTACCACAATAATTCTTTACTAATGATTTTAGGATTATATCCTATATATTACAGAAAATGACTTCAGGAACCTCACGTATGCGTGGAAACGTCATCAGGGAAATGCAAACCCTAATTCAGTTTGACATTGTAAACATTAAGTTTCGCCTTCCGTCCACCACTATCAAGTTTTACACCTTTTGAGCAGCTTAGCAAGCATCATACCTATTACAACTAAAACACTTCTAGATTTTCTTTACCATATATTCAGATTATTTCACCTCTCTCGGGATTCATAGTCCTCTTCACAGCGTATGATTGTACCCTACTCAACCGGAAAGTTTCCATCTCTTATATTCAAGTTGTAAGGCCATGCCTCACTTTTCAAATTTAGATTCGACTAAAAAATCTTGCATCTATTAAGATGCATTTTTCTTAGCCACTTCACTTTTGATACGTTCTTTACAACAGCTTCCTTTAAATTTTATCTCCACTCGAACATTACTCATAGAAATTACTCTTATTTACCTAAATGAGGAGGGCAGTGCAATACTACCTGCAATCCATGGTGGCACTGACCAATCTATGTTTTTGGCTTCCACTTACACTTAGGTATTACTCCTGATAACGTTTCCTTGCAGTAATGCACTTTTACACAGTTAAACTCTAGGCCTCCGTAGTTTATCCTCTTTTATTTTCTAACTAATTTTTCTGTTAACATATTTTCTGGATTCTTTTTCATCCCGAACGACCATTTCCCCCTTAAAGTTACTTGCATTGTTTTTGTCGACTCTAACTGATTTTTTATTTTGTTCCTTTTTCCCATCATAACATCCTTCCAAATCTGTTTCGATTATATATATATATATATATATATATATAATATATATATATATATATACGTATATATATATATATATTAGCTAATAACCCGGCAGTGCCCAGGAAATCTCTCTCTCTCTCTCTCATTCTGTTAAGATAATTACTTCTCACCCCACTCCCTATTTGGGCTGAACTTGGACTTAAAGGGCATCAGGGGTGTTACTATTCATCTCAGCAACATCGAAAACTATGGATAAGACACTAATAATTGTCTTCGATTATTTTTACATGTCACCGCCTACCTACAACTTCTCACCCCTTCTTGTTGGGGTTGAACTTTTGCTTAAAGGGCAACGGGAAAGTCAATATTCTTCTCAGCAACCTCAAAAACTGTCTTTTTTGGTTATTCTTACATGTCACCCACTTCCTACCGCTTCTTAACACCCTTTCCCATCTGGGATGATCTTGGACTTGAAGGGCATCAGGAGTGTCGTCATTATTTATCTCAGCGACCTTGAAAACTGGATTATCTTTATGTCACACCCATTCCACACCCTTCTGAATGGGTCCCTCCCTGTTGGGTTTGAACTTGGAATTAGAGGTCATTGGGAGGGTCACTATTCTTCGCAGTGACCTCAAAAAGTATTGATTACACACATTTCACCCCTTTCCTACCCACTTCTCACTCTCCTCCCAATCGAGTATGAACTTGGATTTAAAGGGCGTCAGGAGTGTCACTATTCTTATCAACAACCTCGAAAACTATGGATGAGACTCTAATATCTGTCGTTTTCAGTTATTTTTACATTTCCCCCCATCCCACCCCATCCCCTTTGGTGCCAGTGATGTCTTAACCCCACATTGTTCATTCTCGGATGGTAAGTAGTATGTATACAAAGTTTGGTTGAAATTGCTCAGTGAGTTTCAAAGTGTATGTTGAACACACACACACACATACAAACATCCATGTGTATATATATATATATATATATATATATATATATATATATATATATATATATATGTGTGTGTGTGTGTGTGTGTGTGCGTGCGTATGTATAAGATTTTTCTCTATAATCATCCAAATCCTTATTTCCTCTACTTCTTAAGTTTATGTACTTGGACACTGTCATTAGATCCCTCCACCTGCAGAATTAACCAATAATTAATTGTTTCCTTTGACTTTTGATAAATAATGGAAAATAGTTATTTATGATGATGGAGGTCAGTTCCAAAGGGGCGACGGTGATTTAGTAAGATTTTTTTTACTCTTAATATCTATCTATCAAATTTAATAGATTTGGCTAGGTACACTGCTCCAACAGTAGTTTGTATGTACCTTATAACACCTGCCAGATTTTTGGTCATCTCTGAGTCGTGCTATGAAAATGCTTTCAGTTAAGAAAGAAGCTGCCTTCAATTAAATTTTTTTTTATTGACATTTGATGCTGGACTGAGAGAAAAAAAGCCACAAATATTTTCATACCACTTTAAAATGCGTATGATAGTTAATGCTACGACAAGTAAATTCCATTTACTGATACAATTGAGATGGAAAGATATCGAATATTAGTCTTATCCAAATACTTCGAGTGGTAAAAACTTAAATGAATTAACAATATCATGATGAATGCCATAAAAAGTCGGTAAGAGCAATATCTTCAGGGGCTCTGAGCAAGTTACCAGCGGTTGTAGGAGACGGCAATTCGCCATATATTTCTCGGTGTGTTGTTAAACCATATGTTGCGGTTTTGGGTTAGGGTTTGCATTATCATCGCGCAACGTAAATTAGGCGTGATACCTGAGCATGGATATTTCTTCCATTTAAAATGAATCACTAAGCTAAATCTTTTAATGCTTTTCGGAATTTTGAATTTTCTTCCCTTGCTTCATGTAGATTATTTTTAGTTGCTGTTCTCCAAATGTTTGTTGACCATCAGTGAACTGTATTCGACTGGTGTTCAATAACTTCTCTAAAGTCGTCTGTTTCTTTGGTTTGTTTGTTTTGTTTGTATGGTGTTTTTACGTTGCATGGAACCAGTGGTTATTCAGCAACGGGACCAACGGCTTTACGTGACTTCCGGACCACGTCGAGAGTGAACTTCTATCACCAGAAATACACATCTCTCACTCCTCAATGGAATGGCCGAGAATCGAACCCGCGACCACCGAGGTGAGAAGCAAACGCCAAACCAACCACGCCACTGAGGCGGTCTGTTTCTTTGGTATAGCTCTACTCGTCTTATTGGCTTTTACTTTGGATTCAGTATTGTAGATTGTCTTCCATTGTCTGCGATCTCCTTGATGCCTTTATTATTTCTTTCTTCCAGGGCGTCCCCATCTCTTTGTTCTAGTCACTATCGCTGATGTCCTCCAAAGTTTCCCTTTCCTCCTCTCTTGTTATCGCTCCTGGCAACCTGAGGCTTCTCTCCCCTGCTCCTCTTATTCTTACTGATGATTGCTTCTCCATATTCTCCACCCCCTCTCTCCGGTGTTAAGGTTTTCGTTCTTTTCCGCTCTGTGCTCCCACCTGATCATATTCCCATTTATCGTCCATTTCCTTCGGGTCATTTTCCTATCACCCTCTTCCTGCTTCCATTGACTTTATCTTCATATATTTCCAAGCTGCCTTAATGACGTCTTCTTTTCGTACGTCTTCCTGGACCACCAAACCACCTAATTTAAATTCTTTTCTGAACTGAGTTATTCAACTTTTTCATCTTATTACACTAATTTACATCTTCCATTTTTGTCCTATTCCTCTTCTACTTTCCTCTTTTATCTTTTCATGTTGTTTCCAATTTTAGAGCCCATTTTTCTCATTAGTCACCCTCAGTCTCTTCGCTTCTTTGCTTCTCTCCTCCATTGCTTCTCGTTATTATGCTTCTTATTTTCTTTCCCATCATTGAATTCCTCTTCATTCACTTTTTGTTGTTCCTCCTTCTCCCTGTGTACGTTCCTATTTCCTCTGTCATTTTTATATATTCCAGTTTTTTTTGTTCACGAAGACCTTCAAGAGGAACTCGACTTCAGCAGCAATTATACGAGACATAACATAACCGATTTTGATGAACAGAGCAGTGACATCGACCTCAAGAAAATGATTCTAATATTTTCCCTGACAGACGCTAGACTGTTGGGAACTCTCTCTAGTGGCTTTTCTTTTATTAATCTTGCTATACTTTTTATGGGAACTTTCTTTACGACTATTTTTTACTGTCCTCCTCAACCACTCCTTCCTGGCCCATCTCTTTACCCCCTTCCTTTTTTTTTCTGTGTGTGTACTCTGCGCTGCGATACGCTTTGCATAGTTTTTTTACCTGATGGGCAATAGCGACCTGAGCCACTAATGTTGAGGTTAAGTAACAGCCGAATGGTGTTAGTTTGATAATGGATTTTGTTTATTATACACATGCACAGTACTGTACACACTCTACTCTTGCCTATATACATACACACACACACACGCAAACACACCCACCCACACACACATATATATATGTATATATAAGAGTATATATATACATATATACATATATATATTATATATTAATATATATATATATATATATATATATATATATATATATATATATTATATATGTGTGTGTGTGTGTGTGTGTGTGTGTGTGTGTGGAGTGTGTGTGTGTATTACACTTGCAGTTGCTACCATGTTGTTCCATATTTCCAGTGTTACGTCGACATTGATTTTCTTATATCATCAGGACTATACTTAACAGGCAATGGACCTACACAGTAATATCTAAGTAAGCTCAGTCAAATATTAAAGAATCAAAAGAACGAAAACTGAAAATTAACAAGGAAATACCACTGGAGCTCTAGGATATTTTCCAGGAAGCCTGACTCTACATGAGTGAGGGTACCAAAGGCTTTTAGCGACACCTGCTCCTACTGGATTGGAGTGGACAATCTGAATGACTCTTGAACACTTAAAATGGTGAACATAGGCTGCTACATAGAGATGCTCACTGATTCAGCAATCATCAGTCTCTCAGAGTCATTTTCATAGGGAACAGCCTCTGTATCTTTGCTAAGGTTTTCCTGTGTAGGCTTTTTGGTCATACATTTTAACGAAGTGCTGATGTAAAGGCCTGATTTTGCAATTAGCTTGTAGTCGTCTGTAGGCAATATTCATCAGTAGCCAAATAAACTTATAATATAGAGCTGTTATGCTTCTTCCAAACATTTAATCTTGTGTCCACACCATAGAAGGCCACACTGATGTAGGCACTGATGAGCTGTTGCTCGAACCTGGACATTCCGCTTGCATGAAGGATATACTATAACCCTTATTATATCTTCTAGGTGAGACTGCAACCCCTGCATAATATCAACAGTGAAACAATGGTTATTCCACTCAGCTAGGATGAAAGATAATAAACCTCGTAAGCCCATTTATACATATATTTATCGAATTTAGACTATGTTGCTAGATTTGGAATACTTTCATTCTTACCCACCCAACACTAGGTATAATACGTACGAATGTATGTGTGTGTGTGTGTGTATATATATATATATATATATATATATATATATATATATATAACTTTGTGTATACATCTGATTGTCTAGTAGATATAATTTTTTCCATGCTGAAAAGTAGCGAACTGTGTTATTTCTCGTTTCAATCACAATCTCCGTAATATTCGACTAAAGTCTTTCCTTCACTTCTAAAGTGCACACCATGCTTTCTATATATCCAGGAAATAACAACATATATATATATATATAATATATATATATATATATATATATATTATATATATATATATTGGCTATGCGGGTATATCACATACAACCATTCAGGAAACCGCAGACAACCACATCAGAAGGAAGAACATTTATTAGGGACGTTTCACTCCTACAATGTGCATCTTCAGTCTGTTGAGATATAAAAACATATACATATCAACTTGCCATCCTTTGAGTAAATTTCAAGTTAATTTTAGTCTTGTATTAATTTTCACTTGTTATATTTAGAATCCTGCTTTTCTTTAATGTTAATATGTGTATGTTTTTATATCTCGACAGTCTGAACGTGCGAAACGTCTCTAATAAATATTCTTCTTCTAATGTGGTTGTCTGCGCTTTCCAGAATGGTTATATATATATATATATAATATATATATATATATATATATATATATATAGATGATATACATATATATATATATATCATATCATATATATATATATATGACTATATATATGTATATATATATGTAATATATCTATATATATATATATATATATATATATATATATATATAATAATATTCTTCAATCTATCATATAATATATATTATATTATAATATATATTAAATAAATATATTACGATGATAGGATATATATAAGATATATTATATTATATATGATACTTAACTTATTATATATATAATAGATATATTATATAATATATTATATTATAATTATATATATTTATAATTATAAATATACTATGTTAATATATATATATTATATATATTGTATATGTTAGTCTTCATATATATATATATAATATATAATATATAATATATAAATTATTAATTATCTTATTTTTATATTATATTTTTAATCTATATTATTAATATTTTGTATATTTAATAATATAAATATATTAAAGTATTTTTTTATATAACTTATTTATAATTATTAATTTATTATAATGTATATTTATTATATATCATAAAATACCAATATATACATATATATTTATATATATATATATAATAAGATATATATATTATATTATATATATTATAATAATCTATATATATATAATATAATTAAATTATATATATATATAATATAATATAATATATATATATATATGTATAAATATATATAATTAATTATTCTATATATATATCTATATAATATATATATTAATATATTATATCTATTCTTTTCTAATATATATATATATATGATATAGATTAGATATATGATTATATATATATATATATATAATTATATATAATATAATTATATAATAGGATATAATAATAATTATATATATATTATATATATATATTATATATATTATAATATATATAATAATCTATAATATATAACCATTCTGGAAAGCGGAGACAACCACATTAGAATGAAGAATATTTATTAGAGACTATTCGCACGTTCAGCCTGTCGAGATATAAAAACATACACATATTAACATTAAAGAAAAGCAGGATTCTAAATATAACAAGTGAAAATTAATACAAGGCTTAGATTAACTTGAAATTTACACAAAGGATGCAAGTTGATATGTGTATGTTTTTATATCTCAACAGACTGAAGATGCACATTGTAGGAGCGAAACGTCCCTAATAAATGTTCTTCCTTCTGATGTGGTTGTCTGCGGTTTCCTGAATGGTTGTATGTGATATACCTGCATAGCCTATTTATATATATATATATATATATATATATATATATATATATATATATATATATATATATATATATATATATATATATATATATATATATATATATATATATATATATATATACATATCATATATATAATATCTATCTATATATATATATATAGATATATATATATATATATATATATATATATATATATATATATATATATATATATATATCTATATATATATATATATATATACAGAGAGAGAGAGAGCGAGGAAGGTGAAAATGGCATTACTCACATGACATACGATACGAGACAACAGTCGAAATGGGAAGCAAGCAAATTGGTATTCATCCTCAGTTAAATGCAAAGACATTATTTTTTTGCGACCCCGGCTCATCCTAACCCGAGCGCATCATCTTCATTTACAGGAAAGTCTAAGAAGAAAGGAGAGGAAAGAAAAGAAAGCAAAAGGAGGGAGACCAAAGTACCGGGGGCCGAGTCATGAAAGGCAATGCGATTGTGCTATATTTGTTGAGGGTAAATGTATATATCTCTTCTTTTGATGTCGCTGGCGCTTGACTGTAATATGTGTTGACAGATATTGGCCCTGTTTGGACAAATAAGAAAAAAAATATAGTATATCTAACGGAAGGGGAAAGCTAGAAAGTGATTGAATTGGTTTGCTGAGTTAGGTGAGTAATTTGTCCTTTAGGGAAGAGGAGAATGGCCCCCCCAAAAAAAAAGAAATGGAGAAAAAAAGCCACAAATTGTATGGGGGCAATTCTTAAGGAAGGGGAAAGCTTGAAATGACTGATTATTTCAAGTGATTTAGGAGAATATAGAGGGCTTAGAAGACGCATATCCAAATGATATATTTGTGTCTGTGTCTGTGTACGATGATGTATATATATATATATATATAATATATATCATATATATATATATATATATATATATATATAATATATAAAATGGTAGGAGAGGAAATAGGGGAAATACCTACATAGATGTAGAAAGTGAGAAAGTTCTTTTGGGGAATTTTGACTTAATTGAAAGAGCTCGCGGATAGATCGAAATTTTTCCAAAGCACAGTTTTGTCAGTCCAAATACATTTTAGTTTGAAGAAAATCGCCATAAACTACGTTAAAGCAACGAGAAGACGGACATACAGAGAGAGAGAGAGAGATAGAGAGGGAGGGAGAGAGAGGGGACCTCTATATTACACGGCGTTCTGGAATTTATTAAAGTGGGTTTAAAGAGAATCTCGAATCCCCTTCCCCTCATTCTATTCCTTGTCCTGTCTCCCCTATTCTACTTACCCTATTCTATTTGTCAGTGTGGCATGATGGAAAAGTACCCCTACCCGGTCCGCCCTGCCCCAAAGAGCAGGTTTCGGATTGAAAAGGATATTAGAGCCTGAATTGAAAAGTCTCTGGGTTTTTATCCTTGCTGCGTCTACGAAAAATAGCTTTTCCCACTGTTGGTTGTGCCTTAGCTAAAAACAAGTTTCTTCCTTCGATAACAGTTTACTACATATATATATATATATATATATTATATATATATATATATATATATATATATATATATATATATATATATATATATTTATATTCATTGGTTAATACTCCTCCTTACTGCCAGACAACTCCCCTACACTGTTTAGAAATATCAGTGGCCACTTTTCTGATTATCTTCTGGAAGAAGAAGCATTTAAGAACCGTGGAATTTGGCTTCATGTCCCAACGTCTTTTCTTTCATATCTTTAATTTGTATTTTTCTATCTATTCCCATTTTCTATTTTTTCCCAGAATATCTTATTATATCTTCATTCTTGTTTTCAGTAAATCTATGTTTTTTAGATGTAGTTTGTAAAACTGTTATAGCTTTGTATTTTTTATTGTTGTTTATGTAAAATCATCCAAAGCATTTATTTCTAAGTAACGGACATCCCCTCCAGTTTTAGGCTGTTATCAGCGGGATATATTGGTGTATTTTCATCAATATATCTGTTTATTATTGCTATACGTATTATTCTGTTAACTTCCTTTATAATGGTATTTTCTTATAATACATTGTATAATCGCAGCGAATTCTTAATTACTCAAGCCTTATCAATAATACAAGTTTTTTTTATTTTCTACCCCTGCCGGATCGCAAGCTCTTCTTTCTCCACGTTGCATACGCGCACAGTATAACTGATATTTCAAAGGGTTGGTATTTCTTCCTTGACCAAGATTACAATATAATCATGAAATGGAATGCCTTTTCTTTGGAATTCCTTTCCTATATCACTGTGACTATGCGATATGTTCACATATTACATAATGAGCATTTCACTTCAGAGACTCAAAGATTTCATTTTGCTGGAATGATAGTATGAATGTAGGCCTACTTCCATGAATTTTTGCCTCGGTTTTGCACCTGTCTGTTATGCTAGGGCTAATAATTTGACTAAGTAAAATGAGCATAACACAGTAGTGCAACAATTCAGTCTTCATAAGTATCAGCAATATGCTCAGTGTAGAGATTCTTGAGAATTGATACATTAATTATTTTGAGCACATTATGACTCTCACGAATCGAAGCAGACTCTAAGATCTTTAGCCTAACTGTCACTGCGTTGTTTAACATGATCACATTTAATTCAGAATTGTAACATATCATATCTAGAACAGCAATGATCTAATAGCACTAAAACGTTCGAATCATTCGCAAAAAAATGAGTAGATATGAATATAAGACAACTTTCAGCCATATTTAATTCTTTCCTTTGCTAAGAATGTTTCGAAATGAACTCATTCTAATTTTTACAACGCACGAGAGAGAGAGAGAGAGAGAGAGAGAGAGAGAGAGAGAGAGAGAGAGAGAGAGAGAGAGAGAGAGAGAGAGAGTGAATTGCTAAAGTGAATAATTTCCGAGACATTGGCAAAATATAAAAACCTTGAGGTAACTATATTAAAATACTGGGATGCTTTTGAAAGAGATAGAGATGCAGACACTCGACAGTTTAGAAATGTCTTGAAATTGCTATTTAAGAATAAATGTACCGACAATGAGCTATTCGTCTTGCAGAACTTCCGGGCCACCTGGGCAACTTCTAAAAATCACCAAATAATCGTCCAACTGCTGAGCTGTGGACCAGTTTGAAACTTGCTTTTCGATAGTGTCTAGCTGCACTCTGTCATATATTAGAGTGCAGTTCCTTTTCGACCTTTGACTGGTGAGTGCAACTGGTGTCAGTTTGGGAATAAATGAACCTAGTACCATTCTAAACAAAACTGCTACTGTGCCAGAAATCTGAGGCATACTGCATATGTTCATCAATAATCAGCGGGAACAAAATTATAATGGCTATCTGCTAGACTCAAGTAAAATGTTTCCCTATCTCACTAAAACAGAACACTGTGAAGAAGAGTAGACCAATCTTCCTCTGTATTTGTCTTGTCTAAAATGAAGTTACTGTCCAGAACTGTCACAGAAGTATACGATGAGGGTGCATTGTAGTGACCAACTGTTTACCACAATAAAGTCTCTCCAGACATGCTTCTGAGCTAGAGCTACAGTAGTAATGCAAAGGAAGAGGTAAGCTGGATGGAATAACTCTTGATGATCCATATCTATCCAACTGAAGTTTTTCTGCACCTCAACTTTTTCAGTCCACAGAATATCTAGAAAAACATGTTCATCTAGAGAGGCAGCAATGGTTATGGGAGTAATGGTAAATCATCTAATCCATTCATAACGAAAACAATAGCACTGTTAAAGATATCAAATGGTCATCACACTGTAAAAGACACTGAAGAGTATCTGACGAAGGTCAAAGGAACTGATCTGAATATAATACAGTGGACCCCGTATTCGCGTTCTCCAGATTCGCGGACTCACACATTCGCGGATTTCTCTGGGGAACGTTTCCCTGCATTATTCGCGGAAAATTCGCGCATTCGCGGTATTTTTCTATGATAAATATCCACAAATTCCTGGTTTTTTTGATGAATTTCATCATAAAATGCACTTTTTGTGATAACTATTAAAAAACCAAGTATGAACATTTTTAGTGGGTTTTTCTTGAGTTTTAACTAACAAAATAGGCTGTTTTTATCATTTTCATAGGGGTTCCAAACATTCGCGGATTCTAACTATTCACGGGGGGGTCTGGTACGCATCCCCCACGAATACGGGGGGACCACTGTAATGAAGATCAGAAGAACAGGTTTGTAGCAAAACTGACGACCTGTAATGTTCAAAACGCAGGGTACTGAAAGAATCTGTTAGGTAAGAATGATGAATTTGCAATCGTATTACTGACATAAAAGATCATTAGCATTGTAAATACAGAAACCTACCACCATTGTTCATTGAAGATGGAATTATATGATCTGCATGTACAAAGATAAGGTTGGTAAAAGAGATAGGTAGACGGAAGACAGTTAATGTGGTAAATGCCATGTCAGATATACTAGAATAGGTCGTTTGGAACTATTGCTAAATGACAGTTTCATGATAGACAAGCAACGCAGATATATAAGATCCTACCCAGCAAAGATTCATAAAGTCATTGAGCAAAGCAATCCCTCAACCTTCAGGAATATATTATCGCTTTTCAGCGATTAATACTTCCTAAGTGGTGGTGAGTAGGGAAAAAGACCCCATTTCGGCTCAACCTCAACACCTGACCCCAATTCAGTCCCTTAACCTAACCTAACTTAACACACTGAGTGAAAACATTCTAAGTCCCTTAACCTAACCTAACCCAACCTATCCTAACCCAACCCAACCTATTGGCTCAAGATATACTCTACGGATGAAAAAAAAACCCATTTCACACAAATATTAATATGAGGATAAAAAATTCAAAGTCCCTTAACCTAACCTAATCTAACATAACCCAAATGAGTACAGGCGGTCCCCGGGTTACGACGGTTCCGGCTTACGACGTTCCGAGGTTACGACGCTTTTTCTTAAATATTCAATGGAAATTCCGTCCTGGGTTACGACGCTTGTTCCGAGGTTACGACGCTGACGCTTCCGACGCTCCGAGTTAACGACGCTTTTAAAAAACGCATGCTATGATAAAAATCCTTTATAGTTTAGCACAGTACATAATAAAAATATGTTTTTGGTTACATTACAACAAAAATTTTGAGGTTATGATGATTTTTGACACTTTTTTTTCGTATTTTTTGAATTTTTTTAGTGACGCCGCATATGCGGAACTAGTTTGCGGGCGAATGAATACACTAGCTTGGGATGCGCAGTTTAAAACAGTCCAAAAGCGCAAATATAATGAAACATCATTGCTTGTTTCCAGTACATAATTAAAAAAACTAAGTTTCTGGTTAGATTACAACACAAATTCCAAGGTTACGACGTTTTGTTATGCTTTTTAACGATACCTCATATGCAGAACTAGTTTTTGAGCGGAGGTGCATAAATTAATTAACGCTATTAAACTGTATGGTAAATTGACCGAACAACGACCTCGGACGGTCGAGGACGCCAAGCGTAACAATACGAAAGGACGCCACTTCAATCGCGTGCCTGCCTGCATTTCACTAGGTTGTGTGCTAAGACGTTGCTGAAATTCCTTGCCATTTTCGCAAATTTACAATGGCTCCTAAACGCCAAAGTACTTCTCCGATGATAGTTCATCCAAGAAGAGGAAGGTCATCACGATGGAGGTCAAATATGACGTGATAAAGCGTTCGGAGAAGGGAGAAACTAACACCGAAATAGGCCGTTCTTTAGGCTTGAGCAGGACCACGGTGGTAACCATTGTGAAGGACAAGGAACGTATTCTGAAGCATGTTAAGGATGCTGCACCGATGAAGTCAACGGTGATAAACGAGAAGCAACGTAGCCAGAGCATTGTTGAAATGGAGAAATTGCTCATGATCTGGCTGGAGGACCAGAACCAGCGACGTGTTCCGGTGAGCTTAAGTGTGATCCAGGAGAAGGCTAGAGCGCTGCATGAGGCAGTAGTGAAAAAGTTTGGCGAAGGCAGTGCTGGTGGTGAATTTTCCGCGAGTAGAGGTTGGTTTAATCGTTTTAAGGCTCGTGCAAATTTGCATAATGTGAAGCTGCAAGGTGAAGCTGCTAGTGCTGATAGCGAAGCAGCAGAAAGTTTTCCAGGTGGTTTGGCTGAGATAATTGAAAGGATGGTGGTTACACGGCTGACCAAGTCTTTAATGTGGATGAGACTGGATTATTTTGGAAAAGAATGCCAAATCGAACGTACCTTTCCAAGGAGGAGAAGTCAGCACCTGGCCATAAAGCTGGAAAGGAGCGACTGACTTTGCTGTTTGGGGCCAATGCAAGTGGTGATTTGAAACTGAAAGCCCTTGCTGGTGTATTTGGCCGAGAATCCCAGGGCTTTCAAGGGCATTTTCAAGAGTCAACTCCCTGTGATTTGGAAATCAAACAAGAAGGCTTGGGTTACCTTAATTTGGTCTTCGAAGATTGGTTCAATGACCATTTCGTGCCAGCAGTGGAGCGGTATTGACTTCGAAGGGTCTGCCTTTTAAGGCCCTCTTAGTCCTGGACAATGCCCCTGGTCACCTTCAAATTTGAGCGACATGCATCCTAATGTGAAGGTGGTGTACCTCCCACCCAATACCACATCGCTGATACAGCCAATGGACCAGGGAGTAATAGCTAATTTCAAGGCTTACTACCTTAGAAGGACCATACGTTTTGCTTTGAGGGCCATAGAAGCTAACAAGGAGTTGACACTGAAGCAATTCTGGAAGGGCTACAACATTGCTGATGCAGTGAAAAATATTGCAAGTGCTTGGGACGAGGTGAAGACGACCACTTTAAATGGGGCCTGGAAGAAACTGTGTCCACAGTTTGTGCACAGTTTTGAAGGCTTTGACCAGGCAGAAGACGTCGAGACTGTGACGAGGAAGATGTAGGGCTAAGCAAGAGGCTGAAACTAGATCTTGAACCTGATGATGTAACAGAGCTGCTGGCTTCCCATGGAGAGGAATTGTCTGCAGAGGACTTACTTGAACTTGAACAACAAATGATTGAGGAAGAAGGAGGCGGCACCAGAGCCAAAACCCAGGTCATTAACTGTGAAAGGCTTGTCAGAGGGTTTTACTCATCTGGAGAGAGCCTTGGCTTCTTTTGAGGCAGAAGACCCTAACGTTTCTAGGTTTGACAAAATCAAGAGAGGAATCATGGATTTGGTGACTTTCTACAAGGAGACCCTGAAGGAGAAGCAGACGAAGAGAAGTGTGCAGTCCAGGCTTGACACTTTCTTTCACAAGTCTCCAGTACCACCACCTCCCACTCCTAGTCCTGGTAAGGAATTCTGAACTGTTTTAACTAATTTATGTGTTTACATAGTGTACATATTATGTGTTAATTTTTTAATGTAACAACTAAATGTAAGAGTAAATTGTAACTTCATTAATTTTCATCATTTGTAATTTTATTGCAGAAGTGGTGACAGTTCCAGATCCCCCTGTACTACCTGTGACAGTTCCAGATCTCCCTGTACTACCTGTGACAGTTCCAGATCTCCCTGTACTACCTGTGACAGTTCCAGATCCCCTGTACCTGGACCCTCTGTATCAGCCCGCCCACCTGTACGTGTACAATCAGGTAAGCAATTTCATTTTTCTCATTTTCATGTTGGAAATTGTTTACACCCTACATACATACGTACACTAACTTACATAGTGGTACAATGTGTTTGATGTTGCATAACCTTATTATTTATTTTTTTTTTTCATTTCAGACCCCTTTGATAGTGACAGTGACCCAGATGACCCTGAGCCTTTCCATGGTTTTGATGCCACCTCGCCCTATCTATATCCCCCCCAGGTAAGGGGGAATCCTTAATCAATTTGTATACAAATTTGTATAAAATGTTTTATAAATTGCTAATAGAAATTTTATTAAAAGTGTACATATGCTACAATTACATCCACCTTATAATATATTTATGTACCCTATCATTCTTTCCAGATCTAGATGTTCCCTCATCAGTTGATACGAGTATCACCTCTCCAGAGCCCAAATCAGTTGATACGAGTAGTATCACCTCTCCCATTCCTTCAGGTAAAAGAATTCTTCATTTTTTATATTGAACATACGTATTACACACTACATATGTCAAACAGTAATAACATGTGCAGTAGTTACAGTAGTAGTAACTATCATTTTATATATTTTTTATCATTCCAGACTCCCAAGCACCTGCCCATCCCACTCCATAGCCCAGCCACCCACTCTCATGTACCATATGGCCATCCCAGTAAGCAAGCCAACCACTAGAATTTGGTAAGGACATTTTTTTTTTATTAATGTTTTATTATTACATATGTAATAACCATGTTATGTATGTAACATACATACTATATAATATATGTACTATTACATTATCATTCCAGACTGGCATGCACCTGTGACTTACATAAACCAGACCTCTACATAGCCTACATGTCTTCATTTTGCTGAAGGTAAGGAATTCTCAGTTGTGTTTAATGTTTGCGTACGTACAATAAATTTTGTACACCTAGTGGTTACATACTGTCCTTTAATATTAATTCTTCATTCCAGACTGCCCATCATCCTAGCCTGTTATCTGTGATAAAGCACACTGAAGTTAGGTTTGGAATGCATCCTTATCATGAATGCTCTACACCTCCACCTCCATCTCCCACAACCTAGGTAACAGCTTTGAGACTCACTAAAAGTTGGTAAGTTATGTAAGGAATTTCTAAATTAAGTTTTATACTACATGTTATATGTGATATTAAACCACTGTATGGTGCATATTACTGTATGTAACTTACTCTGCATAGAGGACTTACTGACAAAATTATTTTTTGTACATTCCAGAGATCCCCTGAACTGATGTAGGCTATGGGCCACATAAGACTTTGTCCATCCAGGGTTACATTGAACGACAACTTTAAACTAAAAGTAAGGAATTAATTAACATACATTAACTCTTTTAGTACTCTTGATATATCTACAGTAATTAACATATTGCATTCACAACTTTCTGTAGGGTGTATATTTTGTACACTAATTTTGTTACTTTTCCTTCCAGAACCAACATTTTTCACACAACTCCAGGTTGTTACTAACAAATTACTACTACAAGTGTCATCAAGGGATAACTACAAGTAGAAGCACCATTTTTGGATGGAAAAAACCCTTCAGGAAAGTATACCGTATCACATGTAACATGTAGTGTAACAAAGTATGAACAGTAAGGTTTTTACATACAGTAGTATTACATGCGTACATAACTTTTTTTTACAGGAATTTCCAACCAAGTTTGATTATGTACATAAATGTTATAAACCACTGTACGTATGGTTACTGTATGTAACTTACTAACATACATAACATGACTTAACTTTGATACTTTTTTGGTACATTCCAGAAAACCAGGACCCCCTCCATGATGCAGGCTATGGGGCCACATAAAACTTTGTCCAGGGGTTACTACATAACATAAAGGTAAGGAATTATACATAGTAGTAAACATACATTAAGTAAGTTTTATACGTACATACTAAAAAAAAAAGTGACCAAGATCTCTCACATGGGATAAGTGATCAAGGTCCCTCATGGAATTACGTACATACTGTACACTCCCTGCCTGAACAGGGGGTGTAGACCAATCATTTACTATGCATACCAGTTGATATTAAACCACTGTATGGTGCATATTACTGTATGTAACTTACTATGCATAGAGTACTTACTGACAAAATTATTTTTTGTACATTCCAGAACCCCCTGAATGATGTAGGCTATGGGGCCACATAAGACTTTGTGCATCCAGGGTTACATAGCACGACAACTTTAAACTAAAGGTAAGGAATTAATTAACATACATTAACTAAGTTTTATACATGTTATATATGTGATATTAAACCACTGTATGGTGCATATTACTGTATGTAACTTACTATGCATAGAGTACTTACTGACATACTAATTATTTTTTGTACATTCCAGAACCCCCTGAATGATGTAGGCTTATGGGGCCACATAAGACTTTGTGCATCCAGGGTTACATAGCATGACAACTTTAAACTAAAAGTAAGGAATTAATTCACATACATTAACTTTTTTACTCTTGATATAACTCAAAGTAAGGAATTATAAACTAAAAGTAAGGAATTAATTAACATACATTAACTCTTTTACTCTTGATATCTATAATTTACATATTGCATTCAGGACTTTGTGTAGTATTTTGTACTAATTGTGTTATACTTTTACCTTCCAGAGCTACCAGACTGGGATTTTAGTGTACTCCAGGATCTACCAAAGGATTAGTGTACAGTGTATAATAGTGTTTAGTGTATAATCTAACCTAAGGATTAAGTGTAGTACATTGTGCTTTATAGTGTCACAAGAGTTTAATAAAGAATTATACCTTCAAGAACCATCCTTTGCCATTGAAATAACCACACTACACATCATGCAATATACTTGCATGTCACACAGGTAAGGTCTCTCTAACTTTTTCTTAGTTTAAGGCATATTTCCAAGTGTCGTTCCGGCTTACGACGATTTTCGGCTTACGACGCGCCTCAAGAACGGAACCCCCGTCGTAACCCGGGGACTGCCTGTATATGAAAAATATGAATATGAGGTACAAATTGTAAGTCCCTTAACCTAACCTAACTCACGTGAGTGAGTATATGAAACGATATGAATAGGAGTAAAATAAATTATAACTCCCTTAACCTGACTTTCTTCATGACTCACTGCCAGGTGCGCAACATGTCATATCACGTGATAGTATGAATGCGAAAAGATTTCTAAACTCCATTTAAATTCAGATAAGCAGCTGATATGCACCCACAACAGTCACTGTTTCTTTGTGACTCACTGCCAGGTGCACATGTCATATCGCAACTGTGCGCATTCACACAAGACACACAACACGATGCGATTATCACAGCTCAATAATCCGTCTCCATGTCCAGTGTCATACACATGACACACACACACGCCATGATATACCGCTTTAGCGAAACCTCATGTCATGGTGATAAATAGATGATTGTAACCACCTGGACACACATGTACTGATAATTCCATAGGTTTCGCTGATGTTAGTTAATTCCCAAGACCTGATGTGAAAAGACATTTACGATTGCTACCTCCAGTATATAAGGTCAAACAGCAGCAGCAAGACCCACATCAGTTTGTCAACAGGCTGCTCTACCCCACAATATCTCCACAAGTAGACATGGGTAATTCAACCAGCAATAACGGCTATGAAATTATAAGTGACAGCTCCATTGAAATTCCTTTGCTGTGGCATATATATACGACACCGAAGGCTCGGAATAACCAGAAGACTGCTGAGTCTGCTGTTAAAGTTGAAAGAAGAGGAGCAAACAGACCCGACCCAAGATGATCCTTAACAGGAGGTACAGCAAGGAGTGCCACTCCGCAGGAAGGTGAGAAAAATTCTTTTTATTTAGAAGTTTGTCGAGATGTGGCTCACTGTAAAAAAAATTCACATTGTCACCGCCACATTTACATACAAAACAATCAGTTTATTTTTAGTAAATTCCCTACTTGTTATTCCTATTTTTTGCAGGTTCCTCCGTGAACACAGTCACAGCTCTACCGAATGGGGAAAATGTAAGGGAAACATTGCTGAGAGGAGGTCACTGTCAAGTAGGAGGTGCCAAACAACAGCAGATGCTGCTTAACAGGGAGGGAGAGGAGGCCAACCGAATTTTGGGTATTATTACTTATTCAACAGCAGTAGGAATGCACATTGATGTGACAACGGTGCTCAGGATTAACAGAACGCAGCTCGCCGAGGACGTCTTGCAAACACTCCGGGAGAGGGGTATAAATTCTGTCATGTAATACTTGTGCATCATCATTACCAGGCAGAGAATGGTGGGTGGCAGTGGTACCACCCGTGAAACGGGTTCTTTTTACGTTAATACACCACCTGTCCTAACGTTGGTGGGCACAGTGTACGAATCGCTAGATGAAGCTATTGAATACGTGGCGAGCAACCTTAAAGACAGGCTCAACTTGACGAGGGTTTGGGTTGGCGCATCACGTTGCTACACAGTGTACAAATCAACATCTCGCTACGAGAAATGGTGAACATAGCAAGCTTTAAAAAGTATCCTGCGGGTGTCAGGGGCGGCAGCCAAGTCGTCAACATTGAATATGGGTACAAATGCATCATTACAGCACTAGAAGTGTATGTGCTACTCAGGAAAAATCACAAAACACCAGGTAAAAACCTCACCAGGGATGTGAAAAACCGGATAAGAACGAATCATATCAGCATTAAACACAAACCCGACATGCCACTGAACAGCGACTCCTTCAAGACATTGGAAAAAGACATCAACCTTAACATCTATGTGTAGAAATTGTGTGAACGGGTCATGGGAAAACATCAGAAAAAACGATGGACTGTGCATCTCGCTAGAAAGGGGGGCAACATGTCATGTCCCCGACTGGTCACTCTACTGCTAATCACAGGTGAGCACCTCCCATCATCAAAGACATGTTCGACTACGTGAAGGCATTCTGCCACGGGGTAAAGACAATGAGGAGAGAATACACACACGCATATATGTAAAAGAGAACGTGTTTGTTTGTTTGTTTGTATGTATGAACACTATACAAATCCACAAAAGAGACAAAAGAAGAGGAAGCAAAATGAGAAAGTAGTTATTAAAAGATCATCAATAAACAAATTCTGTGCAAGGTGAGATTGTCAATGTTTGTTTGAGGGATCCCCAAAAGACGAACCAAAAACGGGAACCTGTTTCAAGAAATTCTAAAAAGGTGATTAAGTGACCAGTCGGGGACATGATGTGTTACACCCCTTTCTAGTGAGATGCACAGTCCATCGTTTTTTCTGATGTTTTCCCATGACCAGCTCACATAGTTTGTACACATAGATGTTAAGGTTGTTGTCTTTTTCCAATATCTTGAAGGAGTTGCTGTTCAGTGGCATGTCGGGTGTGTGTTAATGCTGATCTGATATTTCCTTATCTGGTTTTTCACATTCCTGGTGAGGTTTTTACCTGGTGTTGTGGTTTTTCTGAGTAGCACATACGCTGCTAGTGCTGTAATGATGCAGTTATACCCAGATTCGATGTTGACAACTTGGCTACCACCCCGACTCCCACAGGATACTTTTTAAAGTTTGCTATGTTCACCATTTCTCGCCGCAAGATGTTGATTTGTACACTGTGTAGCGACGTGAGGCGCCAACTCGATCCCTCGGTTAAGTTGAGCTTGTCTTTAAGTTTGCTCGCCACGTATTCAATAGCTTCATCTAGCGATTCGTACACTGTCCACCAATGTTAGCACAGGTGGTGTATTAACATAAAAAGAACCCGTTTCATGGGTGGTACCACTGCCATCCACCATTCTCTGCCTGGTGATGATGATGCACAGGTATAACATGACAGAATTTATACCCTTCTACTGGAGTGTTCGGAAGATGTCCTCGGCAAACTGCCTTCTGTTAATTCGGAGCACCATTGTCACGTCAATGTGTGTTCCTACTGCAGTTGAATAAGTGTTAGTACTCACAATTCGGTTGGCCTCCTCTCCCTCCCTGTTAAGCAGCGTCTGCTGTTGTTTATCACCTACTTGATAGTGGCCACCTATCAATGTTTCCCTTACATTTTCCCCATTCTGTAGAGCTGTGACAGCGTTCAGGGTGGAACCTGCAAAAAATAGGAATAACAAGTAGTGAATTTACCAAAAATAAACTGATTGTTTTATATGTAACTGTGGCGGTGACAATGTGCATTTTTTTTTTTTACGGCGAGTCACATCTTGATAAACCTCTAAATAAAAAGAAGGTCACCATCCTGTGGAGTGGCGCTCCTTGCTGTACCTTCTGTTAAGGATCGTCCTGGGTCGGGTCTGTTCGCTCCTCTTCTTTCAACTTTGACAGTAGACTCAGCAGTCCCCTGGCTAGTTTGAGCTTTCGGTGTCGTATATATAAGCCACAGCAAAGGAATGTCAATGGAGCTGTCACTCATAGTTTCATCGCTGCTGTTGCTGGTTGAATTATGCATGGAGATGTTGTGGAGTAGAGCAGCCTGTTGGCAAACTGATGTGGGTCTTGCTGCAGCCATTTGACCTTATATACCGGTGGTAGCAATCGTAAATGTCTTTTCACATCAGGTCTTGGGGATTAACTAACATCAGTGAAACCTGTGGAATTAACAGTACATGTGTGTGCAGGTGGTTACAATCGTCTATTTATCACCCTCGTATGAGATTTCACTAAAGCGGTATATCGTGTCATGTGTGTGTGCGTGTGTGTTATGCGTATGACACTGGACATGGAGATGGATTATCGAGCTGTGATAGTCGCGCCATGTTGTGTGTCTCGTGTGAATGCGCACCACCGCGATGTGACATGTTGTGCACCTGGCAGTGAGTCACAAAGAAACTGTAGCTGCAGTGGGTGCTTATCAGCTGCTACCTGAATTTGAATGGAGTTTAGAAATCTTTTCGTAATCATACTATCACGTGATATGACATGTTGCGCACCTGGCAGTGAGTCATGAAGAAAGTCAGGTTAAGGGAGTTATAATTTATTTTACTCGTATTCATATGCTTTCATATACTCACTCATGTGGGTTAGGTTAGGCTAAGGGACTTAGAAATTGTTCCTCATATTCATATTATTCATATACTATGTGGGTTAGGTTAGGTTAGGTTAAGGGACTTCGAATTTTTTCCCTCATATTCTTATTTATGTGAAATGGCGGTTTTTCGTCTGAAGGGTATATCTTGAGCCAAAATGGGGTTGGATATAACCCTCATATTCATATTTGTGTGGAATGGGTTTTTTTTACATCCGTAGAGTATATCTTTAGCTAATAGGTAGGGTTGGGTCAGGTTAGGTAAGGTTAGGGTGGGTTAGGTAAGGTTAAGGGACTTAGAAATTTTTCACTTGATGGGTTAGGTTAGGTTAGGTTGGGTTAGGTTAGGTTAAGGGACTTAGAATTTTTTCATTCATATTCATATTTATGTGAAATGGTGGTTTTTTCATCCGAATAGTATATCTTGAGCCAAAATGCGTTGGGTATCTTCAAGGGGTCGTGAAATGGTGGTTTTTTCATCTGTAGAGTATATCTTGAGCCAAAATGGGGTTGGGTATTTTCAAGGGGTCAAGCGAAACCACGGATCTATCTGAAGAGTTGTGAGATATTTAGTGGTTTTCCCATGGGGTTGTTAATGGTCAACATATGTGATTTAAAATAAAGGCTAGCTTATGGGGTTTATCGCCTGTGAGCCGAATTGGGGGTTGGGTGTTGAGGTTGAGCTGAAATGGTGTCTATATCTACTGTGGTGACTTCATTCACACTTCCAGGAATGGTGCTTTGGCAACTATCAGTAGTCGGAATGCATGAAGTAACAATCCACAAAATTCCACACATGACTATAGTTGGGAAATATATTCAGAAGAAAGGGCCCCTTTGATTTACAAACAATCAATGAGCATGGTCATTGTTACTGTGTTAAGGGATGTCAAGTGGTTTGAAGTTTCTCTTTATTGTTAAATATTTAGGTTTTAGTAATAATGTTAATATTAAATTTTTAATTATTTGCACTTTCCTAGCTCAATAGACGAATAAGAGAAGATTATGTGCACAACATAGAAAATGACCAAATGATAATTATTATTTTTTGCATTTAAACTTGGTTTTGAACGAATATCTTACGAATATCTTTCAAATACCACGGCTCAAAAATTAGCCATAGACAGTTTTACTATTTCCTGCTATGCTTAAATTTGATAAGGTTGACCATTCATTGTTCCT
Source organism: Macrobrachium nipponense (assembly GCF_015104395.2). Lineage (NCBI taxonomy): Eukaryota > Metazoa > Arthropoda > Malacostraca > Decapoda > Palaemonidae > Macrobrachium > Macrobrachium nipponense. The sequence continues at coordinate 36,155,462 of NC_087210.1, read as the reverse complement.
AAATGTTGAAAGGCCTATTTCAGGCAGCCTGTCTTTCAAATCAAGTCAAGATGACCATTAAAGTAAATTGTGTTTGCCTTGGATAATATTTTTTCCACTGACGAAACTGCTTCCCTTACCTTGTATTTGCTTTGGAGGGAAACTGGTCAACAGATTCGGACATTTCGCCCTTTCACTGCTAAATCAGGAGCGAGATTCCTGTGTGATAAAATTACTACACTTTTGAGGCTACGGAAAAGCTCAAACAGAAGCTTTATCTGTATCATGTCAACTCCCGACAAGTGTAACATCAGTCATTTTGATCTTTCGAGCAGTCTGTTTTCCCTGATGAAAAAGGCTCATTTGTCCAAACACTTCGGTCGCACTAAAAAGCCAGCCTTTTCTAGGTTTCTGTCTCATTCAATTTTTTTCACAGCTAAGTAGTGGCTACAATTTAGCCTGATTTAAATAGGATGGTGGCTGCTGGATAGTAAGTAAAGCAATTCTGCTTTTGTTTTACTCATCGTGTTTCACATCGGCTTTAATACTTGGATAGTTTCCTTTAATCGCTGTACCTTTTACATTTAGTAATGAATTTTACTCATTTTTCTTTTTTCATATTGATGACACATAAACAAAAACAAACACTCTTCTTTTGCTACATTTTTGGCCACCAAATCCTGAACAGTAATTACAGAACAACTTGTAGTTACTATGGTACTGGAAAAGAGGGGGCCTAATATTTAGGAATCGATATATTGTCTTGGCAAAATAAGTTAGGTCTTACGTAAAACGAAAAATTACAAGTTTTATTTGACTACCAAAGAATGTTTGGAACCCACTGGATGAGCGAGTTTTTTTTTTTTTTATCAGTTCGTTGTTGTATAGATATTGTTTTTGCTTTTGCATCTGGAATGTTGTATTTGTAATTGTACCTCATATAAGAAAGTTTTATTTTTTGTCCAAAAAAGTACCTCTAAACAGTATGCGTGCTCAATCATTAGTCTTTCCAACTCCTTTCTTTCTTTCATGACAAAGATTACTCATATGCGTTGTGATGATAATTTATGGTAAAAATATCGGTTACTCGTTCTTGCTTTTCAACTTTTGTTTTATTTCTCATTGAAAGGAATTGTGTGTAGCCGCCTACTCCAAACGGATAAGGCTATAACTGTAGACACACATATAAACATACATACATACGTATATACTCACACATACATACATACACACACACACACACACATATATGTATATATATATATATATATATATATATATATATATATAGATATATATATATAGACTTATATATATTATAATATATATCATATTATATATTTATATATTATCTATATATATATATATATATCTATATATATATATTTATACGTGTGTGTGTGTGTGTGTGTGTGTGCGCGCGCGCGTGTGTGGTTATGTGTGTGTTTGTGAGAATTAGTAATGCTTTCATGTCTGGCTGAACTGAAGACAGTGATCATGATGATAATTATGCTATTTGATTATAATACCAATCGACGATGACTATCGCAGCCAATTTAGGAAAGAGCATTAACACTGGGCGCTGAGAACTGAGCAAACAGTACAAGTATCCTCCTTTTCTACTTTGCACGAAATCTGGAAATTTCAGTCCCCCTCTTCTGCGTCCTCTCTCCCATTTCCCCCAGGTACTTAAGGGCCCGAAGCCGTTTACAAATCAGGCTGCCAGAGAACCCTCGAGGAAGTGATCAAAGACTTGGGTGAATCTGCCCGCCTGTGCACGTGGCAGATTTAAAGGCTTCTTTTTCTATTTCTTCTTCTTCTTCTTCTTCTTCTGCGTTTTCTTCTTCTGCTCATTGGGCATATATGGAGAAATCCCCCACAACTGGAGACCCTATAGACTTATGCAATTCTCTCAGATTATGACTTAAACTGAATAATGTGAGCAGTTTTCTAAGAACTCATTTTCCTTAAGGATAAATGTATCATTTTGTCAGTGTCTTACATAACGTCAGTACATGAATTTGAAAAAAAAGTTGAGAAAGTAGACACATGACGTGAGGTCACTTGATCTCGTACTCCACTCGTCGACATAAGAAGTTCCAAAGACGAGGTCGGTAGCTCAAGTGAAAGTCTTTGTTAACCAAAATTTGTAGTAGTGTTTCATAGTACTTTACAGCACCAACACAATTTGCTTTATTCTTAATGAAGTGGACCTTTCATTACACTTTCATTTAATCTACAATATTTTAAAGGTATTTTTAGCTTCATCGTCCCTTTAATGGAGAGAGTTACAGTTCAATCGTAGGCTTACATAGCCTAACTCAACTGAATTTTTATGAATGCTTTGTTTTCTGGACTGTGAATTCCTAGATAGCTAGTAGATGAATTCCTTTCCAGCGATCACACGCCTTAAGCTGTGAACATAACCACGAAAACTAGAAGCCAAAGAATATACACAATGCTACATGTACAAAAACTAAAAAAAAATCTAAAAACCATGCAATTAAGGTTTCAGTAAACGTTTATTATAATTTTGAATTTGCTTTGATTCTATTTTTACACACACACACACACACACACACACACACACACACACACACATATATATATATATATATATATATATATATATATATATATATATATATATATATATATATAATCACAGCAGATGCACGTGACTCGGTATATAAACGAATACCACAGGAAAATTACAAGCAGAAGTTCATTATCAAGTGTTTTCACATGAACAAGCACGTGAAAGCACTTGGTACAGAACTTCTGGTCTGTGATTTTCCTGTGTATACGTTTATACTTTATATATATACGTATATATATATATATATATATATGATAATATATATATATATATATGTGTGTGTGTGTGTGTGTGTGTGTGTGTGAGTGTGTGTGTGTGTGTATGAAATCACCATTAATATCCAATTCGCTCTACGTCGGAATTAATATATTTTCATATTATGCTAACCGAAGGGGAACTTTTTAGTTAATAATAATTTCGTCCTCTCGTGGATTCGAACCAGCGCTCAGAGGAGAAATCAGGATTTCAGTGAGATTCCCGACTCGGCCAACAAGTTAGGTATAACTGGATACCGGTTCCGACTTGATTTCTTCTCTGTGTGCTGGTTCGAATCCACGAGGGGACGAAATTATTATCAACTAAAGAATTCCCCTTCCTTTAACATATATGAAAATATTATTAATAAATACCGCGGTAGAGCGAAATGGGTATGAAAGGACATTCGTAGCTAAAAGCGTATATATGTATATATATATATATATATATATATATTATATATATATATATATATATACACACACACATATATATATATGTATATATATATATATATATATATATATATATATATATATATATATATATGTATATATATATATGTATGGTTATGCTGCAGTGGACTTTCGTTAGTTCTTGTTCTACTTGTTGTAGATGTGTATATAGTCGTGTTTTCATGTCATTTGTTTTTTGTTCTTATTCATTTCTTCTGATTTACTTTAAGATATCCTGTTTTCTGAATCTATGTTATCTTTCAATAGAAGACTAACACTTGGAGAAAGGCTCTTCACAATAAAAATGACTCTTTAAACATTCAGACATTTTATACTATATATATATATATATATATATATATATATATATATATATATATATATATTTATATATAAAATTATAATAATTTAATTATCTTTTTAACTTTCCGAATTCTTCATACTTTTTGCACACGATTGTCACCATACAATAACATGACCTTGTTCTGATTCCTGCTAAGGAAGAATTGCTTTATGTTAATACATTTTTGGTATGAGGTTTTGTAATGACAAGTGTATCATAAGAGTGTAAAGAATCTGAGATGTTAAGAAGGACCTAGGATCATAGCAATTGACATAAGTAACTGGTAAAAAGTTATACAGTGCTATGATATATATATATATATATATATATATATATATATATATATATATATAATACATAAGTAACTTGTAAAAAGTTATAAAGTGCTATGATATATATATATATATATAATTATATAATATATATAATATATATATATTATATTGTATATATATATATCTTATATATATATATATATATATTATATATGCGTGTGCGTGTCTGTAAGAATTTGTTGTTATCCTTCCTTTGTAAAATCTTGTTAGGTGGGTGAGAGTTTTCATTAGCAGATATGTCAACGGATGTGCTTCTGTTTGTACTGGTTAGTATTCTGCTCACAAACTACGTCCAGTCATAACCATAATCATTGCAAATGTTCGCAAAGCCTACGATCTGTATCACTTTGTTCCATCAGGTTATCCTTGTTTGTTTTGCTGTGTATTTGGATCCCTTCTTCCTTATTATCTGTTAAAATCGATCTTCTTTTCTTTGAAAGCCTTCTGCATGTATTTTCGTAATTCAGAAAGTTACAGCAGAATGTTCTCTCAATACAGCGAAATAAAGAAGACAATAAAAAGTCATAAGGATGAGCTACATTCGTGTACGCCTTTGTGCTAGTTATGGCAGACTCTTTGTCAACAGGCTGGCCAATTTTCTCTTCGTCAAGCTGATAACGACGCTAATAATGTCATGCTTACTGCTTTATTATGAATATGTTTGTTTTTCTGGTGATTCATCTAAATCATTATTTTGCTTTCTATCTGCAGTATTTTATTTAATCTGTTCCGGAAGATAATTATGTATTATATAGATATATGACTAAGCGATAATTAAATAAATTCGAGATATGTTCATTGTTTTTTTTTGTACTGATTCATTATGAATAAGTTTTACATGCCACATGTTTGAAGATTATTTCTCTAATTCTTGATTATACAAGAAGTAAAAATACAGTAACTGTCGTGATATTTAAGACATTAATGATATTGGTGTTAATAATATGATAATATTGGCATATTTTAGAATTGTTAGAGCATTCTTTTCATTTCCAGCCTCTTCTGCTGTCTTTTTATATGTATGTACTATTTTTTTCTTATGCTGCACCACAACTACGTGTTCCATTGAAATTTACCATTCATTCCAGGCATGCGCATTTCAGTATGAACCTATTTTACTGTCAAATATATTTCTGCGTTTGTCCGTATAGATTTTATTTTGTTTTTCTGTTTCAATAAGGAAATTAGTCCGACACCGCTCTCTAAATCTGTGTGGACATCACTGCAACGATCCTCAAGCACTTTAATCACAACTTAATCTATCTAAAGGATGGTAATAGATTTTCTTATTTTGAAAAAAAAAAAAAAGAAATATTTGTCGGTTGATTTGTTTTCAAGGGAGTATAATTCATGCAGTCACTAATTCTGACGCATTTATGTACTTCACTCTAACATAGAGATATCTGCGGATATTCTTGCACTTTTTGGCTTTTACTCGCTGAATAACAATTCCTATGCTTCTTTTAATTGCATTTATCACAACATCTTTTAATACCCCAAGCTCCTCCCCCAAGAAAAAAAAGAGCTGTGAGCACATTTTATTTTCGGACTTGCATCTTCCTTTCGGACGGGTGATGTGATGAGAGACAAAGGTTCTGGGCTGAACGACGCGACGGGGTCTGTGGACTTGGAGTTTAATTCCAGCTGTTACAAAGGAAAACAATTTATAGATACACTTTAGTTTGATATAGAAAGAGTCACACATAAAAGTAAGATTTTGTTTTTAATACGGTAAAGATCATAAACAACCACAAACAATTTTGTACTTGCATACACGCACAAGTCCATATGACACAGATGTTTATGTCTATTAGTATAAAAAAAATCGCATACAAAAGGAGCATGTTAAGCATAATTTAGCTGTCCGAAATTGCACGGGGCTTCCAAAGTTAAATGAGAAAACTTCGAAATCGTTTTTATTCAATTTTTTTTCCTCCGAAATTAAACGCTTATCATATAAATTGTTGTGCGGTGAAGGGGTTATATACCAACAGGGTTAAAGGTTATGCTCCCCTTTTCGTAAGGAAGAAGGGGAGAAAGAAAAAGAAGAAGAAGAAGAGAAAGGAGCAGGCGAATAAGAGAGCATTTTATCAGTTACTTATGTCACCCCTTTCCGTGGTGACAGATTTCTCGTGTTTTAGTTTCATTCCACTTTGATGATTTCGTTGTAGGTCATTACGTATATACACACATATATATATATATATATATATATATATATATATATATATATATATATATATATTATATATAACATGTGTGTGTGTGTGTGTGTATAGAATCTAATGGTCATTTTTATCAGATACATACGAAATTGTAATAGTCACAAAGCCGTCTCAACTTCTTAAATTCTTTGCTCTTTTTTGGATACGCTTGTCACTACGAGGCCTTGAGCTCCAACTTCAAAGAAATTTTGAAGGAATCATGATGTCCGGAAGCGAACTCGCAATACCATAATCACGACGAGGTGACCTTGCCGACCTGACCACGAGAAGGATAAAAGTCTATTCTCTCTCGTACATACATATATACCTGTCTGTCGTTTTCAGATATATATTTATTAGAGGTGGAATAGACCCATCCTCGCCATCGTAGTCAAGTGGGCAATCGTTTTTATTGATTTTTAGGCTGAAACATATGTAGGATCTTCTGGTCATTTTTACCAGATACATAAGAAATTGGAATAGCCTTAATACCCTCTTAACTTCTCAAATTCTTTGCTATCTTTTTTTCGTTGGGGGGTGGGGGGGGCGGCCGGGGGTGGATACGCTTGTCACTACAAAACCTTGAACTCCAACTTCAAATGTGCTGCTCCTTTTTGGGTTCCTTCCTCTTCTTTTTCTCTTGCTTCTTTTCACCTCCACCCTGCTTGATCTTTCCTTGATCTTTCCTTGAATTTCTTGTTGTCAAACGGAGCCATTTCTTCACACATCTTGAAGTCACCGATGATAGCTTTTCACTTGGGGCTTCTTGGTGATGGTTGTAAACCGTCGATTTGACATTCTGGAATGGCTTCCTGAAGGAGGGTTCCATCACATACTGGTAGAGATGGAGGAGCGTGCAGCGCACTAAGAGATGGGTATTGAGGGCACCGAGGGCTTTTTTGATATCCTCCTTTGCCCTCTCGGTGTTGCTTTTGTTGAACTGCATTATTCCCAGGCAGGGGAACACCCATGTGCATGAGCCTGGTGGGATTTCATTGTCAGCAAAGTTCATCCAGGCAACAACCTGGGCCTGACCCATGGCTGTCTTCCCACGGAGCTGATCATTGGCCACAGTCCATGCAATGGGATTGCTTTTAAAGATGCATTTGGCATTGGTGGTCTCAAACGCTTGTGCCTTGCCAGAGGGGAATTTCTTCAAAAAGGCACCAGACTTAATGGTCTCGCCAAAAACAAAGTTCTTGCCGACATTGACCTTGGCCCCACTGTACTGAGCTGCAATCGAGGCCTTGAAGGTCCTGAAGTTCTCTGGGTACGTGTATAGTTGACTGCCATCCAAAAAAAAAAAAAAAAAAAAAAAAAAAAAAAGGCAAGGAATTTGAGAAGTTAAGAGGGCATTGTGGCTATTACAATTTCATATGTGTCTGGTAAAAATAATAACCAATAGATTCTACATATATATTTCAGCCATAAATGCAATAAAAAACGATTGTCCACTTGACCACGATGTTGGGGTTGGGTCTATTCCAGCTCTAATAAATATATATATATATATATATATATATATATATATATATATATATATATATGAAAATGAAAGGTATATATATATATATGTACGAGAGGGAATAGACTTTTATCCTTCTCGCGGTCAGGTCGGCAAGGTCACCTCCTCGTGATTATGGGATCGCGGGTTCGTTCCCGCTACCTGACATTATGATTTCTTCACAATTTCTTTGAAGTCGGAGCTTAAGGCATTGTAGTGACAAGCGTGTCCAAAAAAAAAAAAAAAAAAGAAAAGATTAAAGAATTTGATAAGTTAAGAGGGCATTGTGACTATTACAATTTCACATACACACACACACACACACTAATATATATATATATATATATATATATATATATATATATGTATGTATATTGTAAAAATATATACACATGATCAAGAAGAGAGAGAGAGAGAGAGAATTACACTAGAATCTGCTGGTCGCTATTACCAGATAAACATGTATGCCGGAGAGTGACCTCAACTTTTCTCTATACATTTTTGGTGTCATTCAGTGAGCAGTTTATACAAGTAAAATGACTATCTCTCGTAGATTTCCTGCCCTAATATATAAGCCATCTCAGAATTAAATATGGATCTCAGGGCTGTTCATTCAGAGGTCTTTGACGTTAGAGACTCCTTATCAAAAGAAATTAATCGAGTATCTGCTCTATGTTACTTTTATTTTTTCATTTACTTTCCCTTATAACTGTGGTTTCATGCCATTCTTCTTAAATTCAGAAGATACAGAGACAATTGCAGATTCCATGAAGCAATTGTGGGAAAAATAATGTACAAAAGTATATTTTACGTCCTGAATCTTAGCAATAACTTCAGAGGCAAAAATGGAGATGAAACATTCAACAAAAGTCATTAAAGATATAAGATTGAATGACTGGCGAAAGTTCCTTAATGTTGAGCCATTCAAAATTACTTCATGACTTGAGATTAAAAATTCAGTCAGTAAAAACAGTTTGCTACTGAATTTATGAAACTGCACAGGGGCAATTACATAAATCGGATATCTACAACGGACAATTAGATAAACGCTTCCATGTAAATGGACAACTCGTGTATATATAATATAACATGAATGCAGCTGATGATTCTAATGACTTGATATTTTTCCGTTTGTACTTTGTTGTTACAGGCAAAGGAAGCACCTCGGCACTTATGACAATCTTTTCATCTTGTTTAATTTGCTTTATTTACGTATCAGTATTTTAATACTTTCGTCTCATATTTTTTTTTCACTTTTTTTACGGTTCCTTTTTCATTAATATTAAGTTTCCTTTTATATTTCACTGTAATATATTTATTTTCTGCAAAACTTTAGTTTCCCTACTTAATTCGCCATTCATTGACTTGTATTTGCATCCAGACTTTAATAAGAGCATCTTGCTTGCTTCTCTACCCATTCTTTCTCTGTTCTACCCCTAACCCCTTTTTGGCGGAACTTGGCATTTTTATCATTCATCTTTCATTCCCCAGCAGTTTCTCCTTTTCCTCGCTTTCACTTTCGCCAATGTGTAAACCACTATTGCTATTGCTGCTGCTCTTGTGGCAGCCACTAGAATCTCACTTTCCGTTCTCCCAAGGCAACACCCAATACCCCTAATTTTTTTTCCTCTGGTCGCGTCAGAGTTTAAATGAATATGCATATCGCTTCTGCACCTCGACAGCCAGTGACAAGATAAGCCACTTTGATCCGTAAGACGGGTATACGACACGGCCTTTTTTCCCATACTCTCTGTCGTGATCAATAGACAAGTTGAGGCCCTGATGGAAATTTGCTTGTGAGATTACGGCTAAGGATGTCTGGTAGGTGAGCAACCCGACGCCGCTGCGTGACGTCACTGCTGTGGGATTTTGGGGCACAGGATATTGCTCTACCTTCTTTCTCCGTCTGTCTGTCTGTCTGTCCACCGCTCAGCACCCCTCCCTCTCTCTCTCTCTCTCTCTCTCTCTCTCTCTCTCTCTCTCTTTCCCTCTTTATACATGATAATCCACTACTCTATTGAAACCATTCTGCAGGTATTCTATCAAGCTATCTATCTATCTATCTTTCCAACTATCATATTTATATTATACCATAAAGAGTACTACCCGATATGAAACAAAAGCCATACGATGTCTTTCACTAACCAGACAGGAAAATGATTCTCTCATTAATGTATCTTGAAATGATATAAAACTGTTCTCTTAACATAAATTCGTTACTTGATGGAGAAATAAATTCGTAAACATCCCTGCTGATGCAATGAACTGAGGTGTTTAATGCAAATACCTCTTTTTCTCCCCTTTCGTATAAGTAATACACACACACACATACACGCACGTACACATGCATATATATATATATATATATATATATATATATATATATATATATATATATATCATACATATATATATATATATATATGTATATTATCCTGAAAGGAAGCAAGAATGATGTGGATTCATCTGAACTGCCTAAGCATCTTCCACGCCGCTTATTGAAGGCTCCTTACCATCTGCGCCCCTTGGTTATTAACGTCCATGTTTACCTTGTCCATCATCTTGTCTGTTTGCTGCCTCAGGGAGGGAAAATGAAATGAATACGTCATTCGTTTCGTTGTGTTCGATGAAGTTCATACGGTACAGTATATACAGTAGGCGACCTCATAAAAAGAAAAAATTGATGCGTAGTTCGTTCGAGACGAAACCATCCCTTTACATCAATATTGACAATTATAACCGCAACCTCTTCTGGTCACGGTGGGTTGGTTTGGTGGACTGGGGAGAGGTCTTCCACCGGTACCGACAACTGGAACTTATGTGAACCAGAGGCCGGCCGGAAAATAAAATAATAGAGCATAAAAGGTGGATACTACTATACTGCGAATAGAGATCTTCCAGTAGCATTTTCCACTGACCACTTTCATTCTAAAGGAATATGATCACTTTAGTGAAAAGGCCCTGATTTATTATAATCTAAAGTTCTTGAGAGAGAGAGAGAGAGAGAGAGAGAGACGAGAGAGAGAGAGAGAGAGAGAGAGAGTGGTAGTTGGAATACTTTTGGAAGTTGGATCTAAATGTAATATTTCTTATTTAGGCGATGATATACGAGTCATAAGAGGAAACCCAAGGAAAGTTACATTTCACGGAAGTGTGAGTGATTGGATGATTTTTGTTGTCGAAGAGTGATTACTTCTGAATGGGGCACAGCAGTTGATAGATCTACGTACGCCGTGATTTCTTCTTAATTAGCCAGTTTTTATGTCAAGTGCTACTGACAAGAAAGTTTTGTAAAAGGAAGATATTTGCCAAACATTCACTTTGTAGATATTACTATTCGTGATATACAAAAGTTTATGTTAAAAATTTTCGAACAGGTTTTGACAATTGAATTCCTGAAATCCTGAAAGTATTTCTTTTCTTTTATTCCGTAACAGTGAACTATTGTCCTTTCCTTTGCTATTAAGGTCTGTTAATTCAATTATCTTCAGTGTAGAGCTGGTCTTTCAAGAGGCCATTTTCAGACTTTTATAATTCATGTCTTAAGAGCAATTTTAGAAATTTTGTAGATGCAGCAATGCTTTAAAAAGCATATATTGCTTTATTGATAATTTTTACTGGACTGAATTGTAAGTATGCTTTATATGTATATCAATAGTAAAATGCTTTTAACAAAGCTCTCTCATATTCTATATACAATTCTTCACGAGCAAACTTGTTGGAGGGATATCAGGAACAAAAAACCAAGCTTAAAGAACACTTTCACATATTTCGATATAAGAGTGCATCTTTCCGAAAGTCTAGTAGGAGGCTTAGGCGCGTATATCAGAGTATACATAGCTCTAATAAATATTAACTGTACGCGGACGCACCTGTACCTCGCCATAACTGTCTCTTGTACTTAGGGGCCGGGAACGTATAAATTTGCGCATCGAGACGCTGATGTATTTATTAAAGAAAGGGTAGATGGGAGCAGCAAATCACTGCATGAAGAGAGAGAGAGAGAGAGAGAGAGAGAGAGAGAGAGAGAGAGAGAGAGAGAGAGAATTATGTTTGCGATGGGAAAGTCAATGAATACAAAATATGAAGTGTTCATCAGCTCTCTCTCTCTCTCTCTATCTCTCCTTTTATGCAGTGATTTGCTGCTCCCATATCTGAAGGCTCAATTAAAAGATGACATTGGCAATGCTTATGAAATAAAAAAGAACCGTGTACTGAATGTTTATTTTATAATAATAATAATAATAATAATAATAATAATAATAATAATATAATATATTATTATTATTATTATTATTATTATTATTATTATTATTATATTATTATTATTATTATTATATACTTTATTTAGAATATGATTTCTTACACAATAATTTACAAAAGAAAGTAGTGGTGCCAAGAGGCTATATTTTTATTTATAATTAGACAATCATATAAAAAAATATAATTATCACAAACAAAGTGGGAATGCAACCCTCTCTGTTTCTTACCAATAAAATAAAAAAAATCTTCAAAAAAGATCATACAGCTACATCTAACAATCATGCGTAAATGAGCTCAAAAACAACAAAGTGGTAGACATACTGATATGGAACATGAAAAAAGAATCAGTTTTAATTGTCAGTAGAGTATTCTGTGCCATTTGTCATGGAATGTAAATAATAAAGACGCTGTATTTTTTCACAATCGTATCAAAGCATTATTTGATTTCTCCATACATCATAATGCAAGATTCAGTTACTTGGCTGAGGTGAAGGATTGTTCTTTTTGTGTGAAAGGCTTAATGAAGCAGCGTTGAATATTCATTCATCAGGACTTTTTCATCTTAACGTACTATGGTGGTTAGCTTTTCGGCGTCGAGAGATCACTGTTGTCTTGACACCAGTTTACTACTGACCATCAAATTTAATCACACACACACAGTCATATAAGGAAACAAAATTTCCCTATTTATGCGTTTTTAGTTTAGGATATAACTAGCTTAGCTATTTACACTTCTGTAAAGTTGGATTTTTTCATTAGTTTCTTGTTTTCGATTTGGTTCATATTTCCAATAAACCCCAACTTTTTAATCCAGTCTGTTCTTGATTACCCATTTGCATATTATTAATTGATCATTGGTTTCACAGTTTAATTCAACAACCACTTATTATTTTTGTTTCCTTTTCCCACTTTCCTATACCGATCTATGGATTTTGCACTCTCTCTTATTGTCTATCCACTTAACTGTTTTCAGTCTCATCCCATTGTCAACCAATCATCATATGCTATTGTCAACTCCTTTTCAAAGTTATATCTCCAAATGGCACAATCCGTCACAATTTTAGCCCTTATTCTACAAATATAACTAACCTAGCCACCTCAGGGGCAAACAAGTCCTTATGAGTGCCGGTCCCAAGCCCGGATAAATAGGGAGGGTTGTTGTCAGGAAGGGCATCCGGCTGTGAAAATCTGTGCCAAAACCTAAATAGGGAATGAGCCGAAATATGGAAAGAGGTAATGCTAGGGCGTACTCCGTAAACGACGCACAGAGACATGGCCTTAACTCTGTGATAAGGCGAGGGCTACTGCATCAAGAGCGGGTGCAGCTAAAGAAGCGCGCTCACATTGGGTTTAGAGTATGTCAGCTTAATATTGGGTCTATGTCTGGGAGAGGTAGAGAATTGGCTGGCTTGATGAGAGAAAAGAAAGTAGATGTTATGTGTGTGCAAGAAACGCGATGGAAAGGAAATAAAGCTAAAGAGTTGGGTGATGGATGTAAGCCATACTATAGTGGAGCAAATAAACAACGTAGACATTGAGTTGGCATAGTAATGTCTAGTGAACTGAAGAATACAGTGATAGAAGTGCATAGAAAGAATGACCGTATCATCAGATTGAAGATATGTTATGGAGGAGAGATTCTGAATATTATAAGTGCATATGCACCACAAGTTGGTTAGTTCATTGCACAGAAGAAGAGAAGGGAAATTTCTGGAGAGAAATGGATGGAATAATGCAAGAACTGGAAGAACATGAGAGGGTGATAGTGGGGGCAGATTTGAATGGCCATGTCGGAAGTGAAAATGAGGCGATTGGTCGAGTGCATGGGGGCCATGGAATTGGGGAGAGAAACCCAGAAGGAGAAAGTGTAGTGGACTTTGCTGTGTCATTCGACAAGGCAATAGTAAACACATTCTTTAAGAAGAAAAGGGAACACCTAATAACATATAGGAGTAGGGGAAGATGCTCCCCGATAGACAACTTTCTTTATAAAAGGATAAAGCTGGTGGAGGTCAAGAACTGCAAAGTTATTCCAGGCGACACAGACTGCTATGTATGGATTTGAAGTTAAAAAGGGAAAGAAAAACCAAAGCTAAAGGGATAAGGAAAATTAAATGGTACAAATTAGAAAAGGAAGGGAATAAAAAGAGAGAATTTAAGAGGAGGGTTTAGGAGGATAGTGATATAGGGATTGAAGATGTTCAAGAATGGTGGGCACGAAATGCTGCAGTAATAAGAAGGCTTGGAAAGGAGCTGCTAGGAGAGACATCTGGTATCATATGGGAAGAAAAGGAGAGTTGGTGGTGGGATGAATACATTGAGAAAGTAGTAAAAGATAAGGAGGCAAAGAAGAGATGGGAAGAGTCACAGTCAGTGGAAGACAGAGATAGGTCCAGAGAGAAAAACAAGGCGGTGAAAAAGGTGGTAGCCCAAGCTAAAGCAAAGTCTTATGATGATGTGTATAATGAGCTGGGGACAAAGGAAGGATTAAAGAAGATGATTAAGCTATCAAAGGCTAGAAATAAGAGCACCAAAGATATTACACATATCAAACAAATAAAAGATCAAGATGGTGTAGTACTTAGAAAGGAGGAAGACATTGTGAAGAGATGGAAAGAATATTTCGAACATTTGTTAAATGAAGAAAATAATAGACTAATAAGAGAGGATGGACAAGTGAACATTGGCATGTTAATGAGGTTTTCTAGGCAAGAGGTACTAAATGCACTGAAGAAGATGAAGAATGGGAAGGTAACCGGACCAGACATGATTCCTGTGGAGGCATGGAAAGCATTAGATGAAGGAGTGGATATACTGTACGATCTTATGATAAGATCCTTGAACAGGAAAAGATACCAAATGAGTGGCGTGGGAGTAAATTGATCCCAATTTTGAAAAGGAAAGGCGATGTCCAAAAGTGTGGTAATTATAGGGGCATTAAATTGATGTCCCACACTTTGAAGATATTGGAAAGGATGATAGAAGATAGACTGAGAGAAGAAGTACAAATAGGTAAAGAGCAGATGGGATTTATGAAGGGAAGGGGAACAACAGATGGTATATTTTGTCTGAGACAACTAATGGAGAAATTCGGGGAAAGGCAAAGGGACCTAAATATGGTATTCATTGACCTTACCTTACAGACCTTACAGACCTTACCTCTTGTTCGGGTTGCCCCAGGTCCCTCAGTGTGAGGCACCTCTAATGTCTACCAGAGAGTTGCTAGTACATCTTCCGGTATATTTTGCATCTTCCAGTCTTGGATGGTCTGGGATGCAGCTGAGATATTTGTCGAGCTTATTCTTAAACACATCTGCGCTCACTCCTGATATATTCCTCAGATGAGCTGGCAACGCATTGAATAGACACTGCATTATCGATGCTGGTGCGTAGTGGATTAATGTTCTGTGTGCTTTCCTTATTTTTCCTGGTATAGTAGAAAAGGCTTATGACGAGTCCTGAGACAAGAGGTATGGAGGAGTCTGAGGGAGAAGATGGTGCCAGAGAAGTAAGCGATTGATACAAGAGATGTACTGGAATGTATTTACTAGAGTGAGGAGCAGTGTTGGGGAGACAGAGGGTTTTGAGGTGAGAGTAGGATTACACCAAGGGTCGACTCTAAGCCCGTTTATCTTTAACATAGGGATGGATGTTAGAATAGAGGAAG
>NC_087210.1:36122358-36137358 GCF_015104395.2 Macrobrachium nipponense | reverse complement strand
CTTATTTCTCAAATATCTGGCTGTAATTCGAAAGAGAAAAATTATTATCACGTGGAATTTCAAAATCCCCTTTTTCCGTCAAAGGTTTCGACGAACTTCCTTGGATTTTACTGAATGTAAAGAGATGAATATACAAAAAGGCAACGTGATGGAGCCTTCCCGCCTTCTCACCCGGGTCGAAGAACGTAACGGAGAAGCTGCTTCGTTCATTCCCAACCCGGGTTTGGTCTTGAATTGATAAGCGTTTACAAAACATACGAAAAAAAGCGAGATATTAATATGTCTTTTTATGGATCTCACTTTCTCTGTTTCTCTGCCTCTCTCTTTTACACACACACACACACACACACACACACACACACACACATATATATATATATAAAGGTTTTTTGCCACGAAGGAATAAATTAAAAAGCGAGATAGCCAAGCACTTTCGGTCCTGTTCGGAGCCTTTACCTCAGTAAAGAGTCCGAACAGGACCGAAAGTACTTGGCTATCTCGCTTTTTCATTTTTTCCTTCGTGGCAAAAAACCTTTATATATATATTTATACATAGCATCACGTTTTATATACTTCGTGATCAAGTTATTCATATATATATATATATATATATATATATATATATATATATATATATATATACATAACATATATATATATACATACACATAAATATACATACATATATATATATATATATATATATATATATATATATATATATATATATATATATATATATATATATATATATTATATATATATATATATATATATAGATATATATATATATATATATGTATGTATGTATGTATATGTATGTAGTAGTATATATTGCCATTTTCTTGATCCTAGCTGTCAATGGTAATAATAATTCACAGATAATACGAGGGATAACACGTGGCCAGGCTCAAGCCACAAGCTTATACAACTGCGAAATCAGTGTAGTAACTTCTTACCTCAAAAACACCAATTTATATCATTAAATGCCTTATGCTCTTCTCCAACTTAGTTATGAGTCACAACAATTGTTTAACTATTAGGCATGCAAATCCGTACATTTAGGTCAACAAAGGCGCTGTTTGTTTAACTGGAACGTGAACAAAGAGCTCTGGCATTATCAGGATTTGAACCAGGGACTTTCTCGGGTGAGCTTGATGCCCAAATAAATACTGGACCACTGGGGTACATAGTATACATGTATGTATATATTATATATATATATATATAATATCTTATATAGATATATATATAGATGATATAAAATATATAATAAAAAGATAAATGCCACGAAGGAAAAATGGCATTTACTCTTTATTTTATGGATTTATCACGTTCCTAACTTTCGTGATTCAGTTATACATATATATATAATATATATATATATAAATATATATATATATATTATATATACATATATATACTATATATTTGCACACACATATATATTATATATATACACACATATATATATATATATAATTATATAATATATATATATATATCAAAGGAGAAAGCAAATGTGTCAGTGAATGGTAGAGACAAGAGAGCCTAGCGACAAACCTTCTTCGAAGTTTGCTGAGATGAAAGAATTGTTTTGATGATTGTGCATTGTGAGGCCGGGGATCTGTACAGCCTACTTGCTATGTGATTTTAAGGTGTGTCCGATATGTTCATGTGTTTGTGTGTGTAATGATGGGTCCAAGCGCCCCACACTGGGGAGAAAGGACACGCTCTCCAGAGACGAGCGGTAAGGACGGTTTGGAGGACACGGGGTCAAAGAAGCCCATTGAAAGGTAGGGGACATTTAAAAGTTGCCTTCGAAAAGAGAGAAGTGTAATGTGTATACATTTATTTGACATTAATTATGTGTTGGGGAATTTAATGGATATGTCTCTTTGTTTCAGATGGGTCCATGGCATTATACTAGAGAATGGGATTCTCTAAAAGACTTGACTATTGAAATGTAGTAATTAGTAATTTGGGAGTTTGGGAGTGATTACTTCGTCTAATTAAGGAGAATAGAATGACAATTTACAGTTTTTTGTGGGTCAGACTTACTTCTTAATGTGATGTCTTTTAATCACTTTGTTCCATATTATGTTCATCTACTTTGGGAAATAAATAGCATATTTTTGTACTTACGAGAATTCATTAGCCTAGCTTGATATCGTTTGCAGAGAGAGACAGTCAGCAACTAAAGGTAAGAGAGTTGTCACTTCTTTTAGTTTTGATTAACCAGTGCCGAATGATTAATTTGCTTGGTTTTATATATTATATATATATATATATAATATATATATATATATATATATTATTATATATAATTAATATATATATATATATATATATAAAATATATATAATTATATATATTAAAATATATATAATAAAAATTAAATAATATATTATATAATATTAATAATATATTATATTAAGATTTAAATATATACAATACAAATATATATTTTATATATATATATAAAATATATATATATATAAATTTATTATATATAATATTATTATATTATAAAATTATATAAAATTTATAACATATTATATAATATATACTATATTATTTATATATATATATATATAAATATATCTCATATATATATATTTATATTTATTATATATAGAATTATATACATATATATCTATAAATTATTTAATTATATAATATATATATATATAAATTATATATAATAAATTTATATTATTATATATATTTTATATATATTGAATATTTAATAGTAAATATTAATTTATAATATAATTATATATATATATATATATAAAAATTTATATATAAAATTTATATATTATATATATATATAATTAATATATGAATTTATATATATATATATACATATATATAATCTATATATAATATATATATATATATATATATAGTATATATATTTATATATAATCTATATATATATATATATATATATATAATATCATATAACAATATATATTTATATATAGTATATATATATATAATATATATCAAGCAAATTAATCATTCGGCACTGGTTAATCAAAACTAAAAGAAGTGACAACTCTCTTACCTTTAGTTGCTGACTGTCTCTCTCTGCAGACGATATCAAGCTAGGCTAATGAATTCTCGGTAAGATACAAAAATATGCTATTATTTCCCAAAGTAGATGAACATAATATGGAACAAAGTGATTAAAAGACATCACATTAAGAACTAAGTCTGACCCACAAAAAACTGTAAATTGTCATTCTATTCTCCTTAATTAGACGAAGTAATCACTCCCAAACCCCCAAATTACTAATTACTACATTTCAATAGTCAATATATATAAATATATATATATATATATATATATATATATATATATATATATATATATATATATGGATATATATATATATATATGGATGTGTGTGTGTGTATGTGTAGGTGTGTGTGTGTGTATGTGAACATGTGCATATGTTTATTATGAAAATTACGTAAGATTACACAGGAAAGAAAAATTTTGCCGGTATGTTTAAATCATGGCAAATTTATCTTGTACACGAATGAAATTTATAGGCGGTGTCCCAAAATTTCGAGTTGACAGAATATATTACAAAAAGGTTATGCAGTTTTATGACTTGCGCATTTCCTAGTTCTGAGCTAGATTTTCGGTTAAGTTTCATAAGAGTGAATGTCATTCATAAAGATAACTAAATGAGTTTTGGAGAAAAATGCGGAGGAAGGTCAGGAGCTTCCTGTATAGCAATTAATTGAGTTAATTGTTACATATTGTTTGTATTTTTTTTTTCTGTATGGTGCTTTTACGCTGCATGGAACCAGTGGTTATTCAGCAACGTGACCAACGGCTTTACGTGACTTCCGAACCACGTCGAGAGTGAACTTCTATCACCAGAAATACACATCTCTCACTCCTCAACGGAATGGCCGAGAATTGAACCCGCGACCACCTAGGTGGGACGCTAATACCATACCAACTACGACGCTGATGCGCTTGTTACATATTATAATGGATTTTGCCATTACTCTGTCAGGTTTTACACACCGACGTCGCGATCCCTTTGATACCTTGTGGAAATTGAGAACAACCAGGTCTTAGAATTTCTCCCCTGCTTAAATTGGGAGTCCAACGGCTCCGTTCTGAAGTTTTATCCAATACGGTATTTAACAGTCAAGGTCTAGACCTTGCTAACAGTGACCTTCCTCTCTGACTAAACCGTACAAAAGCACCAGTGTTTATAGCAGTAACAGCACTACCAATTAGTTCGATATATTAAGGAAGAAAAAGAATCAATATGACAGAGATATTTAGTGCCAATCTCTGAAACCAAAGAAAGACACAAGTGATGAGGAGGACATCTGTTTCAAAAGGCTCCCTTTTTTAATCTTCTTTCCTCTGTACAACCAGCCACCCCCATCTCCACCCTCACCACACACACACACGACACACACACAAGGGGGGGGAGGGGGGCCGATGGGGGAGTGTGGGGGAGCGGGGGCGGGGGTTTGTAACCCATCTGGATGTAATTACGTTTGGGACGTGAACAATAAGCAGAAAAAGTTTGGATGGGCGGAAGGAAATGTGGCATTACCTGATGATAAGAGAAATGGTTTGAATGTTAATGTTATTTATAGTGTAGTATAATTTATCTCTATTTATTGTCTCTTGTTGTTAATGATGGATGTTTCCTTCCTAAAAATAATCTTACGTTAATAATAATAATAATAATAATAAAATAATAATAATATCAATAATAATAATAATAATAATAATATAATGGAAAAGAGTTAATCCACAGTTAATAATAATAATAATCAAATAAATATAATAATAATAATAATAATAATAATAATAATAATAAATAATGGAAAAGTAAAATCCACAGTAATATGTCTGATCTTTGTTAATGATGGATGTTTCCTTTCCTAATAATACGTTAATAATAATAATAATAATAATAATAATAATAATAATAATAATGAATAAAAATAATAATAATAATAATAATATAATAATGGAAAAGTAAATCCACATAATATGTTCTGATCTGTATTTTAGATAACAGATCAAACATATTACTGTAGATTTACTTTTCCATTTTATTTTATTAACTCATGTGATTATGAGGTTTCTTTGAATAATAATAATAATAATAATAATAATAATAATAATATTAAAACGTTCTTAGCAGGTAATACTACTGCTAGCCCGTACCGATCTGTTTTGCCTCCCGCAGGTTTTCTTGGCTTGAAGTTATTTATCTTGAAGTCGATCAGGATCTATATTGGCAGAGAGTTGATTAGAAACTTAGAACCAGGGAGCAATTTCAACCTTGCCTCCGCTGAGCGAAAGAAAAGAAGAGTTCGAACAACGGCGATTTTTATTTTTATTTTTTTTTCTCGGGAGGGAAGTTATATAAGGAATTCGCTTCAATTGCGGAATTTTAAATAGATAGAAGGGTCTGAAATGGGAAAACTTCGGAATCAAGCATTCCCGCTCGTCAATCTGCGCGTGTGCGCGCGTGTTTGGGAGTTTTGGTTTTGTCATTTTTTCACATAAATATAAATTTCGGATTCTGTCACTTTTGGAAGATCAGATTGACCACACGCTGATGCCTCTCAAGGCACCTGCAACCTTTTTGTGTTTATATCTTACCACACAATAATGTGCAATTGTCCTTCTACAATGTACAGTACGTTATCTGTTCTCAGCACGGCTATTAGAAAGCTATTACTACTAAAACTAACGACGCCTGTTACTACTGAAGAGGTCTTGAGTGTTAATATATATAATTTTTTCTTCACTTGGTAGTGTTAAAATTGATCTCCAAGTATGATTTACGTATGATGTAATGTTTACTAGCATAGTAGATAAGCCAGTCACCTGGCTGGAAACTCTCAGTCTCTCGAGAGAGACTGAGGGATACTTTTGCAACTTCTCCCTCAGGAGAAGTGGAACATACGTCCTGCCTATGTGAACGCTCTCGAGAGACTCAGAGTTTCCAGCCCTGTGGTTGGCTTATCAACAGCCAGTCAGGAGAGTGGTAAGGGACAGGCCTAGACATCACATGCACGGTTGATGTGACTCTACTATAGTTTTGGTATCATATTCTTGATATTTGTAGCTCTCTCTCTATCTCTCTTTTTATGTGGCCTCGTGTCTCAGCTCACAAACTGAAGCCTCGTGTCTCAGAGGTAACCACTCAGCTCACAAACTGAAGCACCTTTGCTCGATACTCGAATCGGACGAGGAGGGACAAATGAGCGCGTGCCATGAAATCAGCATGTCTTGAACTTATGTTCCGAGTTGCTAGTCAACTGTTTTGGGTTGCAGCTGGCGGGTGTGGGAAAAAGAAGAGAACGAGAAACATTTTAATGTGCAAAAACCTTCAAAGTACAGTACAAAACAGGCAACCCGGACACTGCATGGCAATTGGTGTGTATTGTACGCACCTTTTCCACCATATTGACTGAGAGACAAAAGTCGTTCTTCAGGGCTGATACAGTACTCAGGCATTATTGCAATGTATATATAATTACAGAAGACTGTATTGATCACCATTACAATATATATAAATTAGAAATGATTCATTACAGGATGTTTCTTAAATATTAATGAGGTGGATGTAAGAGCATGGAACAATGAAAAAAAAAAAACAAACTTGCGCATTTAGTCACTTTTTTGGCAAAATGCATACCATCAAAATAGGATGGGCTTCAACGAGGTAATTCTCAGGCAGCAGCGTGAAACCTTTCATAATACATAGTCGCCCATTTCAATGTAATAATATATATAAGCATCTGGCATTAATCCTAAACGGAATAAAGTATTCGGCCTACTAGAGTAATCACTTCAAAACAAGAAAAGCTGAACACATGATTATGCTTCATAAAACCTATGTTCGTAGTCCACTTGAATATTGCAATATGATATGGTACGCACACTATCGAAAGGATATTGCACAAATAGAGAGTGTACAGAGGTCCTTCACAGGTAGAATAGAAGTTAAGGATATTGATGACTGGGAAAGACTACAATTTTTAAAATTATATAGTCTAGAAAGGAGAAGAGAACGCTACATGATAATACAGGCATGGAAACAGACAGAAGGAATTGCCGAAAACATCATGGAGCTAAATATATCAGAAAGAGCAAGCAGAGGTAGATTAATAGTGCCCAAAACTATACCAGGAAAACTAAGGAAAGCACGCAGGACATTAATCCACTACGCACCAGCACCGACAATGCAGCGTCTATTCAGTTCGTTGCCAACTCATTCGATGAATATATCAGGAATGAACGTAGATGTTTTTAAGAATAAGCTCGACAAATATCTAAACTGCATCCCAGACCATCCAAGACTGGAAGATGCAAAATATTCCGGAAGATGCATTAGCAATTCTCTGGTAGACATTAGAGGTGCCTCACACTGAGGGACCTGGGGCAACCCGAACAAGGTGTAAGGTCCGTAAGGTCTGTAAGGTAAGGTCTCCCTGAAGAACAGAAGGCTTCAGTTACAACTAGCTAAGGTACCTTAACTCACTCTCTCTCTCTCTCTTCTTAAGGATAACCTGTACGTTCTTGGTTATTCTGGAGTGTCAGCCAGTACTATACTGCGAATGATAATTATTCTTTTGGCCTTGTTGAGGTTACTGATCCTTTCGTATTCGTAGTGCGGGTGCGTATTTACCCCCTTCTGGGATGGCCATATTATCCTTTTGTGTGTTTTACCGTGGGTTTTGTGCTGTATCGACTGTTTTGTTGTGTTTAATGTGATGGCCATTTTCTACGTTTGCACAGTTTATCGTTCTTTTCTGTGATGGTCACATTTTCCTCTTTGTATGTTTCATTTCCTCCTTTGTTTGTTTTATCTACTATTCTGGCTGTGCTTTGCATTCCGACGTTCTTGATCATTTTCAGTGTGGTTAAAATAAACTTTTTTAAAAGGCTTTTTATTAAGATGAATTTTTGTTCCTTTTTTTTGTAGATTGTTTGTGAGACTGCCCTCGGTTTTTGATAATGACTTTGCTTCAAATGAGTTATTATGTTTGACATGTGGTGCTTTTTTCTTTATTTTCTTTACATTTCGGATTTCGCGGAAGTTGTGTGGAATTTTTTTTATGGCAGTTTGTCATAAGCTTTTCTTGACATCTCATTCCTGGGTAACGTTTTTGTCTCGGTTTCTTTTGATCCAACTATAAGTTTTATTCGTTCGATTAAATTTCTAAAGTAAGTCATGTTTCCCATAATCCCATGTTTATTTTAGCTGTGTATTAGAAATTATACTTCATATATACATAAGAGAGAGAGAGAGAGAGAGAGAGAGAGAGAGAGAGAGAATTTCGTAGACACGGTTGTTAAAGTTAAACAGTATAGTTAACTTGTGTGCTATAATATTTCTGATCGTAGGAGAAGAGAAAGTTAGAGTGAAAACGAAAGAGAGAGAGAGAGAGAGAGAGAGAGAGAGAGAGAGAGAGAGAGAGAGAGAGGGTGGGGGGAATAGGGAGCGTCTGCTGGAAACCGTTCCCACTCGGATTGAATTCTATCCTTGTGCGACTGAGGTAGTGCAGTTTTGTTCCCGGGAATAGAGGAAAAAAAAACGGAATTATTCCATTTCGCTTTGTTTAGAGTAAGAGACACGCACACAAGAGCCATTTAGAGTATCTTTGTACTGAGCAAAGTAAATCCTGATTAAAAAGGAGGGGAAAGGTTGAATCCCCTGTTAGAAACGGCACGAAACAATGATACTGATAATGGATGGAAATTGGAAATCGATTCATTTCTCTCTCTCTCTCTCTCTCTCTCTCTCTCTCTCTGTCTCCGTCTTGTATCTTTCTCTTCAAATAATGTTATGGCCGAGATTTTCATCTTTTTTGTATATACATGAATAAAGCTACGTATATATATTTGTATACATATATTTATATATTGTATATGTATATAGTATATATATATACTATAAACACACACATATATATATGCGTATATTCATATATATATATTATATATATATATATATATATATATATATATATATATACCTTTATATAGATAATAAAGGTATAAGCAACGAAGGAAAAAATATCATATTCCAAACTTTCGTGATTCAGTTATACATACATACATATATATATATATATATATATATATATATATATATATATATATATATATATGCATGCGCCCGTGCGTGTATGTATATGTGCTACTGCGCGCATATGTGCCACCATTTACATATATTCAGGTATTGAAACAACCATCTTTCTCATTCCGCTTACGTGAGGTCTGTCTGCAGATCTGCCCGTCTACCTTCCCGTCTATTTGTGAGGCGCCCCTCTCCCCTGGGTATTGTATCACCTATTTGGGGGAAACGTTCACGTGTCTTTAATACTATTCCCCATTGTCTCCTAGTGGGATACAGGAGAGGTCAAACGCATCACCTTAAGCCACCAAAGGGGTTACCGCCCCCAGCCTCCCTCTTAATGTTTGTATCTTTAGAATACAAAGCGAAAGCGATGATGTTAATCTCGCCCATGCACCCTACACGGTATCTTCTGATGTTTCGCGGTCATGCGACCTGCAAATAAGCCGACAATCGTTTCATATTCAGAAAATACTCTGCCCTTCACTTACCTCTGCTTCCCTTCCCCTTCCCCTCCCCCTCCCCTTCCCCTACCCCTAACACTCTTAATTATGTTCCGTCTTTGCGGACACCCGTATCTAAATTCATATTAGAGGTGTTCTTTTCTTTTCTTTTCCTTATTCTTTCTTAATTTTTCTTCAGCGTCACGATTGCAATCAGCCTCTAAAGTTACCGACTGCCCTGTTATAGACAAAGAGGCTTCAGTATGAGTGCTTTGTCATTATTAGTAGAATTAAGTACTGATAGTAGTGTAACGAGGAAAAGAGTTATTTCTCCTGATTATTGTCAAGCGATGTGTCAGCTACATAATGACTCGAGATAGAATTTTCATATTTGTAAGTTAAATTTATCTGATTACCTTCTACACTCATACTGGTACTACCTAGTCTGAATTCACACATAAATGGACAGTATATGAGAAACTCACATACCTAACAAAACACTTTGCAAAAAATGTCAGATCGCTTGTTTACTCAAGAACAAATAAAGGGGGAAATGAGCAACAATTGGAGAAGGAGTTTTGAAAATCTTTGCCGATTTTCACTTAGAAAATGGAAGGTAATTGAATTAGTATTAGTTTGTCGTCGTTCATGGTATTGTTTCTGACATTCATAATCTTTTTATAATAGCGTGAAAGTATCGGCTGGAGTTCTGATACGATACAAGCTGTGTAAAATACCTAAGCTTGATCTGCTTCTGCTATTTTTTTTTTTTTTTTTTTTCTGTCTGGCTACTTCAGATCACTTCTTTCTTGCAGTGCTTTTACAACCTCTAACTTCGACTTTGGTACTGTTCCTAGACGCGCTGGTTCATCTGCTACTACATCTTTTACTTCAGTTGCTGGTTCTTCATATAGGAAATTCTGGCCACTAAATGTATTTACAAGTTTCTCACGCTTGCCATTTCCCCACCGATTGCACACTCATTAAATTGCTTAAAAGCTTTTAATACCCATTGTTTTAGTAGGCCTAAAACGACAAAAGGTTGAGAAACCTGGAAAGTAGTTTTATGGGCCTAATGTTACGCTCCCTCTCCTGAAAATCTTTCAAGAAACACCCTTCTTTGAGCAAGAACAAAAATAACTACATGAGAAGTATCACATACGAAAGAGGAACACACACACACACACACACACACACACACACACACACACACATATATATATATATATATATATATATATATATATATATATATATGTATATATATCTATATAGAAATATTTATAAAATTGTATAGATGGATAGATACATAGATTGATAGTTCAGTTCAGTTCAGTTCACCTTTATTTCACACCTCAAGTGCATATTTTAGTTACAGAGTCAGAGGGAAACACATAAAAGCCATGAAAGGCAACACAAACTATGAAACAATAAAAAATCATAATTATAGTAATTATACACGTGATAACATTTCTTCATCTGTTTCTCATTATTTTGAACAAAGCAAACAAACTCTTGCTAAAATAGCATCTTTATCATTATATAACAAAGGATCTATATCGTAAAATGCTTTTACTATTTCTTAGACTTCTTTTAAGAAAACTGAGGATATGTGAAAAGAGCATAAAAAAAAGTTTTGATTAAAATCAAAATCACATGAGTTGTTTAACAGCCGGAAGTCTGACAATATATTAGATTTGTTTACAAAATTTTGGAAAGTTAAAATCTATGCCTCATGACAAGCATAATGGTTCCTCTCATGATAAGAGAGGAATTTAAAATCTTTTTGACTGCCGTATGATCCCCAGCACCAAATCCTTTCAATAATTTCCTAGAGCAAGAAACACCAAACCACATTTCACACCCATCCGTCTGCAGACAGATTGTTTAAACAGAAATATCTTCACCTCTTTATCTGCAAAATAAAATTTCCTCAACATCATGTTGAACTCGGCATAAAATTTACTTCTTGTTCGAATTATATTGACAATATAATTCAAACTGGACGTTATAGCATACCCCAAATACTTCAACGATTTTACATACTCAGCACCATTAACACCGATTTTAAAAATGCTCAATATTTTCACTTTCTTTTAGGTTAATATAAAAAACCACGCATGTAGTCTTTAATGGATTTAAATTTAACTATATATTAAAAGCTTCCTCGTAAGCGGCATTTATCAAAAATATTCCTGAGGAACATATCAATACACTATATTTCCCTGGCGCACTCCGTTTTCTATTTCCCATTCATTTGAGACACAAGACCAATATTTCGTATTAACCACTTGTATTGATTTCAGTACCAAAAATGAGCAAAATTTACATAAACAGCCGGAACCTTATAATCTATTAATTTTCTCATAAGCATATCATGAGCAACTGAATCAAATGCTTTACTTACGTATATCAATAACACAAACATAAACACCGGAATTACCACTATTGTAGTGCAGGATTTCTTCTTTTAAAGAAAAAAAAAAACAAAAAAAAAAACAGGCAGAACTATTGGATGGCCAAGGCACGATTCCACCAAGGCAACATTTTGGTGGCATGTGGTATGGTAGACTGTCGCATACGCCAAGTTTGTTTCCACTAATTCAACAAAAGGCAACATGTAGCATGCGACAATTTGGTATGCGACAAATGGTAACATGTTGCCGTATGACTCGAAGCATCCGACAAGATTTATCCCGTTGCTCAGTGATGAAGGCTTTCCCACCAGTCGCGGGAATTCAATGTTGATGGGAAAAAGTTGAATTGGTTACAAGAAAAAGAAAGAAAGAAAGAAAAAACCGTAGAGTTTATGGAAGAGTACAAGAAACTTGCTGTTCTAAGGAAAATATGCTTGACAGAGTACAAGAATAACCATGCTGAACTAGATGCACTGCTTGGATTAGCCGGGAAATTTAACTAGTTAAAAAGAAAGTCAGGAATTTGCGTACTGATAACATCATCCCATCAACAGAAGATAAACTAGAGTCTGGCCTTTCAGCAGGTGTAAATCTAGGTAAAAGCGACCATAAAACTATTATTTCATATTAATATTCACCATAGAAAAGAGAAGATACTAAAGGGATTACACTACCGTCGAGGGTACCTAAAAAAGCTAAAGTATTATGTTAAAAATGTAGAGTACGACAATAAAACAGTCATAGAAAATCGTTTCAG
The DNA here is from genome assembly GCF_015104395.2 of Macrobrachium nipponense. Taxonomy (NCBI): domain Eukaryota; kingdom Metazoa; phylum Arthropoda; class Malacostraca; order Decapoda; family Palaemonidae; genus Macrobrachium; species Macrobrachium nipponense. Next base: position 36,124,592 of record NC_087210.1, on the reverse strand, counting down.
ATGTATACCATTCTAGCAAAAGGCAACCCTCAGCTAGATAGATAGATAAGGTGTGGTTCCACCGAGGCAACACAGGCAACATATAGCATGCCGCACGCGACTTGACTGGCTTTCAACAAGTATGTTGAATGCTGCTTTCAATCAGGAGACCTGTTGCCACTGACAAGGCAACACTGTTGTTGCTTGTAGCATGCTACAATGCTACATGCTCTAATGACTGTTGAATGTCACAAAACCTTTGCCAACAATTCAACAAAAGCTAAGCCAGTTGTCAACACGATGTCTCAGCAATATTTAGTGCTGTTCTCATCCACACCAAACAATCGTCTGAATAATAATAATAACAATAATAATAGAAAAGTTGATGTGACCTATTAAGGCTGATATACCTAAAAGAGACAGCGGATGAAAAACGACCTGTTATTCTAATTACTTATCTAAAAAACCTCCTATGGATTAACACAAAGCTACGATAGCATTTGGAATAATGGAAACTGTGTATGTGCGTCAGTGAGAGAGAGAGAGAGAGAGAGAGAGAGAGAGAGAGAGAGAGAGAGAGTTAGAAGATGGATACCCAATGAAAGCACTGCTGTTTCTGGACCATCTTTTGTGTGTGTGCGTCAGTGTGTGTGTGTGTTTGAGAGAAGAGAGAGAGAGAGAGAAAGAGAGAGAGAGAGAGAGAGAGAGAAGATGGATACCCAATGAAAACACTGCTGTTTCTGGTACCATCTTTTGTGTGTGTGCATCAGTGTGTGTGTGTGTGTGTGTTTGAGAGAGAGAGAGAGAGAGAGAGAGAGAGAGAGAGAGAGAAAAAAAAAATCTTTCCTCTAAACCGATGCACTTGTTCTATGGGATATATGCTTGACAAATTTAACTGGTAAAAAAGTTCAAGAATTTTTTACCAGTTAAATTTCTCGGTTAATCCCCATAGCACAACTCGTTTAGCATGGTTATTCTTGTACTCTGTTAAGCTTATGTCCCACAGAACAGCAAGTGAATTGATAGATAGATAAGTAGATATATAAAAAATATATTTGTGCGAGAGAGAGAGAGAGAGAGAGAGAGAGAGAGAGTTGGATTTAATTACTTTGTAAGAATGAAAAAAATTCTTACTTTAAACAAATTAGTAGAAAATAATAGGGAAAACAATTTTGTTCACCTCTCTCTCTCTCTCTCTCTCTCTCTCTCTCTCTCTCTCTCTCCACGTAACCACGTCAGACCTATAATGGAACTATCCACTAAATAAGCTTTTATGTTTGTTTGCACATTTTTATAGTATTTTGTAATTTGTATTTTAGATAAATGTATTTACTCCAATTAGAGCTTTTGACTTGCGTAAGTTATTTTTGTGACCAATCCTTTTTCTTTTAATAATTTTTACAGTAGTTGTGATGATATCCACCTAGACTTAGTTTCGTTTATCATAGCTTTAGTTGAACATGAATTTGCATGCCTATATCATGCGCTTTGTACACTATGTTCATCATACCTTTTATTTAATTTATGCGTTCGGTCATTTCATCAAATGCTTGGAAATCAGTAGAGTGGAATTATGTAATAGTGTTGTTGCTTGGAAGAAACCTAAAAGAATAGTCAGTGTGAAAATTATGTCGATTTCTCTCTGTCCTTTAACTTACCTACAAAAGGGGGAAAAACTTACACAATATATATATATAATTATTATATATATATATATATATATATATATATATATATATATATTTATATCTATATATATAAATATATATATAATATAATATATATAATATATATATATATATATATATATGTGTATTATTTATAATATATATAGATATATATATATATAATATATATATATATATATATATATATATATATATATAATATATATAATAATATATTTATGTAATTTTTCCTGAAAAACCTGCCTGCTCGTCCCCCCCCTCCTTGAAAATGTAGTCTATCACTCTTAAAAATGGCCTTGACTGGAGTGACGAGAGTGATAAAAAAAAAAAAAAAATCTACGGCAGAAGGCCGACATTACTGAAAAGGGAGGAATTTACATAAGCTCTGGACTGTAGTTTTAAATGAACTATATTTACATTCAAGTTACAGTAGGTACAGGAACTAGTGGGGTGGTTGATTGTCGATCCACCAGAAACACGTGGCTGGGAAATGAACCAGACACGAAGATCAGAATTAGCGCAAACGGGTTATTTCAATGCACGGACTTATTCCAAAGGGTTCCCAAT